>NC_092876.1:189516545-190116545 GCF_028372415.1 Notamacropus eugenii
GGTGGCAAAGGAAAGTTTGGGTTAACGTCAGCTCCCCAATACGATCTATATTGACAATAGTATCAAAATTATACCAAGGTTAACAATAAGTGGTATCTTTATACTTATATTCACATATTTGAAATCTTGGGGTCAAAAGCACTAGTGGCAAATCTTATAGAGACCCTTGCCCCTCATATTTTACATATTTTCACAAAACACATTTCAAATTTTAATACTGTCTTTCATTATCTATATACCCCCAGAAGAGATATCCAATATTTAAAGGCATAACTTCCATTTGTTACTTATAGCATGAGCCCTGGAAAAAGATGAGGGTCAGAGGTTAGAATGAAGAGAAAAAAATAGTGTCTGTGTTACTGAGTGTGTGTATGTATGTGTATGTATGTGTGTGTGTGTTTAAATGGATGTGAAATATTTGAATCTTTTGGAATCTGAAAGGTGTTTATTGTTCCTTTCCGTGGAATAGAATGCAAAATAGTAAATCACATGATTTGAAAATCCTCAAAATTTTCTTTCTCAGATGATTAATTGCTAAGTTGTTGTGAAGACATTTGTGCTTGCAAACAAAGAGGTAAAGTGTTTTGAGTTTTCTTTCATGAAAACATGGTCATATGGTATCATTTGGAAATGTAAAAGTTTCACGCATTCATTGATTAGCTCTTTGACCAAAAGTATTTTGAGGATAATAACTAGCTTTGTATCTCACACAGAGGAACAGATGAAAAAGGTCCTTCCACGGGTTTGGTTGTAAGGAAGTAAAAGTGTTTTGGGGAGATAAGTGTTTGGAGGTCTCTTAGAATCTCTCCACTTTTGATAAAATAGAACAAATAATTATTTTCTTTATTCCTGTTACCTAGCTGACCTCAACTTCTGGTACTGTACTACATTTTGGACATCACAATGTTGTACATGCTTTCCTCACAGTATTAAATAGAATGGGGCCATTACAGTCAGCTGTTTGTAATGACTACAAGTAGCGAGTGGATGTAGGCCAAATATTGACCAAGTATGTTTATTTTGGGAGATAGCCTCTGTTTATTCAGGTTTCATTCAGTTAGAATATACTTCTTTAAGTCATATGGCATGCCTCGTCTGCTACTGTGGGTGCATCATGGCTGGCACTTCAACACACACTGCTGTGAACTGAATTCCCAGGGGAAGAAGACTAGTTTGCAAAGTGAAGTAGTATGGCAAACACAGTTAGTTGAAACTTCACAGACTGGCACAAGTTAGTCGCATTCATTCTACTCCCAATTTTATAGCTTAATATTAAAGAAGAAAGTCCAGGAATTATTCAGTACTGTCTTGTGGCTATGTACTGGGAGCTATTAAAAATTTACCATCCTCTATGCTTACGTATCCTTGAACTGTAAGGATGCCCATTTGAGAAGCAACCCACACAGAGGGTTACTCATTTACATTTCATCTGCCGCTGGTGATCTGAAGAGCTACGTGAACTACTTCTCGTTCTTTTCCTCTCCCTCTTTCCCTAAACTAACTGAATTTCTCCCATTTCTACTGCGGACCCAAGAAGAAAGGAACCACTAAATAGAATTTATGTATCAATGACTCTTTTTAATTCTATTTAATGAATGGAAGAAAAAATAGAAGGCATTAACCAAATACATATATCTTTTCTTCTTCTTGGGGATAATATATCTGAACTCAATGCATATTTTTTTAAGGTTATTGAGTTCAAAGGACAAGCATTTTCACATGAAAGTTCTCTAGGGGACCACTATCAAGTGTGAAACAGAACCAAAGATCTCATATTCAGAAAGTATTCAGAAGTAGTTGTTGTTGTGTTCATCCTTTATTTTTGAAGAAGACCATGCTATCAGAGAAATAATGGCATGACTTGCACTTGACTTTGTTTTGAGTGAGGGAGGACTGTGCAGCTCACCAGCCTCACTTCTCCTCCAGAGCCATCTGAATCAGGTGACCAGTTATTCATTAGGATGACTAGAGATGGCCCAGGATGCAATAGGAGACCTTGGCCTTTTTGGGTACTCACTTAGAGGGAGGTAATGCCAATGCAGAGGAGGTAAAACTTTGCAGCAAACTACAAAGTGTATGCTAGATTTGTCATTTTCCAATGGCCAAATGACTGTTATTGGTGTTGTCAAAGCATCTAGAACACAACAAAAAAAAAGATAAAGAAAAACTCTCCATTCTTAAGGTTAACAGTGAAAATGAAGTGATACTTTTAAAAATGGAATGATTTCAATGAAAACATAAAGAAGAAAAAGAATTGGAATGGAAAAAAGGGAATCCTAAGATGTGTCAGTAGCTCAGATGATGTGGGAATATCACACAACAGAAAAAAGGAGGATCATGAAAAATCTATTAAACAAAATAACAGACATGAGATTCTTAATTAAGAGAGTTAGACTTTCAGAGGAGGAGACAGTTTTAGTTGCCTGTCTTCCAAAGACAGATGATGAGCAAAAAGAAAAGGGGATTCTATTTGTGTCAAAGAAAGGAAAGTAGTATTGGTTGATGACTTTTACTGGGCGATACTTGGGTGTGTGATAATAAAAAGAGATGTTTGATCTTTTTCTAAGGTATGGATCTATTATGTCATAGAGGATCTCCCAATGCAAGATAATCTGGATTTCCATTAACCTTTTTTTATTATTGTGACCCAAACAATAATATGAGAAGCAAGATACAAAGCATGGCTAAAAAAAATATTAATTCTTGGGAAAGAAACTAGAGAACTTAGAGATATCGAGGATATTTTCACCACAAGGAAAGAAATCTAATTTTTAGCTCATTGAAGACAAAAGACTTTAAAAGACAGAGATAGATAAGAGAGTAGTGAATTGTGTTTGGGAAAGGAATTTAGATTTCTGGAAGATTGTATGGGACTAGCTAGAGATAGAATGTACCTAATGAGAGCTAGTAAGAATGTATTTGTATAATGTTGTGCAAATATAGTTAAAGAGACATTAAGCATCAAAAGTGAAGAGGAGGTGCTGCCTGTATCTATAATCTAAGCTAGATATTATAGACAGTAACTACAGGGTAGGAAACAGATCAATGGATATACCCACAAATTTATAAGAACCAAAACCCAAGAAAAGAGTCAGTAGTAAAGCACATAAACTCAGATATCTATATACAAATATACAAATAATAGGGAAGGTGAAAGGGTAACTAGATATCCTGATACAAGAAAACAAATTTGACATCATAAATTGGTAACATGAGACCAATGAACTGGCATTTGTTCCAAAGTAAAAGAAGTAGGTAAAGGGATATGAACAATATAATATTATAATGTTTAATTTAAATTAATTTTTTCAATGAAAACCTATTTTTTTCCTTTTTCTCTCATTTCTCTCATCACTTTGGGGGGAAAAGAAAAAAAAAGAAAGCATGATGAATTTTTATAGTTGAACAAAACAAATTCCCACACTGGTTATGTCTAAAAATGTTTTTGTTTTTCTATTCTCCAACTTGAGTCAATTCATTTCCTCGCTGTTAGAAGACTCATACCTATTCATCAGACTTTTGGAGTTATAGTTGGTTATCATGTTGATACAATTTATTTTCGAAGTTATTTACCTTTATAATGCTTATTGTTACTGTTAAAAATTGTTCTGGTTCTGCTCATTTGGATGCATCAGAGCATGCTAGTCTTCTTAGGTTTCTCTAAAATGGTTACTTTCATAATCTCTAATAGTACCACTACCATATTCATATACCATGATTTCTTCCACCATTCCCCATCTGGTGGATAACCCCTTCCTGGGCCCTTAGATTCTAATTCTTTGCCACTACAAAAAAAAAAAAAAAGCTCCTATAATTACTTTTGTACATATAGACCTTTTCCCTCTTTCTTTAATCTATTTGGGAATTTATTCATAGTAGCGGTATCTCTATAGGTCAATAGGTTTAGCATTATCAATTAAGAATATGTATCCATATGGTAAAATTCAGAATCTAGTGGCCAGAAGCATGACAGAGAACATTTGGTTGAAGGTCAATGGAGACAGAAACAGAAGCAATGTTGTTACAGGAGTATACTCAAAAACATCTAGACAGAAAGAGGAAACGGATGAGGAATCTGGGAAACAGGTCATTATCCTGGTACAGAGGCATGATCCAGCAATGTTGGAAGACTACAATTATCTGGACATCTGCTGGATCATGTCCTTTCTCAACCTTCCTTTCTCTTTTTCTCCCTCCCCCCTCTGCTTCTCTCTTATAAGAAGAAAAACTAATTATTTCTTGATTTGCCCTAATGATCATTTCATCCTTCACAAAGTGAAGGTAAATTAAACAGTAAAGAGAGTCTGATTTCCATCAATAAGGAGGCATTGATTACTAGATTGGAAATGATGAAACCTTAGGGGGAAGTAGTCTCTTAATTTTAGAATTTAAAATATTAAAGGAAAATAATGCCATAAATACGTCTTATATGTATTTTAGACATTGGGAGAACAGATTTCAAAAGGTACAGAAAAAGGTTAAGGAGGATCCATTGCACAAAAATTTTGTAGAGAGTATCAACCTCTGAAGGAAGGGTATCTCACATGAATGAAGAAGGATGACACTGAGAGGAGGAAAAATCTGCAGTTACTTGAAAAGACCAGTATAAGTACATAGTAAAATCACCAAAAAACTTATATTTAAAAGATATATAGAGAAAATGAAAGCATGGTCGGGTAACAAAAGATAAATACAAATGCGAAACAGACTTGCAAGAGTGATGAGTGATGCCAGGAGTGGTGAAATTGAGAATGAATAGAAACTAACAAGGAAAATTAAGGACACAATAAAAAGGCACATATGTAAATACATACATAAATAATAGTGCAAGGCACTGAAGTGAAACAGTAGATAGAATATGGAGCCTGGAGTCAGAAAGACCTAAGTTCAAATCCAGGATCAGATACTTGCTAGCTGACCCTGGGCAAGTCACTTAACCCCATTTGTCTCAATTCCTTATTTGTAAAATGAGCAAGCAAATCACTCAAGTATCTTTGCCAGGAAAATCCCAAATGGAGTCATGAAGAGTTGGATATGACTGAAACAACTTACCACCATCATCAACATATAAATATATAAAACTTACTATGTGTCCTAGTTTCTTAGCTGAGGTCAATGATACTTGTCCTGGAAAGCACAAAACTAAAAAAGGTTAATAGAAAGCTGATACTCAAGATAAGTGGGGGGACAATGAGAGCACCTAGCTGCCTAGAGTGAATTCAAGTTATTCTGTCCAGTCACATTACATCCTTGGGTAGTGAAAGAACTGACAGTGATTTCTGAAAGATGGAGAATGATCGCAAAGATACTATAAGATTGAAGGACAAATTTCATGCTCATCTTCAAGAAAGGGAACAGAATATATTTTAATTCTATTTAAAATGAAATTGTTAAACATATTAAAGGATTGTTGATTATGAACACACAGAGTCACCATGGCTTCATAAAGAACAGATGATGCCATAATTACTTTATTGCAAGGGAATGTTGTAGATATAGTTTATCTAGACTTTAACAAAATATTTCAGAGAGTATCTGATACTATTATTGTGAGGGGAAAATGGAAGTGTGTGAACTAGACAGCTAGTTCAGCTAGATGGCTTCAGAGCTGGTTGAATGGTCAAATCCAATGAATAATCATCAATGGCTTAAGTTCAACTTGGAGGGAGGCTTCCAGTGGAGTGCCAGAGATATCTGTTCTTGATCCTATACTATTTAGTGCTTCTTTCATTAACTTTGACCTGACATATTCTCAAATTTGCAGATGACACAAAACTAGAAGGGATAACTAACACACTGAATAGCAGTGTCAAAATACAAAAATCTCTCAATAAAGAATTGGGATGAATATAATGATAGAGACCAGACCTATGAATTTAAGGCTATAGGGAACACTCATATGAGCAAAATCCTTCTACTGATGAAGTTTACTCCTTTTCTGTAGCTTATAGTCTTAGAGTTCCTTGGGATACTGAGAGATTTAACAACTTGTCCAGGATCACAAACCAGTATGCAGTACAACCTTCCATTCAGAGGAAGGGTTCAGGTGTTTAGGATTACAAATCCCCTCTGTCATGTTTCCTCTCATAATGCAAAATATCAAATTTAATAAGAATAAATTCAAAGTCTTACACTTGGGTTTAAAAACATCAGCTTCAACGTGAACACGTGAAGGAGGAATGATTAGAAAACAACTTGTCTGAAAATTGATCTAGAAGTTTCAATGGATAGCAAGCTTTATTTAATAGTGTGATATGGCCACCAGAAAAACTAAGGCAAAGTTATCTTGCTTTAAGAGGTGCATAGTATCTAGAAATAAGGATATTACTACTGTTCTCTTCTCTGGTTAGAACATGTTCAGTTCTAGGCACTATGTTTAGGGAAGAATATTACTAGTCCAGAAAGTGTTCAGAGGAAGGCAACCTGGATAACAAAGAACTTTAAAATTAGGCCATATGAACATTAAATAAAAGAAGTGATAATGTATTGCCTGGGGAAAAATAAACTATAGGAGAGAAATTATGATTGTATTTGATTCTTTGAAGGAATGTAATCCAGAGCAGGGATTAGCTTTTCTCTTCTTGGCCTCAGTGGTTAAAATAACAATGGGTAGAACTTTCCAAGAAGAAAAGTGAGACTTGATACAAGGAAAATTTCTTAATTGTAAGAGATACTAAAAAAAAAGAAAGAAAAAAAAGAAAATGGCCTACTTTGTCAGTTAGTGGGTTCTTTTCAATGAACATCTTCGAGAAACAGCTACATGATTACTTGTCAGGTGTATTGTAGAGGGCAGGTTTGTTCCATTTTGGGTGAGATTAGATGGCGTCTAAGATTTCCTCCAACTCCAGCAATATATGATTCTTTCTATTTCATCATGAATAATTATTGTAAAACTAGAAATAATTTTAATAAAATAGCTTTGGTTCTGAGATACTGTGTGTAAAATATCTTGTGGAAAAGAAGGCATATGTTAAGAGCAAATGGAAGATGGCTATTTACAAGAAAATTACAGTGAATGTTTTTATTAAGTGAAAAATCCTCTGGTTAAATGAATATTCATCACTCATTTCTTGTTTTCAACATGTGCAGTTTTATTGAGATAGTATTAGATTATTTGGTTTCCTTACTTTTATATTTGAAGCTCTTTCTTCTGGTCATTTGTAGTATTTGTTTGTCAACGGAGTTGTTCATTCTAACTACTATATGCCATGTTGTTTGCAACATACAGGTTTTCTCTTTTCTTTCTTTCTTCTTCTTCTCCTTTTTCTCCTTCTCCTCTCTCTCTCTCTTTCTCTCTTTCTTCCTCTCTCTCTCTTCCTTTCTCTCTCTCTTTCTCCCTCTCTCTCTCTCTCTCTCTCTCTCTCTCTCTCTCTCTCTCTTTTTCTCTCTCTCCCTTTCTTCTTGGAGTTGATCTGGGAGTTCTATCCATAGGTACTTTGTTTTCTATATTCAGTACTTCTAGGCAATTTTCCCGTATTACTTCTTGTATTATGCTGTTCAGGTCCTTTGCATTTTTGTTTTCTGGGAGGCCCATAGTTCTTAAGTTGCCTCTCCCCCCTCCTTTTTTCTAGATAAATATGTTTTGTTTATATAGAAATTATGATTTCTTTTAACACTATCATTTTTTGTTTCTCTTCTGTCAGATTGTCTTTCATTTCTATGTATTTTCATTCCCAGGCAGTAAAGTGCCAATGGTTGTGGGGAAGGATTGAGCAAGATAACTCTCTTACCCAGCTCACATTGTATGGAAAATGTAGTGATAATTTGCTGGTAGTGAAAGAAAAGCACTTGTTTTGCTCTTTTTGTGGTGACAAAGAATTGGAAATTGAGAGGATGCCCATCAATTGGAAAATGGCTGAACAAGTTGTGGTATATGAATGTAATGGGATACTATTGTGCTATAAGAAATGATGAACAGGCAGACTTCAGAAAAATCTGGAAAGACTTAGATGAACTGATGCTGAATGAAGTGAACAGAAAGAGGAGAATATTGTATATAGTAACAGCCACATTGTGTGATGATCACCTGTAATCACTGAGCTCTTCTCAGCAATACAATGATCCAAGACAATTCCAGAAGTCTCATGATGGAAAAGTCCATATACTTCCAGAGAAAGAACTAAACTGTTTAAATGCAGATCAAAGCATACTATTTCACTTTTTTTGTTTTTTCTTTCTCATGGTTTTTCTTTTACAACATGAAAAGTGTGGAAATACATTTAACATGATTGTATATGTATATCCTATACCAGATTGCTTGCTGTCTTGGAGAGGGAGGAGAGAAGGAAGGAGGGAGAAAATTTTGGAACTTAAGGTCTTACAAAAGTGAATGGTGAAAACTATCTTTATATGTAATTGAAAAAAAATACTATTAAGTGCAAAAATAAAGGCACTTGCCTATGTGGGAAAAAATAATAATTATGATAATAATCATCTGCTCACTCAGGTGCACTTAACATATCTAAGCTAAAATTAAAAGTTAATGACAAATGAGGGACAAGAGTGCCCAGGAAGCATTAAAGAAAAGACACACTCAAAGCTCAGGTCAGAATGTCTGTATTGCCACTTCTCCAAATCACCCAAGCCTCGATGAACAAAGACTTCTGCCATTTTCTATCTCTTAAAGGTGATGATTTCTAAAAGCAGACTTTCCATGTGTCTGAATGGGAATTTTCTGGGCAACTTCCACCATTTTTAATTCAATTAATTTTTTTTTTCTTGCTAAGATAAATGATTATTCCAATGTCTTTCCTGATTTACGGAAGCAATGAACACATGACCTTTGCAGTATAGAAAGTGCTTATGTGGCTATGATATGATAATGGAATCAAGAACCTGATTTAATAGTTATGGGAAAGGAAAGAACTTATTTCCAGAAATCCACAAGAAAAATTGTGCTATTGAGATGGGTTCCTGAGTCGTATAATTTTAGAGCTGAAAGGGGTATTAGAGATCAACTAATCCAGCCCTTCATTTTACAGACAAATAAACTGAGACCTTAGAGGTATGAAATGACTTGCCCAAAATCATACAGTTATTTTATTGGCAGAGCCGGCAGTAGGACACAGGTCTCATGAGTGAACACAATATTCTTAAGAAACAATGTGGTATAATGGAAAGGTCATTGGACTTGGGTTCATCTAACCTGGAATGAATGAAACAGTAGCTTTTTGACATTAGGCAAGTCACTTCCCTTTTTTGAGTTGCCATTCTCTCATTAGTAAGATGGTAAAGGGGAGTGGGATGGAGAGTGGAGTTTAACAATATATGTATTTTCTGCCTCACAAGATTGTTAGAAGAAAGTGTCTTATAAACCTTGAAGTGCTATATAAAAGTTCTTTCTGCTCTCCCACAACGTTTCTCAGTATGGGTAGTCATTTGGCATATTCAGACAGTGGGTGGGAATTTACAGATTTTTCTGATCATGATTGTTTGGAAACCATACAGGGTTGTGTTAGTATGAATGATTATTATTGCTCGATCTGGGTTTTCTTCTTGTGGTGCCCACTCTATGTCCCCAGGGACCTCTAATATACCCAACCCCTCAGTATTTGTTTGACCAGTCACTTCCAAAAGAAACTGAACCCTGGTTTGTGTTTCATCCCTCAAACTGACTGCTGGCTATCCTCATTCCTATCTCCTCAGGGACAGCAATTTTCAGCTGAAGTCACCACTTGATCTACCACCATGTCATTTGCACTCCATGTAAAATTCCACTCATGTCAAATGCTATTTCTTACTTATTCCTTCATTGCCTGCCCCCTGCATCTTCAGTATCTTCTTTATTCTATGCCAGATGGGCCCTAACTGCCTTTAATAAACAAACTAGACATCATCCCTGACCTTTTGGTGCCTCGCTTCCTTTGTCTAGCCCTGCCTGAGTCTGGACTCACTGACCGATGACTATTCCTTCCAAGCTTTCCTCCTTGAAGAAAAACCATCTCTTCTGGATTCCCTAGTGCCAATAGGAAGGGAAAGGAAGGGTCCAGAAAAAAGTATCCTCCAATTTCTGCTAACTGAGTTGGTACAAAATGTGGTGATTTTGCTGTAATGAACTTAAATGACCTTTCTTTTTTTATAAAGCAAATTTCCAATGGGGCCATTTTTCTATTTTTACTCTCATGAAATAATTCTTTGAATTTTGCTTTCATTTGAAACTCTCTGGATTTGACACAGAATTGAATAAGAGAGTGATCATTTCCTTTTTTAGGAAACAGCATGGTACACTTGCCATCTTTAAAACTGTCCTTTAGGGGTACCTATGCACATTCCAGTCAAGTGCTGGTCTATTTTGGTGTGTTTTATTTCTGCTTTCATCCCTGTATGCACTAAGTCATACTGCCCTTCTCTTTAAAATTATTTTTGCACCTTTTGCAATATCACATTCTCCACAGAAATTTTCCATACTTTTTCTCAGCCCAAAGAGATTCTTTTTTGCGTGTTGGATGGGGGCATGGGGGTGGATGGGGAGAGAGGGTAGGAGTTGAGTGATATTCATGCAGTTCTTTTCAAGTTAGGTCCAAGGCAATAGCAAGCTTTTTCTGCTTCCCCAGGAATTCTCATAAGGGAATTTGCTCATAAATGGTTTTTGAAAGAGCTGAATTTCATTTTTTTAAAATAGAAGTGGCTTCTGTTATTGAATGGCCTCTCTGGAAAATTCGGGGGTGGAAGTGAGGGGGAATTAAATACTATCAGTTAGAATTTGGGAAAACAACAACAACATTTTTAGGAGAACTCAAAGGCAAATCATGCTTATTGCTGTCCTTCTTCTATTGTCCTCCTTAGGTCAATTTCCCCCCAAAATATTGAATCAGCATTAGAAAGGACCTCAGAGGTCAGTCAATTCAACTAGAAGCACAGGTCCCTTTTGTAACATCCCTGAAGGGTAACCATCCTGATTTCACTTGAAGACTTTCACTGACAAAGATTTTTTTAATGTTCCTTTTTGACTTCCCTCTTCAGAGAGATGGAGAGAAAGCCATTTTCCCCCAATTTTTTCCTTGGTTTCTATAGGAAAATACTCACCATCTAGCAAAAAGCCTATTTATAAGGCCTATCAGAGCTCACCAAAGGCATTGGTTAATATCCACTGTTATTGTGGTTATCGACTTTAGATGCTAATACATAACACTCCTCCTCAACAAGATCTACAATCTCAAATGAGAACAAGCTGGGTACCTAGATAGAAGACAAAAATTCAATGAGCAACACATATTGTTCGTAACATGCAGTTGGGCAAGTAATCTGCTGAATTAAACCATGAGTATATATGTTTGGGACAGGTAAAGAGAATGAAACAGGAGCTAATCCCCGTAATTGAATAGGAGGACAAGGTGGTATGGGATAGCATTTAGGAAATAGTGCAATACTTTTCATGATCTCAAGCTGCTTACTTTCTCAAAATTCCTTTTCTTTTCATACCAATATTCTCCCAATCATATTGTATGGCTGGTGATTATAGAATACCATTACCTCAGAAGAATCAAAATTATGAGTAAAGAAAAAAACAAATGAAAAGATTAATGTCAGAGTAGGGAACAGTCAATTTCTAATAATGTGTTATGCAAACTGGAATAAGAGGAATTATCAAGGAAATGTATGATAGGAAAAAATTAGCCATGGATAACAGATAAGCAAAGGGCAAAATGAATGAATGAATTAGTGAATGATTGAAGGAATGAAAAAAAAAAACCCAGTATTTGTTAAAGTCTTACAATATACCTAGCACTATGATATACCCTGGAAATACAAATGCAAGATTAAAGACAATCTTTGCCTTCAAGGAACTTATCAACTAATATAAAGAGAAAACATATAGAAGGAATGGTGACTTGGGAGTGGTATTTCAGTTTGGAAAATTGCAGGTATGGTGAATGGAGCCATAGGAGAGTAGATTTGTTCACCTTGTCTAGAAGCAATAATAGATTAGTTTTGATTATGATACCAGAACTGGAAAGGATCCAGGGTAAAATCAGAGTGTATGTTTGCAGATGGTAACATGGTAGCTATTAAGAAGTACAGGATGCAAAGCGGTGTGGGTAGACCCCAGGCCTCAGAGAAATGGGCAACTGAGGCATACAACGTTGAGGACAATGTGGTTCCTGGTGGTAACTCTGGGCAGGAAAGGGTTAAGTGTTTCATGATTTAGTTTCTCAACTGGTGACAAGAACCCCTATAGAACTTCCAGGGCCCTAATGTGGAAGTGTATGGAGAATTTATGGAAAGACATGAACAACACTCACACAGAGAAAACATGAATAAATTGTTGGGTAAACCAGGGAAGAAATACCCACACTGATAAGATCATGGATCTATTCAATTATTTTTCTTGTTTGTCTCCTTTTTATCTTCATTCATTAGAATTAATTCTACCATCTGAGACTAAGAAGAACACATACAAAACATATATGGAAATTTTTCAATTTTTCAGTGGCAGATTATCATGTTACCCCTAAACTTTCTCTTCTTTAGGGTAATCCCAGTTGCCTAGGCTGACTTTTTTTAGTGTGACTCATTTTGTAATCTGACTAAAAGATTATGACAAAGTGAGCTGAATACATGCTGGTTAAAGGTTAGTATCTTCTATTTAAACAGTTAAAAATTATGTTGTATGTATTTCTGTCACTTGGATTCATTGTCTTCCATGTTCAGATATAAAACTACAGACCAGACCAGTCTCCATGTGTAATTGAAGCATCTAGTGGATTTCTTCTCTCTTTGTGGAGATGTGGAGGCTGTTCTGGGTCTTTAAAGCTTCAGTCAATAGGTACAGGTCTAGACTTTCTTTACTTCCACAGACATCTATTCAAGAGCTTATGCTCCCAATTGTTGTATTCAAGATACCTGCTGCTGAGATTTCCCCAGAAATCTGAAGAAGTCCAATATGGTCTCATGTCCTTCAAGATAAGGCATGGATACTTATCCGTTTTTATGTCATAGACCCCTTTGCCAATCTAGTGAAGCCTACTGACGATTCAGAATAATGTTTCTAAATTAGCAAAGAAAATGCTCAGTTGAAATTAGAGGTTAATGAATACACACACACACACCCCCCTATACACATCTATATGTATATATATATGTACTTATCCAAATTCACAGACACACCCTCTTTTTGCCTCAGTTTCATCTGTATTTAATAGTACCTACCTCCCAGGTTGTTGTGAGGATCAAATAATAATTGTGAAGTGTTTAGCATCTAGTAAGCACTATTTAAATATTAACTATAGTATTGTTCTTGTTATCATTATCATTTTATGAACCCCAGGTTAAAACCCTCTACTTAAGGCATTTTGCAACGAACCCTCCCCTAGTCAACTCATCCCAGCTGATCAAAGAGCAGCTTCTTGGGTGTTCCGTTATCATCCATCATAAGCACATCTACTATTGAGTTGCACTGCAGTGAGTGTCAGTTCAATACCAGGGAGTTACATTCTAGGCTTTCTTTGTTATTGAACACAATAGGACTTTTTTGCCTTTTGGTAAATGAAAGACACCATCAGCACTCAGGCACTTTCATCTCAGCCCATTTCTTATGCCCTTTGTGCACCCTCCCCCAACCCTCCATGTCTGCTCAGGCTTTTGCAAATGCCATGCCTAAAAAAATGTGCCAAAATTTTGTCCCATTGTATAGAATGACTACATGAAAAAAGTCATGATGAAAAAATATAACTCATGGAAAATTTTGATAAAACTACTGATGAAGCTGATGTAACATTGATCATTGGGTACAAATGGACAAGCATCCAAATATAGTTGAGTTAGAAAACAGTTCATGTAAAAAGAGTTGAGGTTTTTAGTCAATTGCAAATTTATAGAGGAATCAACAGTGGGATTGTGTTGCCAAAAGATGTCCTGTTATCTAAAGTTTCATTAAAAGAAGCATAATGTCCTGATTGAAAAAAGTGATCATCTTACCATAGTTAGACATGGTGAGGTCACATATGGAGTGTCATATTCAGGTCTTTTTTCTACATTTTATAAGGGAAATAGTCAATGTGTAGCATATAGAAATAGAGTACAGAACCATAGATTTAGAAGCAGAAGTGTCCTTGAAGGCCACTGAGTGCAACTGCTTTATTTTGCAGGAGAAGAAAATGAGACAGAGATAGTACATGACTTGCCCACTTCACCCTGCTAATAAATATCTGGGGCAGGATTTGAGGCCAGACCTCTCTGATTCCATGTTTAGTTCCTTATCCACTATAGCATACTTGCTTTCAGAACAAGAAGGAAGGGAATAAGTCATCTTTTGGCAGAGAAATTATCAACAAGAGGAGCTAAAAGAGACATATTTTCAGACATAGCCAATATGTTTATTGGTTTTGCTTTACTATACTTATTTGTTATAATGGAAGGTTTCTGTTGGGAAAAGAGAATTGTTGGAAAGTGATAGTAAGGCAAAAAAAGGAACAGGCATCAAAGAAATATGTTAAAGGTAAGTTGATGGAGGAGAGGGCTTGGAAGAGAAAATTTTTTATTAACTTTATTTTGTATAGCTTTTTAAAAATTTATTTAAAACTCTTAAAAACCAACTGTATAGAATTCATGGTTCATGGTTTTATATGAAATCTTTTCTGTTCTTTGGATATTGAAATAGTCACATTGGTTAAGTTCAAACTTTTTTTTTTTACAAGAAAATAAGAACCTGGGAATATTTAGCTTGGGGAAAATTAGGTAGGACCAAATTTTTTTTGAAAAGCCATTGTCAGTATCTGACTTTAAATATTTGAAGTTTGTTAAGTGAAAGAAGGCTTAGGTTGGTTTTACTGGATTATATAAGATAAACTAGAAGCAGTGAATAGAAGGTAAAGGGAGAAACATTTCAGCTCTCAAGTGTCTTAATTTCCTCAAAGTACCCTGGACTGTCTCAGGAGACAGGAGTTTCCCAATCCCCAGAGCTGTTAAGTGGAGTCTGGATAATTATTATTTGGGGGCACTTACAGAGAATTCTGTTTTAGCATAAATTAGACAAGTCTAAATCTTTGAGATTTTGGGCATCACAGACATAGAACAGGAAGGAAACTTGGGGGCCACTCAATCCAAACCCCTTGTTCTATAGATAAGGAAAATGATGCCTAGAGAATTAAAGTGACTTGTCTAAGGTCACAGAGATAATTAGTGGCAGGTCAGGATTAGGACCTCAGCCCTTTAACTTCAAGTACAGCACAGGATAGTACCATTTTACAGGTAGAGAGAGATCCAGAGCAGAGAAATTTCATGGAACACAAGGGAGTAAAAAACATCTCCACAGATAAAGGGGTAGGTAATATACAGAGAGATAAAAGATACTGAGAATTGAGAAAAGCATTGAACAGTTAAAATATCACTGAATGTAAGGTTTTTGTTTACACTTTGTCTCAATTCAATTCTATCAGCATTTCTTGAGCACCTAGTCTATGATGGTTTTATGCTAAATGCCATGGATATAAAGACTTAACAAAACAGGTCTTACTCTCAAGAAGTTTATGTTTTACTGAGGGAAACTAACATTAACAAAAGTTAGTACATACAAAATATATACAGTGCAAATGTGGAGCAAAGGTTTTTTTTGGGAGGGAGAGGAGAAAGAGGGTTGAGGATTCACTATCACTTGGTTAGATAAGGAAAAACTTATTTCAGGAAAGAAAACCTGAAGTGCGATTTGAAGAAGCCCAGAAATCTATACAACAGAGGTGAGAAGAGAGATGACTCCAGAGGTGGGCTTGTTTGTCCTTCATTCCGGAAGAGGACCATAACATCAGGAAGATGATGTCATAACTTGCAAGATAATTGGATTTAAGTGAAGGAGGGCTATGCAAAGTCACCAGCTTTACTTTGCTCTTTCAGAGCCATCTGGGTCCAGTGGCAAGACATAGATCAGGATGATTGGAGATGGCCCAGGATCCAGTAAGGACCTTAGCCTTTTGAAGCTAAGGTTTTTAACAGGTCTCAGTTTGACTGAGACATACATAGCACATTGAGTGATTAAGGCTAGGTAAGAAATAAAGCAAAAAAGGGCCTCCTTTACTTATTCAAAAACAAAATTAAATTGGAAAGGGAAGACCCTCAGCGTTTCTGGTCAAAATGGAAACAGTACAGACTATGCAAAGTTTTGGAAGCTAAAAATTAAGTATCATGTACGAGGAAGAATAAGGTGAATTAGGTTGTAATATAGAGTATGGAGGGGACATAATGTGAAATAATTCTAGAAATATAGATTAGAGTCAGTTGAGGAAAGGCTTTAAATGCTAAAGGAAGAGTTTGCATTTGATTCTTGTAGCAATGGAGAGACAAAGATACTTCTTGAATAGTGGGTGATATGTTCACAATCCTGTATTAGGAATATCAATTATATAGCTACATGGAGGATGAATTGGAAAGTGGTTTGATTGGAGTCAAGGAAACCGATTAAGGAGTTATTAAATAGTTCAGGTAAGAAGGGTCATGGACCTGAACTAGGATGGTTTCCATATGAGTGTTGAGAAAGGGACAGAGGTAAGAGATATAGTAGAAGTAAATTCAGACAGCAGATATATATGTACAAGAACATGTACAGGCATATACACTGTATATGCACATATATTTTCATATGCATACATGTACATAAATTCATATATTTGTATGTATTATATACACATGTATTGTGTATATGTGTATTTATGTGTATTGCATGTACATGTGTATATATGTTTATTTATAATATATGGACCACAGACCATATAGACCATGACCATTTATAATATATACACATTTATAATATGAATATATGTGCATTTATATTTGAAAGGACAGATAGAACTAAATAGGTGATTAAATACACAAATACATTTTCTCTTTCCTTTAGTCTATTTATCCAAATCATACTCAAACTCCAAGACTCAGATCAATTTCCACTTATTTTATAAAAGTTTCCCCAACTATCAACCTATATTATTTCTTTAAAAAAAAAAACTAAATAAACTTCGGTTATACATAAAGAGTAACACTACTCAATATAGAACTCACTGTCCTATAATGAGTTTTTGAAAGGTAATCTTCACTATCCAACTAGTCTATCAGTTCATTGAGGACTGCAATCTTTAACTTATATACACTTTTTTGATTTTTCACAGCTCCAGGAGCAGGATTGGGTACATTCAGTGCTCAGTGAAGACCTATTGACAAAGCAAGGCATAGTTCTTGGTTATTATTGGGTCTAGGGAGGAGGATAGGAAAAAATCTCTCATTGAATAGCTTTTTTTCTCCTTTTCTTTCTCCTGTCATGCAACCAGATACCAATGAATATACTAGATATAATGAATTTTTGTCTTGCTGTCCTCCTTTCTCCTGAGATATTGGGCTAACGTTTAAGAGGAAAGAGGGAACAGTTCTGGTTTAGGATTACATCTTCTGTCACGAGTTATCATGGGTCTTTCCCACATCTACAATGTTTAAATACTTCATCTAAAACGTAGACTTTTAACCTTTTTTATGTCATAGACCCTTTTTATTGTTTGTAGAATCTTTCTCAGCATAACATTTAAAACTTCATAAAAGAAAATAAATAGGATTACCAAAAAAATTAATTATATTGAAATAAAGACATAAGGTTTTCTTTTACCACCTTGGGAGTCTGTGAACATCAAATTAAGAACCCCAGAGCTAGAATAATTATATACATATTAACATCCTCCCAATCAGCTTGCGTACTTGTTGGGAGCAGAAATAACATTTTTCACTACTACATCAATATCGCTTGGTGCATTTCCTTAAATACAATAGATAATTCATGTTTACTGAATTGAATTAAGTATTTGATGAACTCCATGCCAGCCTAGAAATCACATTTAGGTTTCTTAGTCAGGTGAGGACCAAGTCCAGTATATTTATTGTTTAATAGTAAATGACTGAAACTAGAGAGTTGTGTTAAAACATAATTTAATAAACTAGAGGGATATATTAAATGTATTTAGAGCATATTAATACATAATTTAAAGTTACCAAAATAAGAACTAAAAAAATGACCATAATAAGATTCAATAAGAATACTCTGGTCTTCTGTGACATAGTACTTATCAAACTCCTCAAATCCTGATTGAGTGGTAACCCTAAATAAGGTCCTGCTAAAATCCTAAGTGCTCTAGGAAGAAACTCTCTGTTTACAAAGAATGGAGGACAACAACAATGTTTGGGAGAAACCTAAATAACCAGATCCTGAAGTATTTTGCAATGGCTTCTTTAAGATATAATTTCTTTAAAAAAAAAAAAAAGGAGATCAGAAAGGGAAAAAGGAGACAAATCAAACTGATGGATAAAAAAAGCCATATAAGATGTCAGAGGCAGTTTTAAAACAGTTGGAGAAAACGCTATAGAAGGAAATCAAAGTAGTCTTTTAAAACAAAGACAACATCAAAAAGATGTGGCTTTTCATATCTACTTTTTGCTCTACTTGGCTGACTTTGCAAAAGCCATTAAAAAGAATTTCTAGGTCTTCTAATACATGTGTAGAATCTCCTGGAGAGATCGTTCATCACCCTTTTCCTCATTTCCAGAAAATTCAAATCAGCCTACTCATATCAATACTGACATGGATAAGAAAATGAAGTGTCTTTTCTTCTCTAGATATAAATTGTCACATACTTGGTGTGGGAAGCCAGTTTCAAGACTGACCTACTAATTTTCTCCAGTAGAATTATTTAGGAGAAAGGCATTCCTTTGTTTGGAGCTGTATCAAGCACTTCTTGTCTTTAGGATCTAAGCAGCAGGGAGTGCTGATAAGGTACATACTGTCCTTACCTTTCCATTGGATTTCCCTGCTTTTATTGTATTAACAAAGAAGAGTTAAAGAATGGACTCATCTAGGATGATTGACTTTATATTAAAAAAAATTCAAGATACACACATGAATTCATTTCTCTGTATGTAGAGGCCTGCCAGTGTATGTCACAACTTTCCTTTGCAAACAATTTCCGGTTATCTTTTAACTGGAATGGATTTAATAACTGGAAGACTGAGAGCCATTGAGACTTGATGACCCCGTTAATGGCCCCAAGTTACAGGACAAAAACGACTGAGGAAATGTCTTTTAAGGTCTTTGCCCTGGTGATTTCCGTAAATGACTTGGCCTTTAAATTGCTAGGATTGTTTCGCCTCCTACAATTACTGGTGTTCTAATTTCCTGGGACTAATTTTAGAGGGTAGAAGATTTTAATCATGGAAAGGAATTGTTTCCATTGTTCCGACTAACTTCAGAAGCAGAGCAACAGTTGAAAGCCAGCGCCCAAGACTTCAGAAAGGCAGTCAGCATTCCTCAGGGACAAGGGAGGGGCTCAGAGACATGCACGCCTGTCTACCTGTGGGAAAGAGAAGCCCAGGAAGGGACCATTGATTCTCTGGGGAGTTTTTGGTGTGTTTGTTTGTTTGAGGGGGTTGACTGCAGGGGAGGTCCTCTTCTTTTCTTTTTATGATCACAAAACAGAAAAAACTGAGAATAATTTACCAAAGGCCTAAGAACAGGTTCATAAACACACATTCTCTTTAAATTGAATTGTACATTTGGTTCCTTGAGTTTAATTGTAGAAATATATTGAAAGGCAAGAGCTGTTTCAAAAGACAAACATGACTGATAATAATAAGAACAGAAGAGTTGACACTTATGTGTCCCTTTAAAATTTACTAAGTGTTTTGTATTCATTATCTCATTTAGCCTATAATAACTTAGGAAGGGTAGCAGAGAGATCCTGAAAATCCAGTGCTGAAAAACATCCTCTTTTCTTTTATTCCTTAGGGTACATTTCTTTGGTATCAGTGTCAACTGAAAAGACTTGAGGGGGCAAAAGGAGAAGGTGAAGAAATGGGAAGGGTCTATGCACAAGTTACCCTCCTCTGTAGTTTTAGATGCCACCTCCAACAATAAGTTTATTCCTTACCTATTCCCATTGCAAAAGGAACTGAATTTGAGGAGCAGAGATTGGCAGAGATGTACAGAATACTGCTACAATATTTTTGAATATTGAGTGAGTCTCCTGAGATACTTGGGAAAGCACTCCAAAGTTTCACCTTACTAGATGATGTCCTTGCCCCACTGGACTCACAATTTTCTATTCCTATTCAGTTTTTGTTTTGCCCTCTCTTATCTTCCCCTATGTTTGGATTTTTCACACTATTCTCCAAGACAAATCCTAGCTATTGCACTTGTGGCAGGATCTCCATCACATAAAAAGCCAATTTGATTTTGACAGAGCAAATGCTTCTAAAACTTCTCTATACTAACATCTTAGTTGAAATGTACTGGATGAAACCACAGTTCCTTAAAATAACAGTCATTTAACAAATGTTTATTCAAATAGGATACGATGTCATTTATACTTTTTAGTATAGTTTTAGAATACAGTAGAATATGTCATCATAGAATTTTAGAGTTGAAAAGAGTCTTGGTATTTATTTAATCCAACATCCCACTCAATGAGAAATCCCTTTTGCAACACCCCTGAATAAATTGGACATCCAGCTATTTCTTAAATACCTCTAGTGAAATACCTTTCCTGAGGCATTCTACTTCACTATTGGACAGCTCTGTTTGTAAAATCATAGCATGGTAGTGTTGGAAAGAAGAATGGAGGTCATTGAGTCCAAACACTCACTCAGTGTAAGAATGACCTCCATAACATCCCTAACAGATGGTAATCTAACTGCTGTTTGAACCCTTCTAGCAAGAGAAATGAAAGCTCACTATTTCACAGTAGAACAAGTTTGCTCTTATCTTCTTATCATTCACAGTTTGTAACATTGTGACTTGAATTCATTCAGTAAGCATGTATTAAGCACCTGCAATATGAAATGGACTTTTTAAGACATGGAGGAAACTGATCCCTGATGCCCCTGCCCAAACCACCCAAAACCAAATCTTTGCCTTCAGGGAATTTATGTTTTCTGTACTCCGTAGCTAATTAATGAGTTAATTGATAGATTATAGTGTGACAATATTTCAAATATTTCAAGACAGCTATTTTTCAACCACTTTGTAATGCAGCTCAAGTTGGTAAATTCGGTTTACTATATAATAGTTCACCAATTCCACATAAAGGGATGAATCCTTTCACATAGGTTTTTACTATTAGTGACACACTTATTTATTTGTGTGTTTTCCTTATTTATTTTCTTCCTTTACATATTTCTGGTGGCTTGAAGCTATCCTTGAAGAGTCTGATTTTAACAGAAGATTCTTTTGTGTTATGGAGGACAGCTTTTTAGTTCTTGTTGTCTACATCTGTTAAATAGACGTTGTTGATTTCATGGTGGTTCGAGTGGGTTTTTCATGGTGTTTTGAGCATTCTTTTAAAACTTCCTAAGAAAGTATCGTTATATTTACTCTATCAGTGGATTTTTGTATGTAGTTGTGGAGAAATGTCTTTACAATGGATTTGGGATAGGTCAGAGAGGAAATTTGTTTTAATGTAAGAATTATGGTGAACAGTACACAGACTGGAAAGCCATTTACTAATTTTCATTCCTGAGACTGGTTTGGTTCCGGCCAAACTGTATGGCTTTTGGTTGATGCTGGAAAGCCTTAGACCTTTCCTGAGAGCTTCACTGCGGAAAAGACTAAGGTTCCAGAGGACACTGGGGATGTTGAATCATTTCAGTAAGGGTGTGTGTGTGTGTGTGTGTGTGTGTGTGTGTGTGTGTGTGTGTGTGTGTGTGCCTTAGCATACTGTTTTGTGGAACTAAATGACTCAGGCTGAGTGATACTAATTGAACCATAGCTTAAACTGCAGGACTCCAGAACTAACATAAAAATGGGGTCTTAATTTTTTAGCAGCCAGATCAGGCCACTAGAAATTGCCTTTTCTTTTAGAGTTTTCACACTGACTCTTGGTTTAGAGGATGGAACTCTTTGGCCAGGAAGAATGAATTACTTTCTGCATTTTGGCTCTGGCTTTGTTGATACTGGATTTAATTTTGTGATAATTGTTTGGCTTTAGGGTGGGCTTTTAGGAAGACTTCATGAACTTTTTAATCTATGGAGTATTACAATAAACACAGTTGCTGAAAATTATTTTTGAAATGGCATTCCTATTTAATTTCAGCATTCTGTCCCTTAAGATGTATATATATTGGATGCAAAAAAAAAAGTGGATAAATCGATAAATTTAAAAGCATTTAAAATTCCTATTATGTGTCAGACTCTTGAAATACCAAGGCAAAAAGTGAGATAGTCTTTGTCCTCAAGCAGCTTACATTCTAATAGTTGGATAAAATCCATAGACAAGAATGGCAGCCAGAAAAGGGAATATAGTCTGAGAAATCAGAGAGTATGAGAGGTGCCACAGTATAATTGATTATCATATAATTTCTAGTAACAGTGGTAATATTACTTTGAAGTCAGGAAGACCTGATCTCAAAACCAACAGAAGACACTAGCTGTGTGACTATGGGTAAGTCATTTAACCCTGTTTGCCTCAGTTTCCTCATCTGTAAAATGATCTGAAAAAGGAAATGACAAACCACTTCAGGATCTTTACCAAAAGAAAAACAAAAGTCAAACAAAAAGCAAAACCCAAATGAGGTCACAGAGTCAGGCATGACTGAAACAACTGAACAACAACAATTCTTCATGGAAACATTTTTTAACATCATTAATGTCTTAATGAAATCACTATGGGAAAAGATAGAGTATGATTTTTCACCTGAGGCCTAGTATCTATTGAAAATCCTGTAAAAAGGATAGGAAGAAATGAAGTAGTATTTACACTCTCTTTTGCCATATTAAATAAATAAATCCCATACTAAATTTCTTTTTGTTTTTAAAACATACAATTTCCTCAAATTAAAAGTTACACATTGTGGGAGTACTAACTAGTAGAATTCTGTTTTTCTTTAAAATGTAATAATGGTGGTGCAACTAAGTAGAACCAAGAAGGCATTGGTTCACTTTTGATTTTATATTTTTGTTGAGAAAGGCATCATACTGTAGTCTATAGAGAGCCAACTTCAGAATCAGAAAGACCTGAGTTCAAGCAGCATGTCTGACATATAAGCTGTGTGACTTTGTCCAAGTCATTTAACTGCTTAATGCCCTGGGAAATTCTCTAGGACTGTAAGTTGCCAATCTGCCTTGGGGAATTTTCTTTTCAACAGTTGCATACACAAAGGAAACCATTCATCCAGGTAAAGCAAACAAATAAAAACAAGTAACTGCCACAAAATTGTGTCAAACTGTGTTTGTATTTAGATACTGAGTCCAAAAGATGTTTCGTGGCTTCCATGACTTTCTACTAAACTTGAAAGAATGAATGAGGACGGGAAGGAAGGAAAGGAAAGAAGGAAGAAAAAAACATTTATTTAATACTTCACATAGACCAGAAGCTCTGATAACTGTTTTGTTATCACAAAAACAAAAGAGAAAAAGATGCTGCTTTCAATGAACTAAAATTCTATTTAGAGGGAGGCAGTACCCAAAAGGAAGTTTACCTGCAGGGTATACAGAAAGGTTCTGTTGTCCTAAGGATATAGCAACAGAGTACATGAAAATATCTCCCAACTTCCCTAGCTGTCCTTCTTCATTTATCCCGTTATGTATCTGAATTTGTCTAAACTCTTCTTGACCTTCCATCTCTGCTTTCAGACAAATAATTTTTCTTGAGAGTAACAATTTACTTGTCATGACTACCTGGCTATGTCCATGGATTAAAGCATTGTGCTAATGGCATTAGCTTTCAAGATTTCGGTCCTCGTGAGCCAGCTTTATTTTTTGATCTTAGACTTTGTCTTTACCTCCAGCCAGCTGTTAGGCAACATATACCTCAAAAATATGTTTTTCCCATAAGAAAGGATACTCAACAAAAAGCCATGAGTAGAACAGTAGCAGTTTGTCACCACTCCCCAAAAGTTACAACTTGTTAGTAAACATTATAGGCCGTTTTCCTTATACTTGTACATGAATCCAGCTATATTATGCCATATTATTATAATGGAGGTAGAAAAAATCGTCCTGTTTTAATATTTTTGTTGATATCCTTGTTTTTATATAATCGTTTTTCTATGTATCCTCCAAAGAGTCATCTTTTAAAATAGATTTTTAAAAAGACAGAACAAGGATGGGGGGGAGTTCAACAAAACTAAACAACACATCGATTAATTCTGACAATATATACAATAAGCTGTTGCTACTGTCTATGACCTTTTGAATGAAGGAATGGTGGTCCATTTCTTCATTTTTTTCTTAGAGGACAAGCTTTATTATTCTAATTACCTAGTATTCATTTTAAAATTGTCTTCTTTCTTTATAACAGGAAGATTACACACACACATGTGTATATATGTGTATGTATGTGTGTATATATATATATATATATATATATAAAATCTTGATGTCATTAAAAACCTACACACACAAATTTCATTAGAGATGAACTTCATATAGTTTTATTTCTATTTTAATTCCCTGGGGTCTAGAGTATAGAAGAGGTAGCTCCTGGAACTAATTGTACGAGTAAGGGGTGTAAAATGGAAGAAAGATTTATTATGCATTTTGATAAGACCTATACTCCTACTTCCATCTATCACCCAACAAAGATAGTAGGTCAGATATTTATACTTGAAAAATAAAAAATGATATGTGCATATATAGGCAGAAGGTTATTTTCTTAGAAATTCAAGAGGCAATGAATCAATTGTCAATAGAGTATCTGAGGGATTGTCAGGAATGTGATTATGATAGAATATTTCAAGTAATATTTGATACCCTATTCATGGCACCTGTTCAAAGTTTGATAAAGCATTATGGAACTGGTATGTTAGGATAAAATTATCTTTATTCAGTTAAAATCTCATGTGCTATCCTCACATAAATACAGTATGCACACATCCATGACATTATGGGCACATGCTTCAAATTGATCATATTCCATGGTTCTTCTGATCAAAAAAGTCCAAAGTCATTTTAGTCCTAAACATAATCTACTTCTCAGTTTCACATCGCTATTAGCCATTTTAATCTATTCATATTTTAAGCTACCCAAGTATATAGAAAGAAGCATGGAGTAGAAAATATCACATGGCTTCAGATTGTCTCTTATTTCAAAATAAAATCAATGTTTGGGTTTATCTTCCATATTCAACTGTATTTTTCCATGATTGTCTCTGTTGTAGGTATATGATTATTTTATTCAGGGGTTAAAAATGGGGGCAATGTCTACACCAACTTTGTTCAGCAGTCTTTGGAAATGTATAAGCATTAAAAAAGTATTCTTTCCAAATACTTGAAGCAACTTCCATTCTCTTGTATTGGTTTCCATAATTTTATGATCATGCAGTTCACATCATTAACCATAAGGCATGTTGGTTCTGCCATAGGCATTCTATGGGAGAGGTCCTTCTCTAAACACTTCTAATTGAAATGAGACTAAGAAAAGAAATGCCATAAAAATATGTGAAGAAAATGGACGACTCACTGTGATATGGTGTTATTGGTTTCTATTTCCATTTTAATGAATGTCTTCTTTCAAATTTCTGCCTCTGTTTTTAGTGTCAAAAACAAATCTTTGGGGAATGAATTCAAAGGAAAATTTCAAAGGAGTGAGAGTTTTGAGGAGAGGCCTGAAAGAAGAATGACATTCAACTGGTGGATAACTGAGAGAAGGGAGTGACTAAGTTTCAGAGAACACAGAGGAACAATGCCCAGAGTCAAACTGGGGGAAGGAAACAGAGAGACCCAGGCAAAGAGCAGTAGATAAGGAATGAATAAGAGATAATTAAGGGAATGGGGCTGTGGATAGGATTAGTGGTAGATGGAAGAGCAAGAAGTTTGAATTTAGTGTAGTAAGTATGTAATGGATGTAAGTAGTAAGTAAGTATGGATGTAATTAAGGAGGTGGATGCTGGGATCAGTCCAAATTTCAAGTTAATTATTTGGCAACAGCATTTTGAGTAAAATACCAAGGGAAGAAATGGAGAGGTCAAGGTCGACAAAACAAAGGAGGAGAAAACACTAGTTACAAATTTAGGTTTTTAATTGTATTTTATTAAGGAGTTATTGGGGTTAAGTAATACATAGTTCAATCTTTCATTTATATCATTTATATATTTGTCAACCTGCATTCTAGGGTGATACCAGAAAAAAGTATAAATTTCCATTTTAAATAATAATCTCCAGCAGCAGCAGCATTTGGATATTAGTTTCATCAGACCATAATTTCAAGTGTGACGGGATCTCAAGATCATCTAGACCAGGCTCAGAGAGGTTAAGTAATTTTTCCAAGGTCACAAAGAATTTGCTTACATTATTTAATAGTTCCAAGTAGCAACTCTAAGTTTGAAAGAGAGGAAAATGGTCTTTTCTTTCTGTCTTTACTGAGAATTGACCATTCATAGACAATACCTGGGAGGGAAGTCATTGGCACAGTTGCTCCTGAAAACAGGACTACAATTCTAAACACTATTCTGCACTTAAAGAGAAAAAAAAGCAACTTTTTGATTTAGGCCTAAAGCCACCAGTGAGTTCCCTAAAATCAATCTCATTTTCAGATGTCTTAGGATTCAGATATTCTGGGGCTATTTTTAAGCTACAGAAGATAATGTAAACGACATGTTGGCACTTTAGAGGCCTAATAGCCTATGAAAGATGAATAACTATGCACAGAGAAAAGGAAGATTTTTTATAATTCAAGATCAATAAGAAACCTGATCAGTTCCTATATCAAATAATAAATATGAGTGTTACTAACTATAAAATAAAATAAATGGTACCTGTATGATTTATGTAAGAAAGAAAAGTAGACAAAATAATGATATCTTTGGATGCTCGAAGAAAAGAAGTGATTTCTTTTAGTGCAGTTAGTGCTTTTGAAAGTTGTAGATCAACCAGCTTAGAAAATGATTTCATCTCCGTCTGCTCTCCTCTCCTCTCTTTTCTTATTTCTCCTTCCCTTCTTTTCCCCCCGACTTCCTTCTAGCTCCCAGTCTTTCCCCAGACAATGAGAGGACAGGACAGGTTTTTCAACATTGCTTTACCAAGTTTTCTCAGCCAAGGTCTGGAGACCACCTTGAGGGGTGAAAGAGTAGTTCACTGCTCAAGCCTATTCCATTCTTGGTTTCTCAGTGGAAATTGCCAACAAGGCACCAATTAGGGGAAACAAGAGACTGAAGGAAAATAGAAATTTGCTACTGTATTGCGTGTATGTGTGTGTGTGTGTGTGTGTGTGTGTGTGTGTATGTGTGTTTTGACATCTAGTTTGAACTTCAACATGGCCTGTGCTCTTTTGCAAGCATTTAAAAAGAAATAAACTTAGTCTCATTACCATCAGATAAGATGATGGGGGAAATGGGCTGGAAAAAAATCCTGAATCTTTTCTGAGCCCTATTCTCTAGCTTACAAAGAAAAGGGCAAATTCTTTACTGCTGTGCCATTCAGCTATTATGTTTAACAATCTAATTAGAAAGGCTGGGTAGCCCATTCCCATTGTAAAAGCAAAGACAGTACACACAAGCAAAACCAATTAGACAGCTGTCGTTTACAGATCTGAACTGCCCTCCAGCCAGTTTCTAATGAACCACCCACCTCCCAGGTCTTCCCCTCCCCAACCCCCAGGAGAATGCTCTTGTCCATAAACTGGGCCAGATGACCGTGGCAACAAGGGTACAGTGTTGCCCATACTCAAGATGGGGAATAGCCTCAGTTACCTGGAGTGAGCAACCGAGAATTAGTTGCCCCTTGACATTAGCTCTCACTTTGATGCTTCATAGTGACTTCCAACTTGTACCCAACTCTATGCGGGGGGCTCCTGAGGATCATGTGGACCCTGAGCTTAGGCAGGTCAGACTTACGCTAACAGGTGGCAATAAATCAGAGTCATTGCTTTCACTTTTACGAATGTTACTTTCTACACACCAGGGACTTATTTTAACTTGAAACAGATGAAAAACTAAACATTAGGGCTGCATACTTGCCGTGCCTTTGTTTTTTGGGGGGCCCCGTATGGCTTAAATTAAGGCGCACTGCATTGAGCAGATTGCTTACTGCAAGTTAGTCATCTGTTTGGTGTTTTGTGTGTCCCACAAGGCAGTTGTGGTTATTCACAAGTCTATTAATTAAAAAGAGAACTAGTAAGGGGGAACTACTGAGTGGGCTGATGAACCATGTAACCACTTCAAAAATGAAGAAGATGTATTAAAAACAGGGGGGAAAAACAACAAAAACACCTCTCATGCATTCCATCTCTTGAATCATCTGATATCACTAGTTGTTTGAACTAAGCTTTAGAAAGCTCATGAAAAATAAGCTCTTGTCATCACTGCATCTCAATGAGAAGTTTTCTCTACAAGAATTAGAGCAAGACTGTCTGGACTGATGGGACCAAGATTATGTCAACATTTCCATTAAAAAAAAATGAGCGGGTTATGACTCACGGACAACAATTCACCTTATGTTGAAATTTGGCCTTATCAGAACAAAAAAAAAAAAAAAGGCTTTTTAATTCTGTGGGAATTAAAAGAGTACATCATGTCTACTAACAAGATAATTTAATAGAGAATACCTTAGGTTTTTTTTTTTTTTTCAGGGCCTTTTCAAGAATCAAAGGGCTTCAAAATGCGATATCCTACTATTCTCCCAAGAGTTTAGTAAGGTAGGAAGGATCTAGGATTTTTATTTTACAGATGGGGAAGAAAAGTATAAATCTCACAGGTAAGATTCCCAAATTCACTTATAATTCATGCATAGATGAAGACGTAATCTTTGTGTGTGTGCTGATCAATTGATTTTTTAAGAGACCAAATTTCTGAAACGTTTGTAAGTCATTCATCCTCAGTGCTATTAGAAACTAAAATTTCAGGCAGAGCAACATGAGTAATGTTGCCCTTCCAGGGTCTGTATGAAAACACCAAATGGCTGGTGACGAGTGACCTGTTGGGGTCTTCCAGGAGAAGCAGCTCCTCCTGCTGCTGTCATTGCCACCCAAGCTGTGGCCGGAACTGGAGCTGGAGGCTACCCTTCCTTCTAGGTTGGTCCCTCTCCCCTCCCAGAGTCCACTATTGACATGAAGAAGTCATAAGATGTCAAAATGAACAGACTGAAAGTGCTATCAGAAAAAAAAAAAAAGTATTACTAGTAATTCTCAGATTGTGGCACTCCTGGCTCAGCTGGAGAAGATCAGCTATGAATGTCCAAAAGCAGAAGCTGCCAGATACATTACATCAAAGATTCTTGACCCAAAGTCAAGGGAAAATCAGGAAAGAAATGAGAACCAAAGGTTCCACAGGAATGGATGTTCTACTCTTAACATTTCAGAGCATGAAAAATGTTCAGACCACCCTTAATATCGTAAACATTCTTATTGAATTGGTGCCAGTTGGTGGTAGTAGGAGAACAAGTGCTTTAGTCTCCAAATTCACACCCTTCTTTCAAGAATTGAACCAAAAGACAAAATATCTGGAGTGAAGTCTAGAATTAATGAGGCCTTTAAGGATGATCCTGAATTTGGTGGAACAGAATTTGCAGAATCAAACTTTAGTGTTGCCTTGTCTTCAGCTTTTATGAATATATTCTACCAATCCTGTGAATGCAGTGTTCTTACGGAAAAATGGAGCTGTGGAATTGGCCCTTTTAGTAAAAACAACACTAACCCTAAGAAGGTTACTTTAGACACACTTTAGCAATGCTAAAATAAAAAACAAACGCCAGGAGAGTTGTAGACAGAGGATGTATCCATGTGCATTTAACAATTTATGTAGATTGGCGCTGGCAGGATAATCGGTACAGAAAACATGCTCATCCAGGAGAGTTTTACAGAGTTTACAAAGTGTTATAAGCCTCAAATTGGGAAGAAAGGCATTTACTGATGCCAATGGGATGAAAATTCTATACAACAGTTCACAAGATTGCT
This sequence comes from Notamacropus eugenii, assembly GCF_028372415.1. Taxonomy (NCBI): domain Eukaryota; kingdom Metazoa; phylum Chordata; class Mammalia; order Diprotodontia; family Macropodidae; genus Notamacropus; species Notamacropus eugenii. Next base: position 189,546,389 of record NC_092876.1, read on the forward strand.
TGGCAGTCAGGACTCTTGATTTTCTAGTCAACACATCTAGTCTGATTATAAGGAAATGTTTTTTCCTAAAAATCATCTTACATTACTTATTATTAAAAATGCTTTTCATTTCCAGTTACCAGTTATTCCTGTTACAGGACCTGTGACTCAGCTCTACAAGTTATTACCTAAGGTGAATGATGTAGCAGATGAAAGTGATGATAATGAAGACCTTAAATTAGAAGCTGAAAATGAAATTGAGAATGATGATATAGACAAAATTTTAGAAATGATGACATTGAACCTAATTAACAAGTTAAAACCCAAACAAGAACTAGGACAACAAATAGAATAACTAAAAGTGTATGAACACTTTTCCCAGGAACTTTCTGATGACTTTCAGGAATGTGATTTAATTGCCAAAGAGCCAAAACCCTTGGCAAAGGAAGGAAATCTAGGTGGACCTATGGTTGTTCCTATAGCAGGGAAAGAGCCATCTGTGGAACCAAACCATCTAATAAATTTAGTGAAAAAGAATATCATTTCAAAAGGAGAGGAAAATGATAAACAAGCTGCTTTTTTAGCCCTGGCAGAAGATAGTGCTATTTTAATGCAGCAAAAGGAAGGTGACCAAAACAGAACCATTTCATCAAGTCAGTATTTTACTAGTAACCTAGTGAGGCCTTGGACCAAATAATGCTATAAAATGCTCCCCAAACTTCCCAGAGTTTTGCTAGCAGAATAAAGAAAGATTCTAGTCTTCAACTTCTCTCCATTACATGCACTAAAATATGTCCACATATTTCTATTTGTGAAAATGTGCTCTTTGAGGTACAAATTGTTCAGCTAGGAAAGGTTGAAACTGAAGATAATGATTTTGCATCTACGTCATCAGTGGTGCACACACTGAAGTACCCAACATACCACCTATGACTCTGATCTTTATGTTGAGATTGTGAAAAATACTAAATTTGTGCTTGAATATTCAGAAATATTTTATCCTGATTATTTTGGTCAAATTTCACCTCTATTTAAAGAATCTATTTTAGAAAGACCTTTACAATAAGCAAAGAACAAAAATTGCCCAGGATGTTGAGAGACTAATTCATCAAAGTAATATCGTAGACAAAATTATATATGACTGGATAACCCAGATTATACTGTGCCAGAAAGAGGAGAAAGTTTGAAATTTAATTTTGGATTTTAATCTGGAAATCTGTGGAAAGTTATTCAAATTGTGGGAGAAAAAAACATGGGTATTATCTTATTCTGAACTCAGATACAAATAGCAATAATTGTCATCAGTGGTTTTATTTTGAAGTCAGTGGAATGCGGACAGGTATTGGATACTAATTTAATATCATCAACTATGAAAAATCCAACAGTTTAATTATGGCATGCAACCTCTTATATATTCAGTCCAGGAAGTATTACACGCTAGACTCCACAGATTCATGTAGGTACTGACATTTGTAATACAAAATCTTTTCTCTAGAAGTTCAGTTGCTGCTGGTGGGCAAAAAGAAAAATCCTATTACATGATTACATTCACGGTAACTTTCCACATATGGATGATGTTTGCTACCTTGCTTATCTTTATCCACATGCATATTCAACTTTACAGATGCATCTTCAAAAATCAGAATCATAATACAACCCCTCAGCAAATCTATTTTCGACAAGATGTTTTATGTGAAGCTTTGTCTGGAAACAACTCTCCTTTATTGACTATAATTGCTATGCCAGAGTCCAATTATTATGAAAATATCTGTTGATTTAAAAATTGCCCTTGTATTTTCTTATCTGCTTGAGTACATACTGAAGAAACTAATTCAAACTGAATTATGAAGGGAATTTTGGAATATCTAATGATTAATAACCCTCCTGCTCATAGCTTGCATGAATCCTATGTTTTTAAAATTGTCGCTATGCTAAAACCAAATGGTGTCGTTAATGGAAACTGCCATTGTTCTTTAAGTGGAGAAGATTTGAACTGGCAGTGGCAAAGTCCAAACTCAGATTTGCATATTAAAATTACCATGCTAAAGGTCTGCTGTAGTTTATAGATGCAATCAAACAATTATCTCTGGTTTACTGTAATTATTTATCATGGTCACTTTCCAAAGAAAAACATATTGGTATATGGCTGCAGCATCAAGGAGGCTGTGTGGTATACTAATGATAATGCTGTCTCTTATGACATGGTTGAAGATATGGGATACAGGATTTTGCCTAGGATATTGACCTATACTACCCCAGCAATCTGCATGAGCAGCTACAGCTTTGGTAGTGGAAAAGTTCAAACAATCTACAGCCCCTGTTGTTGTATTAAGGGAAATAGGAGAGCAGAGAAGCTGCATCATGGAGAGCACATTATGTGACTGCGATCAAGGAAGATACAAGGGTTTACAGAATGAGACACAAGAACTGGAAGAGATGGGAGAAAAGTTTCTTGTTGTTTTATTCCATTTGAAAAGACTGACATCAACATTAGAATATAATCTGCCTCACAGCTTTCTTGAGTTTGAAAATGACTTGATGGAATCTAACTTCAAAGTAACAAGCCCTATCACTTATGTTTTGGAAGAAGATGAACCTCATTTCCTTGAAGAAGTTGATTATAGTGTAGAAAGTAATGGTGAATTGCCTGAAAATGTTGGGGATTATGAACCTTCTGTCCAAAAAGATGCACTTTCTGATTCATAGTCATCACAAACATGCCTTCTTTGAGCCATCTGCCATCTCACGTAAATGACTAAAGAATAAGGGAAATATCTTATATAGTTTTTATTGGATAGGACGCTTTAGATTTTTAAATAGAGCTGACTCAAAAAGACAAAAAGCAACTGGAGCCAATTTGGTTTCAAGACAATAAATTTATTTTTGATTTATGATAAAAACTGGCATTTGTTTTATTTAAAGAACTCCATGACCTGATAGATAGCATTCAGTTATCAAAGACTGATGTATCTTTTTTCTTTTTTTCAACAAAACTTTATTCAGTATCATTGCATGACTTTTTGTCATGTTTCATTCATGGCCCAAACTAGATGTTACCTTCTCCATGAAGCCTTCTCTGATCCCTAACCTTCCAGCTGAAAATAAACTTTCCCTCCACATAGTTTTCAAGGCACATGGATGTCTTCTTTTTGCTTATCCTGTCTTCTCTTATATCATGGTTACTTGCACTTGACCTTGCTACTGGAATGTGAGCTTCTTGAGAATTAGATCTCTATTCTATCTATCTCTATATCTCCACTGGCCAATAGAGTGAATTATATATGGAGTCATTGCTTCAAATCCTTACATCCTACATCAAATGGTTAAATTTGCAACATTTCAGAGTAAAAGAAAATTCTAATCCTAGGTTCCAATAGTAATAAGTTGTTGAAAATGTGTACAGGAATTTCTATTGATCTGTGTGTTGTTTGTGTGGGAGTAGGTGGATATTGAAGACAAGAAAGGAAGTTCTTTAGAATGATATTAACTCTGATTGTGTTTGAAGTAATCCAGAACTTGCTATGAAACCATATCATTCTACAGTTACCAAGTTAAACAAATAAAAAAATGTTATTAAAAAAAACTAAAATTTCTTTGTGTAAGTTTTTGTGAATTCTTTTTTCATGACTATTTGAGGAATGTCTGTGATAGGAACTGTGTTGTTAAGGATATTATGTACTGTCATTATTCCTGCTCTATAGGTGAGAGAGCCAAGATTCCTAGAAATGCCATGATTTACCTACGAGGAAACATTCCAACCAAATCCAGCACTCCAAGTTCATTTTAAAGATATCTATCTTCTATCTAGGAGAGTGTTACATATACTTGTATAAATTCTTGCCCCAGAAGGGAACTTAGATGTCATCTAATTCAGAGGTATCAAACACCCAACCTGCAGGACATATATGGTCCACAACACTCCCCTTTGATTTTCTATTTGGTCCATAACATTCCCCAGAATCAGATTAAAATGTAATTTGGAAATATTTGACAAAATAAAAATAGAATACAATAGAATGTCAATATGTGGCTTTCAAAGTCAATGGGCAGCATTATGCAGGGATGTCAATATGTAGGCATCCTTCCTTTGATTTTGTTTTATAATTTCTTGATTTTTCATAAAGTCATTAGCTTCCATCTGCTCCATTCTAATCTTTGAGGAATTATTTTCTTCAATGAGCTTTTAGAACTGCTTTTTCATCTGGCCAATTCTGCTTTTTAGGGCATTCTTCTCCTCGTTGGCTTTTTGGATCTCTTTTATCATTTGGGTTAGTCTATTTTTTTAAAGAGTTATTTTCTTCAGCATTTTTGGGGTCTTCTTTAGCAAGCAGGTGACTTGTTTTTCATGACTGTCTTACATCACTCTCATTTCTCTTCCCAATTTTTCCTCTACTTCTCTTACTTGACTTTCAAAATCCTTTTTGAGCTCCTCTATAGCCTGAGACAAATTCATATTTTCTTTGGAAGCTTTGGATGGAGGAGCTTTGACTTTGTTGTCTTCTGTTTGCATGTTTCGATCTTCCTTGTCACCAAAGTAAAATTCTATAGTCTGATTCTTTTTCTGATTTTTGCTTATTTCCACAGCCATTTACTTGACTTTTGAGCTCTTTGTCAAGGTAGTTCTCTGCTTCCAGTGGGGGAGGGAGGGTATACTGTCAACTTCTTGATTCCCCCACAATCTGTGGGCCTAGAGCTCCAGAAACAGTGGCTACAGCTGCCCCTGCTACTGCTGAGGCTACCCTGGGTTCCTCCTCCCTCTCCCCTCTCTGCTGCCCTGGGACTGGGGTTGGATCACCACTCTCACACACTGGTCTCACAGGTTTTATCCACTGACCTTCCAATTTGTCCTCAGTGTTTTGGGGTTGTGAAGTCTGGAAGCTGTCACAGGTACAAGAGATTCAGTCCCCCCAAAACCTGCTCAGGTCCCTGGAGTGGCCCACACTGGGCTGTGCTCTGCTCCCAGCATGGCTCAATAGACACTTCCTGGTGACCTTCCAGGCTGTTGTGTGCTGGAGATTAGCTTCATTCCATCATTCTGTGTTTTCTGCAGGTCCAGAATTTGTTTAGAGCTATTTTCTACAAGTATTTGACTGGGCTTGGGGAGAGTGCTCTAGAAAGTCTGTGCTGTTGCTCTGCCATCTTGGCTCCACACCCCCAATAATCTTTATATATGATTTAGTGGTCCCGTTTCTATTTGAGTTTGACACCATTGGTCTGATCCATTTCCTTAATTTTACAGAAAAGGAATCTGAGGCCCATAGAAATGAAGTAACTTCCTTAAGGCCATATAAATAAATAAACATTAAAAACTGAGATTTGAACCCAGATCTTCCGGTTAGATCTGGTGCTCCTTCCAGTATATCATACTGACTTTATGCTTTATGATCTTCTTCCACTTTTCTATCCCTGATTACTGTGTGGCAAGGTGTTCCTTATGGCCTCTTTCATCTCTTGTATCTGCTTGAGGATGGAAGCAGTGACAACAGCTCAGGAACCCTACGGTAGGTACCTCAAGTCCTCAGATCATTTTTTTCTAGGGGACTGCATTTATCTACTCTCATTTGCTGATGCTCCTGGGAAGAAACAGTTGCAGTGATAAGGATGCTTCTTCCCATGTTTTAGCACTAAATGGAACCAAGGTTACATAAGGGTTCTCAACTACTTGTTGCAGTGACTATCATGAAGTTGATAATCAAGCAATACAAAGAACAATGTGTTGCGAGTGGCATTAAGATCATGTCTTCTTACAATAGGCATCTTCTTCAACACCTGAGTCCTATATATAACCATAATTCCATGTATACACTAACTTATTTTTTACCTAAAGGAATCTGTTTGATTATAGGGGACTAAAATTATTACTAAGTATAACAGTGGGAGCCATGTTGCAGCTGGGAATGATGTGGTTCTCTAAGTCAATTCAATGTTGTTCTTTTTCTGTTTCCTTTTATGAAAAAAATAACTATTTATTGATCTCTTTAATTCTTTCCATCAATTTTACTTCTGAATATATTCCTCTCCCTCTCCCCCCACCCTGTCACATTCCTATTCAGCTAGCCGTCCCTTCTGACAAATAATGAAGCAAATATAAATGGATTTCAATGGAAACAACTATTTATCACACACCCTCTATGTGTAAGGCATGCTGCTGGCCAGTGGGGATATAGAGATAAATAGGCTACAGATCTAATTGTCAAGAAGCTCACAATCCAGTAGAAGGATCAAGGGCAGGTAACTGTGATTTAAAAGAAGATATGATAAGCAAAAAGAAGAGGTCCAGGTGCCATGAAAACTTTGTGGACGGAAAGTTCATTTCCATCTGGAAGGGTAGGGATCAGAGAAGGCTTCAAGAAGGAGGTAGCACCTAGTTTGGGTCATGAAGGAAGAGGGGATTTTAATGGACAGAGAGGTAGCAGGGAAAGTTGAGGAGTCCATTACAGGAGACTATGAAACAAGACTTGTTTGTGCATGAGAGAGGGGACTTTCTAGTTTACGTAAATGTGGAATTCATGAAGGGGAGGCATATGAGATAATAATGATAATAAAAATAAACGTGTACATAGTACTTACTGTGCCAGGCACTTTACAATTGTTATTTCATTTGATCTTCACAACAATCCTCAAAGGTAGGTACTATTATTATCCCTATTTTATAGCTGAGGAAACTAAGGCAAATAGAGATCAATTGACTTGTCCAGGGTCACTTTGTTAGTAAGTATCTGAAACTGTATTTGAACTGAGATCTTCCTGACTCCTGGCCTGGAGCTCTATCAACTGTACCACCTAGCCAGATAATAATAAAGAGCTTGCAACGTCAAAATAGTTCAGATGTATGTAAAACAGGATGGGGAGCTAATGAAGCTTTTCAAGTAGAGGTGTGGCAAGATCAAAGAAGAACATTCCTTAACTTTAATAAAGTCAAGGTATGATACCTCCTGTATTTACCTCCAGATCCCTTCCTACTTGAATTAGGTTGTCTTCCCTGTCCTGTGGGTGGCATTTGGTTGACAGTTGGTGGGGATGGCTGGCCCTTTCTCCACAGGACTTACCTCCCTGGATGATAGCTGGAAAAGTTAGGCTGAAAGTAGACCTGGTGTGGGTGTATGTTGGAGGGTGGGTAGCTGCTGCCACCGCATCGGAGTATCCTGTGCTTGTTAGTCTATTGGTGGCAGTTGGTTAACATTTGTTACTAGTGGTGATGAGGGTGAGTTCTTTCTCCATAATGATTTCTCCCCTCAATTATGGCGGTGGGAACCAGGCTGGAAACAGATCTAGGGATTTGGGGAACATTAATAATTCCCAAGACTCTTGGGTTCAGGGTCCTTTGCTCTCTCCAAGAACTTCTGAGGGGAGATTATAGTCAAGTGGTACTGGAGTCTTCACTTCTTTTTCTCTTCCCCAAAGTGCGTTGTTTTACCAACCATGTCATTCTGGGCAAGTCATTTTTACCACTTCGATTTTCAGTTTGCTTATATATAAAATGAGGATAATAATTATTGCATTATCTGCCTCTACAGCATCATTGAAAGTAATCTTAGTTTGTAAATGTAAAGTACTTTGGAAATGGGAGCTAAGGTAAAGTGAGCCCAAAGTACCTGCTAATATTCAAGCACTTAAGATTGTGAACTCCGTGAGGGAAGATGCAACATTTTTAAACTCTTTTTGTGTCACCTTTGGTTCCTCATAGAGTCAAATACATAATAAATATTTATTAAATGAATAAATTAATGAAATTCACTCTTTAACTGGAGCTGCTTTAAAGGCAAAGTGACCCTCGGAAGCTGTTAGACATTATATTTGCTGCACTCCTTGGATAGTTTCCCCCTAATAACTCTCTGATATCAGGTTTTGAGGGAATGTTGGTCTCCATGGGGCCAAGGAGAACAAGGAAATATATTTTTACAATATGGGATCCAACTTCCAAGGGCTCTTCTGGACTGTTGGTTCTAGATGTGTTCACTGAATTATCCAGTGACTAAAGATCATGGGAAGGTGGTGAGCAACCAATCACAGAGTCACTAAACGTTTGTTAAGTACTCCTTCTGTGCTAGGCCTGTGCTAAGAACTGGATACTGAGAGCTAATATTCTTTAAGTGCCTACTATGTGCTAAACACTTTACGATATCATTTTATTTGATCCTCACAACAATCCTGGGAGAGAAGTGCTATGATTATCCCCATTTTACAGTTGAGGAAACAGGTAAACAGAGGTTAAATGACTTGTCCAGGGTTACACAGCCTGGGATGTGCTTGAGATGGGATTTAAACTGAGGTCTTCCTGTCTCTAAGTCCAATGTTCTATCCAGTACCTACCTGCCTGTCAATCAACAAACTTGCATTAAACACCTATTATGTATCAAGTATTATACCTGGTGCTTGGGTTAGAACCAAACCTGAAAAAGTCTCTAAACTCAAGGAGCTTATATTCTAGCAGAAGAAATACTATCCTGACATATAGGTAAGTGAAAAAAAATACATATATAGTAGTTTCTAATACAAATATTATCATTCACACTATAATAGAGTAAACTGCATGTGTTTGTCTTTCGTTGCCGAAGAAGACCATGCCATCAGAGAAATAATGACATGACTTGCACTTGACTTTGTTTTGAGTGAGGGAAGGCTGTGCAGGTCACCAGCCTCACTTCTCCTCCAGAGTCATCTGAATCCAGTGACCAGATATTCATCAGGATGGCTGGAGGTGACCCAGGATGAGAAGAGACTTGCCCTTGAGACTTGCCCAAGGTCACACAGCTAGTGAGTGTCAAGTGTCTGAGATGAGATTTGAACTCAGGTCCTGCTGACTCCTGCACTGGTACTCTATCCACTTCACCACCTAGCTGCCCCTAGGGGATTAAACTAATGTTTAGAGAAGCTATTACTTGATTAGGTTCACACAACTAGTAAGTGTGATTTGAAGATTTGAATGCAGGCCCAATTGCAGGTCTCTACATCCCTTTAAATGGGGCTAAGTGAGATTGGTTTTAGGAGTTGGTTGATTCTTTAACACAATATGAAGAAAGTTCAATTGCTCCAAAATTAGGGAAAGAGGAAAAAAAAAAAGGAGACCTTCCTCTTTCTCTATAAGAAGGGTCATTTTCAAGTCCTCACAGTCAAAAAAAAAAAAAAAAAAAAGGAAACATTTAATGGGAAAATTTGCTAATCTACTCCATTTATTAAGAAAAATACAAGCATGTTCCCTATGATATCCCTATTCATAGAGTAGCAAATGTTTCCTTTGAAAACTTCTCCTCCACCCCCATTCTTCAAGGGATTTTTTTAAAGAAACTTTCTCAACTGCTCAAAGGGTTTACCTTTCTCTAAACACATAATCCCACCTCTTCACTCCTAGTTATACCCTCCTGGTACCATGCTAAACAATATCTTCTTTTTTTCCAATGGCATTTACACCCTTTAAATACTTTTAGCAGATAGCATATAACCTTTCCACCCTTGGCTTACCCTTCTCCCTACCCCCATCCCAATGTTTAGCCAAGTTTGGACTCATTTGTTTTACCTTTTTTTTAATAGGCAATTCTTCTTAATTATTCTCAGGAATCATCTTCCTCCCAACCTGCCTTATGTTGATAATAGAGACATTTTAAAAATATGCACACACATACATGTAAACATTAGGTAATGAGGACATAAATTTAGACACATTTTTTACATACATCATCATTTTAGAAAAACTGATGCTGCTTTTGCCCCACGCTGCCCCTCCCATGCAAATGAAGGTAACTATGAAGACCCAGAGGGTAATGAGTGGTGCTTGTTAAATTAATTGATTGTATAGTGACCACTATAAGAAATACAGCCCTAATTTTGATGGTGAGAAGCAAATATTGTTAGCAGGGAAGAGTTTAATGGAAGTAAAAATGAATTTTCTTGTTATTTATTGGGAGTTTTCTACTTTTTATTTAAAAGATGAGGATCTACATATGCCTAATGTATTCAGTGATTATCTGCTGGTGTAGGAAGGGACAGGCAAAGGCCTGAAGTCAGGAAGACCTAAATTCAAATATAGACTTAGAAATTTACTAGTTCTAACCCCGGGCAAGTCACTTAATCTTTCTGTGCCTCAGTTTCCTCAAATGACTGGAGTTGGACATCTTGTTTTCTAAATTTATGATCCTATGACAAAGCAATATGAAGTCTGAAATTTAATTGCAAAAGGTATGTATATACTTTTTTGTAGGTATATGATGGCTATTTGATGGGGGTATATATATATACATATATGTATATATATATATACACATATACATATATGTGTATATATATATATACATATATGTATATATATATACACGAGAGTTCAGGAAGAAAAAGGATCCTGTTGTCAGAAGTGACCATGACCCTTCCAACATCTATGAGAACTGCCCATAAGAGGCAGATAGTCCAGTGAATAGAATACTGAGCCTGAGTCAGGAAGTCTGGAGCTTGACCCCAGATGCTTTCTAGCTGTGTGACCCTGGGCAAGTCACTTAACCTCTATTGACCTTAGTTTCCTCAACTGTAAAATGGGGATAATAATAGCACTTCCCTCTCAGGGTTGTTGTGAGGCTCTCAAATGAGAAATTTATATAAAAAAAAGGTCTTTAGCTTAGTGCTTGGCACATAGTAGGTGCTCTATATACTTACTCTTTTTCTTCCTCCCTCCCACGGATTAATCAGTACTCCCTTTTACATGCTGCCCTTAATTCCCCTGCCAGTCATTTCTCAGTGTGCACCATTGGGAGTAGGTAAGAGAAAGAGGACCCACATTGCGAAGTGCCAACCCATAAATAACAAGGCTGTATTTCTTGCTAACAGTGGGTTGTCTGGCAAATCACTTCCATTAATATTAAATGCAATTACATGGAAGCACTGAAGGGAGAAGAAACCTCTAAAATGATGCACAAGTCAAAAAGCCAAGAGGTTGGAGCTCTTATCTTAAGTGTGCACATGCGCATCCATTATTGTCTTGCCCAATTGCTAAGTGGGCTGAAGGTGCCTGGGATTAAGTCCTAAAAATAACTCATTTTTAATAATGAGAAAGTGTGCCAGAGATTTTTTCTTGCCTTGTAAAGTACATTAATTCCCTTGACTAGGAAATAATGAACAGCAGAAGACTGGCAAGCAGAAATGGGGCTGTTACAGGTGCCTACTTAGAAGCAGCCCTGGCACATGGCAGACCAATGGGACATGATGAATGGACATAAAATACTGTTTGTCACACAAATCTGTTTGTTAATAAACTGAAGCAGAGGAAGGATTAAGGAAAAGAAAAAAATGGATAAAATAGCAACTGGCAAGAGAATTGACTGTCAACCTTCTCCCATTCAAGAGTGGGATTAACACAAAGAAGGGCTTTAACTCCTTCAGAACCAATGCTCCAGAGCAAAGGCATTTTTCCCCCTAGGGAAAGCTGGCAGACAGTGATGTGAACAGGCCCTTGGAGCCTGCATAACTTAGGCTGTGAGAGAGAAACTCATTTCACTCAATGAGTTGTGGATAGCAATCTTATCACTCATGGGGGGAAGCAACCAGCTGTTTCATTTTGTTTTGTTGTGGTGGAAGGAGTTGTTAGAAAAGTGAAGGAGGGATTCTGATCCGGCTGGAAATCTCAGTGTTATAGAAGTGATTCTTCTCCTTTAAGAGACTTGTCTAACCCTTTTGCCAGAAACTTCCCGGATGTGAAGGAATAGGTTGCCTTGGTGGGGTGTCATAGTCCTTTTCACAGAAATCCCCACCCAGAAACCCTGGAAAATCTCAGCTCAGTGGGAAGTTACCAATTACCTTAATTACCAGGATAATAGAAGGCAGGTGTAGAATGCCTTAAGGTTTGCAAAGTGCTTAATTTACCTTACCTCCTTTGAACCTCACAATAACCAATGAGAGTAAGGTAGGAAGTTCAATTATTTTCATCTTCCCTATTTTCCTAGTTAGGAAAGTAAGACTGGAAGAGATGAAATGTTTTATTCAGAGGCACAAACACTATGTGTGAGAGCTGAGATTTGAACTCAAGTCAAGTCTATCCACTGTAGCTCCACTCTAGTTCCTATATAATGTTCTAAATGGAAGTTTCATTTTTTTAAAGAAATTCACCTCTTTGCTTCGAAATCAACTTAACAACTATTAGGTATTAGTTATTAGCAGAATGAAATCACTTAAATGTTCGGAATTCCCCTTTAGAGACAGAAGGATTTAGTCTTCAGCCAAGCATTTTCAGTTAAGTCCTTGTTCATATATTATTCTGTCAAAGCAGGAGAATTAGGGAAAGTGGGCAGAATTTGCTCTGAGGGCTCTGTTTATATTAGTCACACCCAGAGGATGTAGAGGTACATGATAGTTGTTTACACACGTATACTTCTGTTTTGACATTTTAGTGAACATCTTCAGTGAATCATAGAATATCCTTTTTCTTAGCAGTAAGAAGTCTACATATGATTCTCTGATCTTGTGAAGACATCTCCCACATCTGTGCAATTGTGTAGGACACTCCCCCTGTTAGGAATGCCCTACTTAAACCTCTGAAATCTTGGGGCTTTAGGGCTTAATTCAGGTGTTCTTCTAACATGAAGTCTTTTCTGATCTTCTCCTTTGAAACTGCCTATAGAACTTTACCTAAATTTCTTTGCCTCTCTCATACTCTTACCTCAAATTATAACATTTGAACACAAATATTCACACACATGCCACAATTCTCACTTTTAAATCTGTGAAGGCAGGAACTTTATGTGCGTGTGTGTATATAAATATATTTATGGCAGAGTATAGACAGCAACCCAACTGAATTCTCCCAACGCTCCTCTCCAAACAACCTTAAAACAATGGCTAAAATCATAGAGCTCATAGACTGGACAACAAGTCCCCACTCACCTGGCACTGAGTGAATGTAATTACTAAATAGTAATTGTTTCTGTTTTACCCAGGAACCCTGAGGGCCTTCCCCTCTCAATTTGATTTTTTTTTTTTTTTTGAGTAAAGGGGCCATCCCTTGAATAACTACTTTAAAAAGTCTATTCATTAAATGGGTGTATCTCACTCAAAGTAAGAATGTGAAAGGGCCAGGATCTCCCATTGCATCCTGGCCATCTCCAGTGGGTCTGATGAATACATCAGGCCACTGAACCCAGATGGCTCAGGAAAATAAAGTGAGGTTGATGACTTTGCATAGCCCTCCTTCGTTCAAATCAAAGTCAACTGCAAGTCATGCCATCATCTTAATGTCATGGTCCTCTTGGAGAATGAAGGACAAACACAAGACAGTAACCCAACTGAATTCTCACAACATTTACCTCCAAACAACTTTAAAACAATAGCTAAAATCTAATTTTGAAGTGAGAGAGAGAGAGAGATTTTTCCAGCCAAAGGCCCAGAACATGGCAATAGCACCAGCAATGGTCATTGGAGGCAAACTTGACAGTGGCAATAGCAGCAACAGCTTAGGGAGCTCTCAGCTGAGACCATAAGGGGGTCAGACCACTGGTCAGAAAGAGACTCTTTGGTGGCAGTAGGTGGTACAAGCCTTGACTGGCAACTCCATTGCCCATACACAGTTCTGGGTTGCATTTTAGGAAGAGGTAAAGTACCATGGTGGCTCACAAGAAGGCAAAGGCCCTGTCACAGTTCCAAGGAAGAGAAGAGCAGTAGGACCTGAGGCTGCAGGAGAGCAAGGGACCTGATCACAGTTTCAGAATCAAGAGGAACACTAGTACTTGTGGCTGAAGAGGAGCAAGGGCCCTTCCTAGATAAAGACCAGAGAATAGACCAAGAGAACAGTGACCACACCTCTTCCAGGATCACAGCACCTTGGAACACCAAAAATGTGCTGTTCCCCAGAACTAGTTCTGAGAAAAGCAGCATGAAAATACCTGAAGCCAGTGCCTCTTCTTCCAGATGAGCATGAAGTTCAAAGTCAGGAAGTAGATTGGAAAAATGAGGAAACAACAACAGCAAGAAAGCTTGACCATAAACTACTATGGTAGGAGGAAAGACCAAGATAGAAACTCAGAAGATAACATAAAAATAGGTACAAACAAAGCCTCAAAGAAAATTGATAATTAGGCCCACATCTTCTGCCATCCCCTTTTACTTTTGCCATCAATCTTTTCCAAAATCAGGTCTTTTCCAAAGAATCTTTCTTCTCATCATGTGGACAAAGTTTTTAAACTTTAGCTTTAGTATTTGACTTCCAGTGAATAGTCTGAATTAATTACTTTAAGAACTGACTGATTTTATCTCCTTGCTGTCCAAGGAACTGTCACGTCTTTTCTAGCAACACAATTCGAAAGCACTGATTCTGTAGTGCTCAGGTTTCCTTACAGTCCAGCCCTCACAGACATGTATTGCTACTGGAATAAACATAGCCTTTTCAATATGGACTTTCGTTGCCAAGATTATGTCTCTGCTTCTACGTAAGCTCTCTAGATTTGCCACGGTTTTCTATCCAAGGAGCAAGTATCTTTTAGAAATTAATTTCCTAGAAATGACCACAATCAATGTCTGCAGTGATCTTTGAGCCTAAGAACACATAAAATCTGACACTGCTTCCATTTTTTCTCCCTTTATTTGCCAGGAAGTGATGAGACCAGTTGCTGAGAATTTAGGTTTTGGGGGGTTTTTTTGATGTTAAACTTCAAGCCAGCTTTCATAATCTCCTATTCCACCCTCATCAAGAGGATTCTTAATTTCTTTTCACTTTCTGCTATCAGAATGGTATCATCTGCATATCTGAGATTGTTGATATTTCTGTCAGTAACATTAATTCCAACTTTTGATTCATCTAGCCTGGAATTTTGCACGTACTCTGCACATAAGTTAAATAAATTAGGTGACAATATGCCTTTTTTTTTTTCCAAATCTTAAATCAATTAGTTGTTCAGTGTTTGCTTCTTGGATTGCATATAGGTCCCTCAGGAAGTAAGATGATCTGGTATTAACATATCTTTGAGGACTTGCCCACATTTTGTTGTGGCCTTCACAATCAAAGACTTTAGTGTAATCAATGAAGTGTAAGTGGGTGTTTTTCTGGAACTCCCTTCTTTCTTCACAGTCCAGTGAATGTCGGCAATTTGGTCTCTAGTTCCTCAGCCTCTTTGAAAACCAGCTTGCTCTTTTGGTAATTCTTGGTTCATATATTGCTGAAGTTAGCTTGCAAAATCTTAAGCATAACCTCACTGGCATATGAAATGAGCCTAATTGTTTGGTAATTTGAAAATTCATTGTTATTACCCTTCTTTAGGACTGGAACCTAAACTGATCCTTTCTAATCCAGTGACCACTGTTATGTTGTCCAAATTTGATGGCATATTGGTGGCAGCACTTTAACAGCATCATCTTTTAGGGTTTTAAATACCTTAGCTGTAGTTGTATAAACCCCACTAGCTTTATTGTTAGCAATACTTCCCAACAGCAACTTGACCTCATTCTCCAGGATGTCTGACTCTAGATGAGTAATGAAATCTTCATGGTTATCAGTGATGTTAAGATCTTTCCTGGATTGTTCTTTTGGGTATTCTTCTTTATCTTTTTTGTTTCCCTTACCTACAATTTTAGTCATTTATTATGAGCATTTTTTTTGCATGAAACACTCTCTAGCTATCTCTAATTTTCTTGAACAGATCTCTTGTCTTTCCCATTGTGTTGTTTTCTTCTATTTCTTTTCATTGCTAATTTAAGAAAGCATTCTTATCTCTCCTTTCTATACTCTGGGATTTGCATTCAGTTAGATATATCTTTCCTTTTCTCCTTTCCCTTCTGCTTTCCTTCTTTCCAGAACTATTTGTAAATGCCAGCCTAATAGCCATTTGGCTTTCTTGCTCTTATTTTTCTTTGGGATGTTTTTCATGGCTGCCTCCTGTACAGTACTGAGAACCTCTGTCCATTCTTCTTCAGGTATTCTATCTAGGAGATCTAATCCCTCAATTCATCACTTTCACTTCATATTCATTAGAGATGTTATAACTCATAAATATGCCTTGTGATATTTTCCCTACTTTCTTCAGTTTAAGGATGAATTTTGCAATGAGAAGCTCATGATATGATCCATAGTCATCTCCATGTTTTCTTTTAACTGAGTGTATACAGCTCCTCCACCATTGGTTGCAAAGTAGAGAATCAATTTGATTTTGATATTGATCATCTGCTTATGCCCATGTGTAGAGTCACCTTTTTGGCTATTTAAAAAAAATTGTTAAGAGCAGTGAGTTATCTTGAGAAGACTCTTTAGTCTCTGCCCTGTGTCATTTTATACTGCAGAGCCAAACTTGGCCGTTCCAATTATCTTTTTGATTGTCTACATTAGCAATCCAATCTCTCTCTGTCTCTCTCTCTCTCTGTTTCTCTCTCCCTCTCTCCCTCTCTCTCCCTCTCTCTCCCTCTCTCCTTCTCTCTCTTCCTCTCTTCCTCTCTCTCTTTCTCTCTCTCCCTTCCCCCCCAATCCCAGTTTTAGAAGATGTTGTAGGTCTTTATAGAACTGTTCTATGTTCCCCTCTTTGACATTAGTGTTTGGAGTACAGACTTGTATTACTGTGATGTTGAAAGGTTTGCCTTGGATTCAAACATATCATTCTGTCATTTCTGAGATTATACCCCAGCACAGCTTTTCTCCCTTTTTTAAACTGACTATAAGAGCTACTCTTTCCTCTAAGAGATTCTTACCCACAATAGTATAAGTAGTGATCACCTAAATTAAATTCACCTATTCCCATCTATTTAAATTCACTTACACCCCAGATGTCAATGTTTAATCTTTCCATTTCCCATTTGACCACATCCAGCTTACCTTGGTTCATAGGGCTTACATTTCAGTTTTCTATGTATTGATCTTCACAGCATTAGACTTTCCTTTTATCACCAGATGGATCCATAGCCAAGATTCCTTTCAGCTTTGGCATAGCTGCTTCATTAATATTAGAGCTTCTTGTAGATGTCCTCTCCTCTTCCCTAGTAGAGTGTTGGACATTTTCTGACCTGAGGGGCTCATGTTCTGGTGTTATATCTTTTATCACTTTAATACTGTCCAAGGGATTTTCTTGGTAAAGATACTCGAGTGGTTTGCCATTTCCTTCTCCACTGGATCACCTTTTGTCAGAACTCTCTACTATGACCTGTCCATCTTAAGTAATCCTGCATGGCATGGCTCATAGTTTCATTGAGCTATGCAATCCCCTCTGCCACAACAAACTAATGATCTAGGAAATCTATCTTACTCAATGGGGAAATAGGAAGGGGAGAGGTTAAGAGATGGGTAAGGAATAAAAGGGAAGGAAGATTAAGGGAGGCAGTGTTTAGAAGAAACAAACTTTTGAGGAGGGACAGGATAAAAGGGGAGAGAGAAAGATTGAAGAAGTAGGATGGAGGAAATGTGAATGGGATGAAATCTGTCATAAAACAAGTAGATAGCAGAATAGATTAGAAACCAGAATTCAATAATATGTTGTTTACAAGAGACACACTTGAGAGGAGAAGACACACAGAGTTAAAAAAAAAAGGAGTGGAATAGAATCTATTATGCTTTAGCTGAAGCAAAAAAAGTCAGGAATAATAATCATAATTTCAGGCAATGCAAAAACAAAAATTTCCCAACTAAAAGAAATAAATAGGGTAATTATATTTTGGTAAATGTTACCATAGACAATGAAATAATATCTAAAAATTTTATTGCAAGTATCTCTGAAAAAAGATTAATTTTTTAAATATATAGGGAACTAAATCAAATTTATAAAAATAAGAGTCATCCTCCAACGGATAAGTGGTAAAATGATGGAAACAGGAAGTTTTCAGAAGAAATTAGATCCCTCGGTAGTTATATGAAAAAATGTTCCAAATAACTAATTTTAATTAATTAATTTATTTTTGGTTTTTAACATTCACTTCCATATGATTTTGCATTCCATATTTTCTCTCCATTTTTCCTGTCCTCATATCCCAAGATGGCATGTAATTTAATATAGGCTCTACATATGTATTCATATTGAACCTATTTTCATACTAGTCATATTATAAAGAAGAATTAGAACCAATGGGAGAAAGCATGAGAAAGAAGAAACAAACAAAAAAAGAAAAAAGAGAGAGTGCAAATAATAAGCTTCAATCTGCATTCAGACTCTTTTTCTGGATGTGGACAGCATTTTTCACCATTAGTCCTTTAGGATTGTCTTGAATCCTTGCATTGCTAAGAAGTGATGTCTATTGAAGTTAGTCATTGCACAATGTTGTGGTTACAATGCACAATGTTCTCCTGGTTCTGCTCACTTCACTCAGCATAGGTTCAGTCAAGACTTTCCAGGTTTTTCTGAAGTCTGCCTGCTCATCATTTCTTATAACACAATAGTTTTTCCCAACATTCCTATACCACAACTTGTTCAACTATTCCCCAATTGATAGGTATCCCCTCATTTTCCAGTTCTTGGCCACCACAAAAAGAACTGCTATAAATATTTTTGTACATGTGGATCTTTTGCCCATTCATATTATCTCTTTGGGATTCAGACCTGAAAGTCCTGTTGCTGGATCAAAAGGTATGCATATTTTTATAGCTCTTTGGACACAGTTCCAAATTGCTCTCCAGAATGGTTAGGTCAGTTCACAACTCCACTAGCAATGTATTAGTGTTCCAATTTTCCCGAATCTTCTCCAGCATTTGTCATTTTACTGCTTTGTCAAGGTAGCTAATCTGATAAGTATGATATAGTACCTCAGAGATGTTTTGTCTTGCATTTCTCTAATCAAGAAGGAATTTTTAAAATATGACTATGGATAGCTTTAATTTCTTCCTCTGAAAACTACCTGTTTATATCTGGTTTGTATTCTTATAAGTTTGACTTAGTTCTTTACATATTTTAGAAAAGAGGACTTTATCAGAGACACTGGTTATAAAAATTCTTTCCCTCCTAATCTTGATTACATTGGCTTTGTTTGTGCAAAAACTTTTCAATCTGATGTAATCAAAATTATGCATTTGTCATTTCATAATGTTTTCTACCTCTTTGTTTGTTCATAAATTCTTCCATTCTCCATAAATTTGACAGATAACCTATTCCTTGCTGCATCCATTTTGACTTTATTTTGGTGTACATTGGTCTATTCCTAATTTCTGTCATACCATTTTCAAGTTTTCCCTGCAGTTTTTGTTAAATAGTGAGTTCTTATTCCAAAAGCTGGAATCTTTGGGTTTATCAAATAATAGATTACTTTAGTCATTGACTACTATATTTTGTGTACCTAAACTACTCCAATGATCTGCCACTCCATTTCTTAGCCAGTACCAAGTAGTTTTGATGATTTCTGCTTTATAATACAATTTAAGATCTAGTATGGGTAGGCTACTTTCCCTTGCATTTCTGTTGATTAATTCCCTTGATATTTTGGACCTTTTGTTCTTCCAGATGAATTTTGTTATTTTTTTCTGTCTCTATCAATGTTTTTAGGTAGTTTGATTGGTATAGCACTGAATAAGGAAATTAATTTAGGTATAACTATAATTTTTATTATATTAGCTCAGCCTACCCATGAGCAACTGATATTTTTCCAGTTACTTAGATATGACTTTATTTCTATGAAGTGTTTTGTAATTGTGTTCATATAGTTCCTGGGTTTGTTTTGGCAGGTAGACTCTCAAATATTTCATAGTGTCTACAGTAACTTTAAATGGGACTTCTCTTTCCATCTCTTACTTCTGGGCTTTTTTAGTAATATATAGAAATGCAGATGATTTATGTAGGCTTATTTTATATCCTGCAATTTTGATGAAGTTGTTTATTATTTCGATTATTATTTATTTTTGTCATCTACAAATAGCTTTGTTTCTTCTTTGCCTATTCTAATTCCTTCAATTTCTTTTTCTTCTCTTATTGCTAAAGCTAGCATTTCTAGTACTATATTGAATAACAGTGGCAAAAATGAACATCCTTGTTTTACTCCCAATCTTACTGGAAATGCCTGAAGCTTATCCCCATTACATATAATGCTTGCTGATGGTTTTAGGTAGTTGGCACTTATCATTCTAAGGAATGCTCCATTTATTTCTACACTCTCTAGTGTTTTAAAAGGAATGGGTGTTGAATGGTCCGTTATGCTGATAGTTCTCCTAATATTGAATCAGCCCTGTTTTCCTGGCATAAATCCTATCTGTTTATTGTGAATTATTCCTGTGATAAGTTACTATAATCTTTTTGCTAATATTTTATTTAAAATTTTTGCCTCTATATTCATTAGGGAAATTGGTCCATTATTTTCTTTGTTTTGAGTCTTTCCGGTTTGCATATCCGTTCTATATTTGTATCATAAAAAGTACTTGGTAGGACTCCTACACCTATTTTCCCAAAAAGTCTATATAGTATTGGAATTCATTAGTGGTAATTGGAATAATTAATTCTTTAAATGTTTGATAAAATTCACTTGTAAATCCATCTGGCCTTGCAGATTTTATCTTTCAATGTTGGCTTGTTCAGTTTCTTTTTTCTGAAGTGGAATTAAGTATTTTATTTCCTCTACTGTTAATCTGAGCAATTTATATTTTTGTAAATATTAACCCATTTCATTAAGATTGTCAAATTATAAGAATTGGTGGTGAATTTTTCCTTTTCCTTTTTGACTTCAAATTGCTCCCTCCTCCCATTGCCCTCCCTTCCATCATCCCCCCCACCCTGCTTATCCCCTTCACCCCCACTTTCCTGTATTGTAAGATAGGTTTTCATACCAAAATGAGTGTGCATTTTATTCCTTCCTTTAGTCGAATGTGATGAGAGTAAACTTTATGTTTTTCTCTCACCTCCCCTCTTTTTCCCTCCATTAAAAAGTCTTTTGTTTGCCTCTTTTATGAGAGATAATTTGCCCCATTCCATTTCTCCCTTTCTCCTCCCACTATATTTCTCTCTCACCACTTAATTTCATTTTTTTAAAGATATGATCCCATCCTATTCAATTCACTCCGTGTTCTTTGTCTCTGTGTGTGCGTGTATGTGTGTGTGTGTGCATGTGCGTGTGCATGTGTGTGTGTGTGTAATCCCACCAACTACCCAGATACTGAAAAGTTTCAAGAGTTACAAATATTGTCTTTCCATGTAGGAATGTAAACAGTTCAACTTTAGTAAGTCCCTTATGACTTCTCTTTGCTGTTTACCTTTTCATGCTTCTCTTCATTCTTGTGTTGGAAAGTCATATTTTCTTTTCAGCTCTGGTCTTTTCATCAAGATGCTTGAAAGTCCTCTATTTCATTGAAATACCATTTTTTCCCCTGAAGTATTATACTCAGTTTTGCTGGGTAGGTGATTCTTGGTTTTAGTCCTAGTTCCTTTGACTTCTGGAATATCCTATTCCATGCCCTTTGATCCCTTAATGTAGAAGCTGCTAGATCTTGTGTTATCCTGATTGTATTTCCACAATACTTGAATTGTTTCTTTCTAGTAGCTTGCAATATTTTCTCCTTGACCTGGGAACTCTGGAATTTGGCCACAATGTTCCTAGGAGTTTCTCTTTTAGGATCTCTTTCAGGAGGTGATCAGTGGATTCCCTGAATACTTATTTTGCCCTCTGGTTCTAGAATCTCAGGGCAGTTTTCCTTGATGATTTCATGAAAGATGATGTCTAGGCTCTTTTTTTGATCATGGCTTTCAGGTAGTCCCATGATTTTTAAATTGTCTCTCCTGGATCTATTTTCCAGGTCAGTTGTTTTTCCAATGAGATATTTCACATTATCTTCCATTTTTTCATTCTTTTGGTTTTGTTTTGTGATTTCTTGGTTTCTTATAAAGTCATTAGCCTCCATCTGTTCCATTCTAATTTTGAAAGAACTATTTTCTTCAGTGAGCTTTTGAACCTCCTTTTCCATTTGGCTAATTCTGCTTTTGAAAGCATTCTTCTCCTCATTGGCTTTTTGAACCTCTTTTGCCAATTGAGTTAGCCTATTTTTCAAGGTGTTATTTTCTTCAGCATTTTTTTGGGTCTCCTTTAGCAAGGTGTTGACCTGCTTTTCATGGTTTTCTTGCATCTCTCTCATGTCTCTTCCCAGTTTTTCCTCCACCTCTCTAACTTGATTTTCAAAATCCTTTTTGAGTTCTTCCATGGCTTGAGCCCATTGAATATTTATTCTCGATGTTTGGGACAGAAGCCTTGACTTCTGTGTCTTTCCCTGATGGTAAGCCTTGTTCTTCCTCATCTGAAAGGATGGGAGGAGATATCTGTTCACCAAGAAAGTAACCTTCTATGGTCTTATTTTTTTTCCCCTTTTCTGGACATTTTCCCAGCCATTGACTTGACTTCTGAGTGTCCTCTCTACACCCCCCTGGCCTCCAGATCCACCCAGCTAGTGCTTGGGGTCTGAGATTCAAATGCTGCTTCCCAGCCTCAGGGCTTTGGGTGGGGGTGGGGCTGCTATTCAGTGTGAGATTAAGTTCAGGTGCTCAGGTGGGGGCAGGGTTGCCACACGGAGCTCAGTTCCCTCAGGGGGTTTACTGGGAGACCTTCAACAATGGATCCGAGCTCCTGCCTGCTTTGGGAGCCCCTGTCTGCTGCCACCTCTGCTGCTGCCTCCCAAGGGGGCCTGAGTTATGGGTCACCCTGCTCGCCTCTTGGCAAGCTGGAAAGACCCTCTCACTGACCTTTGGTGTCTGTGGGTGGAGGGACCTTCGAGGCTGCTGGAGATTTTGTCCCTGAAGCACCTCGAATCTGCTCCTCTCAGTGCCACGCAGTCAAGGCAGGGCTGGGCTCCACTCAGGGTCCAGTGTTCGATGGATCTTTGGTGTTAGTTTCTCAGGTCTCTCTGGAACAGAAATCTCCTCCAATCTGTTGTTCTGTGGCTTCTGCTGCTCCAGAATTTATTGGGAGGTCTTCTTTACAGGTTATTTATGGGCTCTGGGTTCGGAGCTAGCGTATGTGTGTCTTTCTACTCCACCATCTTGGCTCCTCCTCTCCTTTTCATTTTTGATACTGGTAATTTGATTTTCTTCTTTCATTTTTTAATCAAATCAACCAAAGTTTTCTCTACTTCATTTTTTTTTTTCAAAAAAAACAGCTCTTAATTTTATTTATTTCAATAGTTTTCTTAATTTCAATTTTATTAATCTCTCTTTTGGTTTTCAGTATTTCTAATTTTGTATTTAATTGGGGATTTTAAATTTGTTACCTTTCTAGCTTTTTTAGTTGTATGCCCAATTTGTTGACCTTTTTTGCTCTTTTATTCATGTAAGCATTTAGAGATATAAAACTCCTCCTAAGAACTGATTTCATTGCATTCCATGTTTTACTGTGTTGTCTCATTATTGTCATTCTCTTGGATGAAGTTATTGATGGTTGCTATGATTTGTTGTTTAACCCACTCATTCTTTAGCATTAGATTATTTAGTTTCCAATTAATTTTTATTCTATCTTTCTATGGTTCTTTATTACATATAGTTTTTATTGCATCATAATCTGGAAAGGGTGCATTTAACATTTTGCCTTTCTGCATTTGATCATGAGGTGTTTATGCCCTAGTACATAGTCAATTTTTATGTAGGTGCCATGTACTAGTGAGAAAAAATTATTCCTTTCTATCCCCATTCAATTTTCTCCAGACAGCTAAGATATCTAACTTTTCTGAAATTATATTCACCTCTTTAACTCCTTTTTTGTTTAGTTTGGGGTTAGATTTATCTAGTTCAAGGAGGAGGAAGTCAAAAGTCTCCCACTAGTAGTCTCCCACTAGTGTAGTTTTGCTATTTCTTCCTGTAACTCCTTTAACTTCTTTAAGAATCTGCATGTTATACCATTTGGTGAATATATGTTTAGTAATGATATTACTTCATTATCAATAGTGCATTTTGGCAGGATGTAGTTTCTTTCCTTATTTCTCTTAATCACATCTATTTTTGCTTTTGCTTTGTCTGAGATCAGAATTTCTATCTCTGCTTTTTTTTTTTTTAACTTCAGCTGAAACATAATATATTCTCCTCCAGCCTTTTGCCTTTACCCTGTGTGTATCCCTATGTTTTAAATGTGTTTCTTGGGAACAACATATTACAAGATTATGATTTTTAATCCATTCTATTATCCACTTGCATTTTATAGGAAAGTTCATAACATTCACATTCACAGTTATGATTACTATCTGTGTCTTTCTCTCCATTCTATATACCCTATCCCATTTTTGCTTTTCTTTCCCCTTTCTCCCTTTCCCTTCTCACTAGAATTTTGACCACTCTGTCCCTCAATCTGCCCTCCCCTGTACCTTTCCTCTTCTTTTATTTTTCCCTTTCCCCTCCTACTGCCTATAGGGAAAGTTAGATTTCTAAACCTGAGTATGTTATTCCCTCCTAGAGCCAAATCCAATGATAGTAAAGTTCAAAAAATGCTCATCTCCCTTCCTTCTTTCCCTCTGCTGTAATATATAACATATGCTCCTTCATGTGATATAATTTACCTTTTTCTATCTCCTCCTTTCCTCCTCTCCCATTACAATACCTTTTCACATCAAAGTCACGTAAAACCTACCCCCTCTGTCCATGCATATCCCTTCTAAATATAATAATAAAGATACAGTTCTCAAGAGTTATGTAAGTATCATTTTCCCATATAGGGATGTAAACAGGTTGCCCTTATTGAATAATGTTATTTTTTTCTTTCCGTTTACTTTTTTTTTTTTATGCCTTTCAAGTCTTATATCTGAAGATCAAATTGTCTCTTGCACTATGGTCTTTTC
Organism: Notamacropus eugenii; assembly: GCF_028372415.1. Classification (NCBI taxonomy): domain Eukaryota; kingdom Metazoa; phylum Chordata; class Mammalia; order Diprotodontia; family Macropodidae; genus Notamacropus; species Notamacropus eugenii. The sequence goes on from NC_092876.1 coordinate 189,571,035, forward strand.
ATCAGGAAAGTCTGAAAGTCCCCTACTTCATTGAATACCCTTCTCCTCCCCTGAAAGATTATGCTTAATTTCACTGGATACTTGATCCTTGGTTGTAATACAAGCTCCTTTGCCTTACGGAATATCATGTTCTAAACTATCTGCTTTTTAATGTGGAAGCTGCAATGTCCTGAACAATTATGATTGTGATTCCACAATATTTAAATTGTTTCTTTCTGACTGCTTGCAGTATTTTCTCCTTGACCTGATAATTCTGAAATTTGGCTACAATATTCCTTGCTGCTGCTCATTCAGTAACTCCCAAGGCCTGCTCCTGGTTTGTTGAGGCTGGGGCTATATTGGCATGGCCTGTGCTGGACTGTTTCTTTATCACCTAGTTCTAACAGACCCTGCCTGTTGACCTTCTAAATTGTCTCTGGTGTATGTGGGCTGAGAAGTCTGGAAACTACCACTGCTTCCAGTGATTCAGTCCTCAGAGTTCTGCTCCACCTTTGCTAGGGCTGAATCTTCACTGGTTCAGCCTGTACTAGATTGTCCTTCTCTTTCAGCCCAGTTCAAGAGACCCTTTCAGTCAACTTTCCAGATTGTCTTGGTTGGGAATCTGACTCACTCTGTTTTTTTGTGGGTTCTGCTACTTGTTCAGAGTCACTTTTTAAAGATATTTGCATGGGTTTGGGGGACAGCTCAACTGAGTCCCTACTTTTACTTTGGCATCTTGGTCCTGCCTCCTCTAAATAACTGTTGATTAGAGAAAATCAAATTAAAACATCTCTGAGTAACCATATCACATCTTTCAGAAATGACAAATGATGGAAGGGGTGAGGAAAAATAGGTACAGTAATAAACTGTTGGTGGAGTTGTGAACTGATCTAACCCTTCTGCAGAAGAATTTGGAACTGTTCCCAAAGAGCTATAAAACCGTGCATACCCTTTGACCCAGAAATAACATTATTGTGTCTCTCTCCCAATGAGATTAGAGAAAAAGGAAAATGACCTATACATTGTATTAGTTATTTTTGTGATGCCAATGAATTAGAAATTGAGGCAGTGCTCATCAATTGAGAACTGGCTGCAGAAGTTGTGGCAGATGATTGCAACAGAGTACTTTTGTTCAATAAAAATGATGAAGGGGGTAGTTTCACAGGAAAAAAAAAACATGCAAGACCTACATGAACTGATGCAAAGTGAAGGGAGAACTGGAAGATCGTTGTGCACAGTAACAATAATATTGTAATGATGAGCAGCTGTGAAAGACTTGACTGTTGTGAGCAATACAATGATCCAAGAAAATTCCAAAGCACTCATAGTAAAACAAATACCCTACACCTCCAGAAGGAGAACTGATGAACTCTCAGCACAAATTGAAGCATAATTTTCTCACTTTCTTTATCTTTCTTGCTTTTTTTTGAAATATGGCTCATATGGAAGTATGTTTTGCATGATTTCACATGTATAATTGACATCATATTGCTTGCTTTCTTAGTCAATAGGAGAAGGTGAAGAGGAAGGGAAAACATTTAGAACTAAAAATTTAAAGTGAAAGAACGTTAAAAAATAAATAATACATTTTTATAAAGAAAAGAAAGGAAATAGGAGACACATTCCCTTGTTTTTAGCCTGGGCAACTCCAATTCCATCACCCCACTTTAGTGGTACTTATTACTTCAGGATAATCCTCCTACTTCTTCTAATCTTTTCTTTTTCCTTCCTTCCTTTCTCATCCTTCCTTTTCCCTTCCCTTCTTTTCCCTTATAGTATAAAATGATGACGATTGAGGTTGGTTACAAAATGGAAAGTATGGGGCAAGGGTTAAGTAAAATGATCAACTTTTAGTGTATAAACATTTGTGGCTGCCTTCTTTCTTCACTTCAAAAGTTGGCCCAGTTCTTTCCATTCAAATGTCTTCTCCTCCCCCAGCTGCTGAAACACACAATATTAATGTGATGAGAAATTGTACAGGGGCATTGAATAGAAAAGAAGATGATGTGATTGTTATTTTTTGTAACTTTCAACAATGATAAAATGCTTAAGAACTGGGGATTTCTTCACAGTTTGAGACATGATACCAACCCATTTCCTTATTCCAGCCCCCTTTCTCTTCAGTTTTGCTCTTTAAAACCAGCATTATTGATATTCTGGTATCTGGGAGCAGCTCTTCAGCCCCCAGGACCTCGGGAGTGACTCATTAGTGTACCTGAAAACCAGAGTGAACCCAACTGGAGACAAATATAACTGTAAAGAAATCATTCTAAATTCAAGGCGGCAGTTCAGCTCAGTGTACACCTAGATGAGTATGTCAGACCCCTCAGATGATTGTGTGTGTGTGTTCGTTCTTCATTGCCAAAGAAGACCATACCATCTGAGAAATAATGACATGACTTGCACTTGACTTTGTTTTGAGTGAGGGAGGGTTGTGCAGGTCACCAGCCTCACTTCTCCTCCAGAGCCATCTGAATCCAGTGACCTCAGATGATTAGCAGCATTAAGATAGAGTCCTGGGGGCATATCAGGTGGTTTCTAATTCACCTGAACACTTTGGGAAGTGACCAGTCCTCCTAGGCACCTTCAGGTCTTTGGAACTGACCTGGAATAAATGATGACAACTAGGTTGCAGAATTCTTTTTCTCCTTCCACCTAATTCTAATCAATATCCCAGAAATGGTCAAATGTATTCTTGAAGCTACCAAGGGATGAGTTGGATCCTCCTTCTACCTGGCTTAGGTTTTCAAGTGTCTAGATAGAGAGTGATCCTGGTATTTTCATGTTATTTAATAACTACTCACCGGCACACCACCTCGGGAGAGGGAAGAACTGTTAATTTCCTATGAACACACATAGACATACAAACATACCCACATACTTTTCCCATATAGGAAAGTAGCAGGGAAAATAATCCTAGGGATATTTACGGTGATGGTTTTATATGAGGCCAACAGATGAAGATGATTGTGTTCGTGAGTGCACTGGATCTGTTCCTGCTTTGCTTTGAACTGAACTCCTGTGCTGAAATGATGCCACCACACCTGGAATACTCAATTTTCTTCAAGTATACCTAGGCTTCAGCAAGTTTCTCATCTAAAAATCCAGATCTATGCCAACCCCTCCCCCTCTAAAAAAAGGAATTTGTTGGAGGGATTCTTTGATTTGCAAAAAGATTTGCAAATTAGCAATACCATACATTTAAATAGCTAATTTAAACTTTTTAAATTTACAAAATCTTTAATTTACAAACAACTTTTTTAAAGGAGTGAACTATTTCATAAGATGCATATGGCAATAATCCATTCATTCAATATTTATTAAATGTCTAACGTGAGCAGAGGACCATGCTGGGTATTCGGTCATATAAGGAGAAAAAGACTTTGCCATCATTTACCATTTTCTATCCCTTAAGGAACTAACAATTTAATTAATTTAAAGCATGGGCCCTGGAACCAGCAGGACCTTAGTTCAATTCTGGTCTGAAATACTTAGCTGGCTGTGTGACTCTGGGCAAGTTGCTTGACCCTGTTTGCCTCAGTTACTCATCTATAAAATGAGCTGAAACCGCTCCAGTATCTTTGCCAAGAGAACCCCAAATGAGGTCATGAAGTGTGGTACACAACTAAATTGACAGAACAACAACAAGAAAAAGCTCCAATTCAATTTGGGGGTTATCCCACCCCCATTACCTGAGCTGAACTCCTCTAACTGAGGTAACATTAGAAAGTCACCCTTGCCCCTTAAGGTGGAAAGTGAGTCCAGAAAACACCTGTGGTAGTCAATGTACCTATAAATGCAGTGAAATTCCTGAAGTTCTCTTCAAGGCTAAAGCAGCTCTTTTCAAGCAAATTGCCAATTTGTGATTTTAGTTTTAGTGTCTTTTGGTCAATTAGTCAACTAGATATTAATGTGAAGGATTAGAAAATGAATAAAATCTAAAATGGTCAATAGTCAATAACTTTCAGAAAATACTACTATGTGTAGAGAGTTCATTCATTCAGTAGGCATATTTTAAGTGCCTACCATATGCCAGAAACTGTGTTACTTATGGTGTTACAAAGACAAAAATATAGAAGTTGTCCTCACAAAGCTTATCAACTCATGTTAGCATTGATCATGCGCAAAAGTTAGGGAATTCAGGGCACTGAGTTTTTGTTTTGTTTTGTTTTGTTTTGTTTTTTGGCCATGGGAAAGGGGGAAGGTTATTGGGTGAAAGAGCAACCAAAAGCAACAATTATAAAATAAAAGGTCTAAACTAGAAAATTATGGATATAGAGTCAGGTGGCAATTGTGGAAACCAGAGAGTGAGTATAGGTTTAGTAGGATATGAAACTAAGGACAGAAATTAGACCAGGGTTTAAGCATTAAGACAAACCAAAGAGAAAACCTTTGTCAAACCAGAAGCAGACATTAACTGAAATGTTCACAAAAGTAGCATCCTTGCATAGTATGTGCCAGCCACAAGTCACTGTGCTTCTTAAAGTACAAAGATATGAGAAACTCTGTTTCATCCAAAGAATGGTCTTAGATAGTCCATACAATAGAAGACTGAGCTGTAATAGCTACTATCTTTCAATTCTTACATCTTCTGATAAATGATAAATTTAATGAAATGCAAGTGCCATTTGGGAGGAGATGGAGTTATTATTTAGTTCAATTTACTTATAAATGAATGCACAGTTATTCTAAACACTGCCCCCACCCAGCTGGATCTCAGGTAAAACAGGATTTACTTAAATGCACGACATTGTACACATGTGTATACAGGCTTACTTTTTTGTTAAAATGTCATCATAATGAACCATCACTTGAAAAACCTCCATGATTTTAACAGAATTGGAACAACTGATGTGAAAATAGAAGGTCAGGAAAATCCTGTATGACGGAGCTTAGCTGGGCTGGTATGGATTTCTTCAAAGAACTTCATTGCTTACCATGAAGGCTGAGACTATGTGTCAAAACTATTTAAGATAGGGATCAATTTTAATGAATGCGACCTCCACTTTCCAAGGTGTTTAGGTCTGGGAACACTTAGAGTACATCTGTTATTATTTTGGTTCTTCTGAGTTTCTTGTTTTATATGGTCTCATTTCAAGAGGGATTGTTTGAAGGAACATGGAGGTAAGGCTCTCGTCACTGTGCTTTGGGCATATGCATGGTTGGGGAGGTAAGGGTTGGGAGTGGGGGTGGGACCTTTTCTTCCTATTTTCTTCCATTAGATATTTCTGCTCATTGTCAGTTTGTCTGTTGATAATAATATTATAGCTAAAGTGATAATTGTGAGTTTTTCTCAGCTCAGTGTGAAAAATCAAATGCCCTACTCACCATTACACATGGGGCCTTTTTTTTTTTTTCTGCAGAATATATCTCCATATCAGCAAGGATAATGGAAAGAGAGTAGAACTGGAGTCTGATGACCTAAGGTGGAATCTCATCTATGTTCTTTACTGCCTGAGGGAACTGGGGAAAGTCTGCTCCCTTCTCTTGTTCTCAGTTTCCTCATCTTTGTATATGTAAAATGAAAATTTTGGACTAGATGAGTTTTGACACCTCTTCTACAGATAATTGATACATAGATGATAGACGTAGGAGGCAAATTATCCATTTATTCAGTCTTTATTATGTGCTAGTCACTAAGCTAAGTATGAAGAATACAAATATTAGTAAGCAAGACAGTTTTGTTCTCAAAAAACTTACATTCTAATGAGGAAAGAGGAGCTTGAAATTGGGTGGTGAAATTGGGAAGGTTGTCGAAAAAAGGAGAGGAGACATAGGGGAAGTAAGAGTGGGTGGGGAAGGAGAGGGAGATAAAAGAGGGGGAGAGTTTGGAAAAGTAGAGGAGGAGGTGTGGTAGGGGGAAAAAGGGAGAGGAGGGGAAGAAGGGCAGAGATCCAAATTAGGAATGACGGAAAATAAGTAAGTAAGAAATATGGCAATACTGGTTTGGGAAGATAGTCACTAATTAAGAGAGTAGGGCATCAGGAAAGAAATTTCTCCAAAGTGAGAAGGTAACTGGCAAGAAGGAACAGGAGAAGGCCAGAGAGGTGAGTCAGGAGTTAGGTAGAACCCTATGCCTAGATTCAGGAAGACCAGAGTTCAAATCCAGCCTTAGACACTAATTGGCTTTCTTACTAGTTTTGGATCAACAACCAAACTATCATCAAAAGTTTACATGGAACAGAAGAGAGATAGGCAAAGAGGGTGGATTAGAATGGCTCTCTAAATCTTTCATTTCTCCCACCCTTTCTATCCTTCTTGAGCACTATTGCACTTCTGATAGTGATATAAATTAAAAAAAAAGAAATAATAGATATTGTCTGCCCTACCCTCTGGGAACTCCAGTAATCTTGTTGTAATTTGGAGACACTAATTAGTTCTATGACCAAGAGTAAATCTCTTAAAATTCCAAACCTCATTTTCTCCATGTATTAAATAGGCAGATAATACAACTCCATCTGTCTCAATTTCTTAGTACTGCTATGGGATCAGTGCTTTATTAGCCTGAAGGTGACATATAAATGTGAATTATTACCATATCATCTCTTTAAAAACAATAATTCATTTATATTCAGTTCTCTATTGCTATCCTGATGCTTTTCAGTTCAACAATCACATAGTACTTTAAAGTTTATAATCTAACAAAAATGCTGTAAAGTAGCTTGCACAAATATATTCAGCAGCATTTTTACATGAAGAACCTAGACTTTGAGAGGTTAGGTTTCCTTCATATGGCCACCAAGTTGGGGGTGGTGCCTGGATTTAAATTCAAGCCTCCTGATTCAGGGCTCTTTTCTCTTCTCCATGCTGCCTACAAAACGTTATAAGGTTAAGTGCCAAAAAGATTGATATGAACATTAAGTTCCATAGCAGGAACACCTAACTGCCCTTGATGAGTTCGAGTCATTGGGACCTGATAAAGCGAATCCTTGGGTATGGAAAGAAATGGCAGATGGGATTACTGAGGCACCTCCAGTAATCCTCTAAAGATCATGGAAAATGGGAGAGGTACCATAAGAATGGAGATGGGCAGGTTCCCAAGTTCAAAAGAGGAAAGAAAATGCATCTCCAAACTATACACCCGTGAGCTGGATTTCCTTTCCTGGAAAAAAAAAAACAAAAAAAACAAAAACCAGAAAACAAGCCTAGGAGAGTTACTATTAAAGAGATGACTAGCAAACATCTCAAAAAGTTAGGAACAATCACAAAGAGCATCATGTATTCGTTAAGAACAGGGCATACGCAAAAAGCTTTATTTCCTTTTTTTTGGTGTGGTTACGCAATTCCCTGCTGTGTCAGGTAAATGTTATAGATGTAATTTACCTAGTCTCTTATGCTAGGCTTATGGAAAATGATGGTTGCTATTAAAATAGCACCATTAGTGTGATTCAAATCTGTATGAACAGTTAGACCCAAGGAATAGTCATTTAACGACTTGATGTAACTTAGAAGGAGTGAAGTACTTGCCCCAGGGCAATGTGCTTGGCTTTGTGGTGTTTAATACCTTTTATCAGTGAATCTCATTAATGCAAAAATGGTATACTTCTCCTATTTGCAGATGGCACAAAGCTGGGAAGGTTCACTAACAGACAATGCCAGTCGCAATTTTTAAAAGATACCAACAGGCAAGAACCTTGGGCCAAATTGAATAAGATGAAATGTAATAGAAAAAATATGTAGCATATTTTGTTTGTATTTTGTCCGTTTTCAGTCTGCTGCTCTCCACTGGTCCTTTCCTATTTGCACCAAATCCAATAGCTCTTTTCTGGTTTTATCCTTCTTGACTTTTTTCTCCCAATAGCTTTTGATGTTATTGGCCATCTCTCTTTGTGCATATTCTTCCCCCCTCATCATCAGAGAAGGAACATTTTTGTTTCTAATACCTCCTTAATCACTCCTTCTCTCTCTCACTAACTTCCCATCACCTTCCTGACCACTCCCCAAGAATCTGTTTTCAGCTTTCTCTTCTCTGTACATTCTTTTTGACATTCTCTAATCTAGCTTTTCTCTTTATTTCTATGACAAGTCCTCCTTACCATTAGCCTTAACTCTCATTGTGGTAACTTCCCTCATTTAGTTTTTTCTACATATGCTTTCTCCAACTCCAGTCTATACTTTATACCACTGACAAAATATTCTTTCTTATGCATAGATCTGAGAAGGACCATGAGTTAGCGGAGCTTATCTTCAATCCAGGGAGATGTGGGTTCAAGTTTTTTCTAAAATACAAACTGATTGTGTAACCTTAGTCATATGATTTAATTTCTTGGTGTCTTTCCTCCTGCATCCCCCTCCCCCACTACACACACACACACACACACACACACACACACACACACACACACACACACACACACATATACACCCTATTGGTCACAAGGTATGTGTTTACATTTATTGAAGAAAGATCAGTGGGAAAGTTTGCTATACTGGTGAAGTCCTAGACTGGGTTTAAAAAAATCCATGGATATTGTTATGTCAGTTTTATGGTCAACATAACAGTTGCTCCTTATTCCCTATTGATTAAAGTTTAAACTCTTTTGCTTGGCATTCAAGGACCTCCATCATTTGACACTATGATACCTTTTCAGTTTTATTTCTCTTTTCTCTCCATTATTTTGTGGAACAGGAAGAGCACTGGTTCTCAACTCAGGGTACTTGGGTTAGAATCCCCTCACTCTTACTTCTTTGCTATTCACTAAACTTCAATCAGCTTAAGTTTCCTGATTTGTAAAGTAAATGGATTGGATTAGATAATGTCTGAGGGCCCTTTTAGCTTTAAATCTATGACCTTATCCTCAGTCCCCCAAAATGTTCATTCTACCTTCTCTGTAAGTTTGCTTCCACTGGTCTCCATCTAGGATATGTTCCTTTGTACTTATTGATTTCTGAAGTCCAATTCAAATACCATCTTCTCTATAAGCCTCTCCCAATGCTATTCCCCCCAAACTTCCTCCACCTCACCCAACACTTTATCTTGTAACTCTCTAGTGCCTTTAACATGACATTTTAAACATAATAATCTTTTTATCTTTATTGATGCCTTTTGCTTCTCAGTATATTCCTCCTTTCACCTAGAGATCCATCTCTTATAGGGGAAAAAAAGGAAAAAAAAGTTGAGAAATATTTACCAACACATCTATCAAGTCCAACCATTACCTCTTTTGTCCTCTTCCTCTATGAAAAATGGAGAAAAGTGAATCTTCGTGTCTTTTCTTCAAGGCTAAGCTTGGTCAGCATTAAGTTAATATTATTTTGGTTTTGTTCTTTCCTTTTACATTATTTTAGTCATTGTGTATTTTGTTTTCCCAGTTTGATTTATTTTACTTTGCCCTGGTTCATAGAAGTCTTCCTACAAAAACTATCCATTGTTGTCTCACCCTCCTAATAAGCCATAAGTTCTTGGAAGAGGGATACCATTACTTACCTAAATCTCAGATCTCTCCCTTGAACTGGTATAGTGTCTTGTACATAGTAAATATTTAGTAAATATTGTTTGCCTTGTTATTGTTGAGGAATCAATACAGGATCCTGCTAAGTCAATTCCTGAGTGCCTAAGTACCCTTGATTGTACACAGCTCAGCCGAGGCACTTAAGTCCAGCCTTTTTCTCTCCCTTTGCTTCACTCTCCCAAAGTTAGGAACTCTTTAGTCTCCATCTGCTTTGCTGCCAGGCAAGGCTAAATTCCTTTTCATGGTTGCCGTAATAATATGTCTCATCTGGTCCCCAGCTTCTACAATATTAAAACCCTTTTCTTTTTTCTCACTGTCCTTGGCCTCCTGCAGGGCACCTGGCTTCCCCTTTGATCTGGGGTTCTCTCTGCCATACACCTTGCTACACACCTCCCCTTCCCCCTCCCACTCTTATTTTTTTGGTTTCTCCTGTGGAGGGACTAGAAAGGCATCTCCTACTTGTCCTTTTATTAATTAGCCTTTGCAATCATGCTGCAGGACTTAATATACATAGAAAAGACATTAGCAGAGTTATTTCACAGATAACTCACCGGGTGGGAGAGATTTAGCAGGAGAGGATTGTGTTGGATGGGGGGAAGGCAGGGGACTTTGCTTCCTTTTCTATGCTTATATGACCTGCTCTGTTTGAGAGACCTGTCATCCATCTAACTTATATGAAATGATTTGATGAATTAGGCTTATATGTAAGTATATGTGTATATGTATGTATGTATATATATGTATGTATACATATGTATACATATGTATATATCTCTATCTATCCATCCTTCTGTCTATCATAGTTTCCTTTGCTCCTCAGGTACTTTACATATTTCGCCAATTAATCCCTCATTAAAACATTAAGTATGGAAAAATGAAAAAGGGATCAAATGTCAAGTTACACAAGAAAGACCCAATTTCTTCTTATTCTTAAATGGATGGATATGAATGGGGTGGAGGGCAAGGAAGCTTACTAAATTCACAGTGTGATCCAGGGCAATTAATTTACCCACACTATACCTCAGTTTCCCTATCAATTAAATAAGAATGACAACACCTTCCTCTATTGGGGTCTCGTTAGAACAAAAACATTCCCTTTCTCTGCCTCTTTGTCTCTGTCTCTGTGTGTGTGTCTCTCTCTCTCTCTCTCTCACGCACACACACACACATACACAGACATATCTTATAGACATATAGCAGATTCTTTAAAGAGTTTTCTGTTTTAAAAAAATTCAATTATTTTATTAATTTATTTTCCAACCCACTTTTTGAAACTATCATAGACTATATGAAAAGTTCAGTTTTTAAAGCCTCAAATTAAGCTTTTTACTTTGTTTGACCATATATATACATATACACACATACATGTATACACACACATACACACTCATACATACATACATCATACATACATACATGTGTGTGTATGCATATATGTGTATATACTAATTTGTGGATGGCCAAGTGTTACATTTTTTCCTGAGGGTTGAATTTTTTGAGTTCTATGCTAATTAAATCAACAATCATACTTACCACTTTAGGTTCTGAAACTACTTTTTAAAGCTGTATTCCGAATCAAATAGACAATTATGAAATTACTATGTTGTATTCTAAGTTTGTTCCTTCTAAAATTACCTGAACAAAATCTGTATGGGAACATACAAAATGAGTCCCTGGGAACCCAGGAAGTGCCCTTGCAATGGCATGCATTTGGATCAGAGGAGCTAGTGCTAGAGGCAGATAAGGTGGTAATGTGGACAGGTAGGGGTGGGTGGTGGGACTTGCTTTCAGTCTGTTCTCTGCTGTTTACCACTTGTATAACCTTGGACAAGTCACTGAAAGAGTAACAGACTCAATATTATCCTCTATAAAGTATAGATTATCTGTAAGATTTTCTTTCCCCTCTAAATCTATGATATTGAATTCCCTTCCTAGAAGCTGAGACCCAGAAAAGGGTAAGTCATTTGACCCTAAGGCAAGTTACTCAACCTCTGTTTACCACTGTTTCTTTGCCCAGTTCACTCTGAAACCCATAGATTGAACCACAATAGGTCCCTGCCCAAGCTCCACTTAATGGCTGCGTTTTTGGACCCTCCTGGCTTAGCGTGAAAGTCAACTGTTTCTTTTTGAAACAGCAACTCTGAGGGTCTTGCACTCCCAACTTGATTGTTTTTTTTTTCCTTTTACTAATTAAAGGGGCCATTCCTTGACTACTTTTTAAAAACTCGTATTCACCAAATGGGCAAGACTTCACTCTAAGTGAGTACCAGAAGAGGCCAGGATCTACCTTTTCATCCTGGGCCGTCTCCTGTCATCATATGAATATCTGCTCGCTGGATTCAGATGACTGGAGGAGAAAGTGAGGCTGGTGACCTGCACAGCCCTCCCTCACTCAAGTGCAAGTCATGTCATCATTTTCCTGATGTCATGGTCCTCTTTGAAAACAGAGGACAAAGACAACTTCTGAGGGTTATTGTGAAGAAAAGAAATAAGGTAGTATTTATACTTAGCATAGTTCCTGGAACTTAATGGACACTTAATTAAATGCTTTTTTCCTTTCCATTTCATACAGCTAATAAGAGTCTGAGGCTACATTTGAACTCAGGACTTCCTGACTCCAATGCTCCATTTACTAGGTTATTTAGTGACTTATTCTTAGACTATTCTTAGCAATACAAATTTCCATGAAGTTCTGAACTTCAAAGAAACCATATTTAACATGCACATCTCCTTGCCCCCACCGCATAGCTTCTTAATTCAGCTTTCTTTAGGGTACTCTTGGTTTCTGGTATTTTCACATTTGCAAAGTTGTTTTTGACTATCATGTGTAGTTAGTTACCAATCCTAGGTTTAAATTCATCTCTTTCAGGTCTACAGAGTCTCTACACAATTTTATTTGTTTAGAACGATATATCATATAGGAGAAAGAGAAGAGATTTACAATTAGGAGAGATCTGTATTTCCTACCTCTAACACCTACAAGCTGCTAAATTTTTCAGTTTCATCGTTCTCATCTGGGAATAAGAATAGCTATATTATTTTTTTATAAGACTGCTATGAGGATCAAATGAGATATGAGCAGAATGCCATCAAGGCCTATATAAGGTTCCCTATGATCACTGGGTACTTTACTAAGATTTCCATTTGGACCACTCTTTATGGAAATATGAGATCATGAATGGTCCATTTTAGTGGACACACACAATAAAAGGTTTGCTCTGGAACATCAGATCATTTTAACAGCTCAGATCAGTGTGCATTAATTTATATTTTGGTGCTTACAAAGTTTATTTTTTGTTCTGGTTTACTCACTTTTGTAGCTAGCCACCTGAGAGTACTATATGATCTTTTTTTTAAAGTTTTGGTTTGGCACATTCCTTAGAAACTTGTGGCTTGACTTAGGCAAGTACAGTATTATGGGTACATTCATAGATGATTTAAGACCATTTTCCCTCTGGTCATAAGGAATAGAAATCTGTTGTCATTCTCCTAAGAAAATCCTAGAATTCGTAGCAGAGTTCACTATACTTTATATCCCTGCAAACATCAGCATGTCCCTTTCTTTTGTGTATTGCGGCAACCTCTTTGGCACAGCTGTTGATTCTGGACCCAGTTTCTACCAGTGTTAGCAGGATCTTGGAGTCACATGTCTCTTCATCTCTATGTCAAGTCAGAAATAACTGATTTCCCTTTTTGTGCGAACGAGTGATCACTGAGGAAGGAGGATGTGCCGACACTACAATATAATTAGTTTTCTCTCTTGGGTTGCCTTAAAATGTGGTCTGCCAGACTTCTTTAGCTCTCCAGTACATACCTGACATGCAACAGTATTTCTGAATGAGCCTAGCGTTTGTTTTTGTTTCTCTTGAGTTATGGAATGCCTTTTCCTCACATACTCCAATGTGTTTCTCATTTTCCAGGCCTTTTTCTTCATTCAGTGTCTTGTAGCCATCCCCCCACCAAGTTAGCACAGAACTTCATTGCTTGCAACCCTCCCTCATCACAAGACCATTCTGCTTCCCAAAATGGGAAATTTTACGTGTGAAAACCACAATGTGTCCAAATCACTTGTGTCCACTCAGAAGTCAACAACCAACTAATGCAGGGGAAAGTGTGCTGAACTTGGAGCCTGAGGATTTGGATTTGAATCACCAGTGTGATTCTAGAACTAGATGATCTCAGTGGGAGGCAAGTAGGAAGATGTGGTCAGTGGGAAAAGTTCTGGATTTAGAATTATATGATTTGAGTTTGAATTTAGCTCTCTCACTTATTTATCTGTGTGACTTTGGTCATGAGTACTCTCATCTATTAAAAAGAAAAGTTAGAACAATCTCCATGGTAGCAGGCAACGTGGTACAGTAGAAGTAGTGGTCAAGGCCAAGAGATCCCTTCTTGGGTTTGAATTCCTCCTTTACCACTTACCTGTGGGATCTTGGTAAAGTCATTTAACTTCTCTGGGACTCAGTTTCCTCACCTGTAAAATCAGGGAGTTGGACTCAATGACCCATAAGTCTAGCTCTTCTAAATCTGTGATCTTAACCCTGTTTACAATTAGGTAGCAGTTTGAGAAGTGGCTCCTGAAGTCCAGGGGTTGAGTGGGGAAGGCTGTCTTGCCAATTACTGTTTCTTATCACTCCGACCACCCTAAACTATTAAAGCCACTGTAATAGTATGGCTAATTTGATTTCCTGCACATAAACAACCTTTGCTAGCTTTGAAGTTCTTAAAAAAGGTATGAATAGTTTCAAATTGCAATAATTCAACCCAAAGCATAAGGCTAATTCATCTTTTTTTTTTTAATAAATCAGTAAAACAGAAGTTAATTAAAGTGTAAACAATGGGCAGTATTGTTGCTGATAGCTTTAGAAAAGGAACCTTTGAAATTCTTTGTGTAATGGATTTTACCTGATTGCTCTCAGAGCAGGGTGGAGTTTAGAAAAGGATCATGTTACCGAGCTCATTCTTCTCCCCCTTCCTCTTCTCAACTTAAAAAAAAAAGAAAAGAAAAAAAGGGGGGAAAAAAACCCTTTAATTTTCTGCTCATCCAACTAGGTGATGGCTGCATAAATCTGAGCCAGTCCAAAGGGGCCAGGATACTCATTTTGCCAGGGAGGCCCAGAGGCCCTAACACTGGGAGACATTGTTAGGGCTATCGGTGATGCCAAGGTCTCAGATAGAGTGGGATGTGTGCAGGGTGGCGGCAGAGATAGATGATGTCCACAGTAAGTATGCAGAAAAGATGTCACTTTAGTGTGATTAACACCAGGCCAGGTTATACTAAGGACACAGGCTCTCCTCACTTCCCCCCCAACCCCTCCTCAAGCATTCCTAGCTGGGGCAGAGGCAGACCTATGCTAGAGCATCAGCTGAGAGATAAACAGAGGCAATCCAGTCAGACTGGAGGCTTGGCTTAAAAGTGGGGCAGGGGAAGAATACTTCTGCCAAAATACTTCAAACACCAGAGTGTTATTTTTTTTTCCAGGACTAATCCTATTATTTTTGATTTTGAGAGAAGACAAAAAAAAGGTGCCAGCAGTTGGAGTAAAACTTCAGTCCCTTCTGGGCCTACCAGTGCAGGGGAGGAGGGGCTGAGAATAGTTGCTAACCTATTTCTCTGCTTTCAGTATTAGATTGCCACACAATGAATTGAAAACCTGACCCAGATTTTCTTTGGGGGTTGGATGGCAGCAGAAGACGTGGTATTTTGCCCCTTTAAGAAGCAAAGTCCAAATAACAGCCCAGTAAAAGACAACTTTTATCCTTGCTAGGTGCATTAGCTTTAATCTGCCAAGCACCACTATTGATAAGTCACATTTACATAGCCTTCCAGGTGATCCTCCCAGAGTCTTGAGGAATTCTATCCATTTCCTTGTTTAGTAGGATTTGTGGTGGCAGCATTGGTGGTGGGAGAGGAGGTGGGAGAGAGACCACTCAGCAACTAGGCCAACTACAGGGCCACAGAAGTAGGTGATGTTTTATATGGTGTGAAATAAGGAGTGACTAAAAAGGTGAAATAGAAAAAAATATGTATGGAGAAAAAAACACTACCTGATCTGAGTCAGATAATTCAAGTTCCAATTTTACCTCTGATGCCTACTACCTGTGAAACCTTGGGCAAAATCACTTAACTTTCCTGGGGCTTATTTTCTTGTTCTCTAAAATAACTGAAGTCATTAGACCAGATGACTCCAGAAGTTCCTTCTATCTCTACATCTTTTTTTAAAAAAATAATCCAATGCCCATATAATATCTGAAATTCTTCATTTTATTTTGTCTCCCAATCCAAAACTCTACCATAAGAACTTCCTTACATTAGTTTCACAAAATTCACAAAATTTTTAAATTCTAAATATAACTAGGGTGATCAGAAGACTTCCCCTCCTCCACTTCCTCCTTACTTGCCGCCTGAACTTTTGGATTAGGATAACTCTCATGCAATTGAGAATGAACATTGTGCAAGCATTATGGGACATACCTTTTGTTCATGTTCATGGCATAAGAATTCCCAGAAGTGCAATCCAACCTTAATGACAATTACTTTAGCCAGAAGCTTTCTTTGAAAACAAACTGAGAGTATTTAAGTAAAGGAATGAAAGTTTTGATAGCAGAGTGCAAGACTTCACAGAATTCCTGTTAGGTAGGAGCTCAGAGACTATCAATTCCAACACATGCCTAAGTAAGAAGTCCCTTTACAGAAAGTACTGCACATGGTCATCCAACTTTTGGTCCAAGACCTCAAGTCGGGAGAAAACCCATATCTTCCAAGGAATCTCTTTCCAATTTATTTGCAATCTCTCCCTGCCCCTTTACATCAAGTTGAAATATGTCTCTCTACAACTTTAATCCATTGTTCCTAGTTTTGCCCTCCGGGGACAAGCAGAAGAAATCACACTTCGCTTCCCCAAGACAGCCTTGCAAATTCTTGAAGACAGCTTAAGTCTTCATTTCTCCAGGCTAAACATTCCCAATACCTTTAGTCAGTCCTTCACCATCATGTTTTGTCCTTTTTAAAATGCTTGCCATCTTATGAGTTTCCTAAAACTCAGCGTTCAGACCTGAATATAATATTAGTTTCATAGGTGGTCTGACCTCCATGTTAAGACTCCAATCCAGCATTCTGTTCATTGAATCATGTATGAACTCCAGTGACTTGCCTTGAATATGATGATGATTTTGCACCCAAAACTCTTGTTCTGTCAGTTTTATCTCTATATCATTTATCACATTAGCTCCTTTCTTACCATTCATATAGATGCCATGCTAACTTAGGGTCTCACAACTTCTGCCTTACTTATCCCAGTCTAAGACCATATTATTCAACAAGTCAGATCATGTGGGTACTCTCTCTAAAAGTAAAAATCACGTCTCCTCCGCAGTCTCTTCCTCTATAATACCTGGCTACATATTCCCACAAATCCCCTATAAAGGATCTAACTAAAATTCCTGATAGTCCTTCCTTTTTTTTTTTTTTTTTCCCTTTTGACTCTTTCGTAGAGAGTAGTTCAGGACTTGGATCATCTATCTCTTACTCTTGCTAATAACCAGTCCGTTTTTTAAATTCATACATTCTTTTTTTTTATGCTTCTTCTGTCAAATTCATTTAAATTTAATTAACCAATGATTTAGTACCTAGTAGGTTCAAGACTTATTTGTAGGTCCTAAAAAAAAAAAAATTCTGCCCTCAAGGAGCTTACTTTCTACTATTTACTATGTAAATAATATTCTATTTACATAGTATTCTATGTAATACTATTCTACTATAAAATATAAAATAATTTGTAGTTATTTAGTTAATTAGTGCAAGAAAGCATGAATATAAAATCAAAAAGTTAGTTTAAATAGGAGGTAACATAATTTTGGCCTTGTCAGAAGCTAAGGATTCTGAGAGATCAAGATGAAAAGGAAGAAGCTTCTAGGCAGGGGCAGTATGAAAAAGACACAGAGTCAGGAGGCTAAATGTTGAATTTGAGAAGACACAGGTTTGGCTAGAATTAGAGTGTGTGAAAGAGAATTAGGCGAAATAAACTTGAAAAGGCAGAATGGAGCCAGCCTAGAAAGGGGATTTTGAATGTCAGGAGGAGGACTTTGTATTTTATTCTCTAGGCAAGGGGGATCTACTGAAGAATTTTGAACAGAAGTTTAATATAGTCAGGCATGTTTTAGGCATATTATTGTGACAGCTATGGGCAGGATTGGAAAGCAGTGAGATTGGAAACACAGAAAATACAGTAAGGCCAGAACTAGGGTGGTAGTCATGTCAATATAGAGAATGAGACTGATGTAAGAAATGTGATCAAATTGGCATGGCAGAAGTTGTGGATTTGGAATGAACAAATCTTGTTTAAATCAAGTTATTATTGATCAAAATGTAATATAGTGGGAAAAGTGCAGGATCTGGAGTTACAAACCTAAGTTTGGATTCTGTTCATCTTATATATAAAGCAAGTCACTTAAATGTTTCTGCGCCTCAGTTTCCTCACTTGGACTAAATGCTTTTTAAGGACCCTTCCAAATCTAAATCCAGGATCCTGCAAACTCTATATAACACACAAAAAAATACAGTCTACTGATTCTTTTAAGACATTGGCATTTCATGATTTGAAGTCATAAGTCAAGAAGAAACATAATTCTTCACAATATGATCGGCTGGCTTTGCTAAATTTAAAATTTATACAACTAGAAATTGTGCAAACTATGCCTATGTCAATGGATTATACCAAAGGTGGATGTCCTAAAGAAAAGTGATTCTGACCCAAACACTCATTAGTTGTGTGCAAGTCATTTAATTCTCTGAGCCCCAGGTTTGGTTTTTCTTTTGTTTCTGTGTTGGTTTTAGGTATAAAATGAGATGATGAAATGATGATCTCAACATCCTAAAGCAATTAAAGAAAGATGAACATTCCCTTGCCAAAAAGAGAAGAAGAGATTGATAGAACATTCTTAGAACATCTTATAAACATATTAAAAGGTTACAGAAATACACTTGAAATGATCAAACATTATTTCATTGAACAATATAACAGATGTATGCCATCACATATGTAGAATATAACTGAAAGGGGCTGATCTCTAAATGTAGCCTATGGAACAAGTAACATCCATGAGTGAAATAAAAAGACCTTCTATGGGCGGTATCTTCATAAACTCAGCTGTCAGTATGCTGACAAAGAAGCATCCAAGAAATGGCTGAGACGTGGATTTGTTTGTGGAAAACATGGGGTTCATGTGATAATTAAAGATCAGATCGCCACCTAAATATCATTGCCACCTGAACAGCAAGATTAAGTGTTGAATGTAACATACAAGGACATGGTAGAAACTGTGTGACACATCATCACAAACCACAAAAATTTACTACCTACCAAAACCTAGGAAGATATAATTTGGTGGTCAAAGAACTGATAAACAAGAAATTCCCACACTAGAAATACAGACCTCAAAATATCCAGGAAACTCAACCAATCAACTATGCCAGAATGGAAACATTATCACAGACCAAACTATTGCTCCCAAACATAACATTGATCCTAAACACTTAAAAATGTTTTTAATAGATGTTACCTAACCAAGTATTCGTATCCTCCAAACTACATGGAATAAAAAATTTTCAAAATATAGAGACCTAACAGTAGAGAACATCATGTGGGAATAAGATAAGATGTATACCTTCTTAGTTATTCTGTTTGTTAGGAGAATTGTATTAAGGAAACTTTCAGTCAACCTAAAGATTTGTTATTCAGTCATGTTTGACTCTTCATGACTCCAGATGAGATTTTCTTGGCAAAGATACTAAAGTGGGTTGCCATTTCTTTCTCCAGTGGATTAAGGCAAACAGAAATTAAGTGAGTTGCCCAGGATTATACAGCTAGTGAGTGTCAGAGGCTGAATTTAAACTCAGGTCTTCCCGACTCTGGACCCAATGCTCTATCCACTGAGCCACCTAGCTGCTTTGAGCCTAAAGAAAATGAGCTTAAATCTCAATAGTTATATTAAATATAAAGAGCAATTATAATATCCACCTCTCAATAGCTTTATTAAAGAATAATAATAGGATAGCAACTTATCCTAGAACCATTTCTATCTCAACTCCAACTAAAATAAATAAGAATAACACCAGTAATAATAATTATTATATAGGGCCATGAAGTTTACAAACTACTTGTTAGGTAGTATGATGATATAGATCAATTAATCTTCCTAAGCATCAGTTTCCTCACCTATAAAGAAAAGTAACAATATCCACAGTGCGCACCTTACAATATTGTCATGAAGCTCAGATAAGATAACGTATGTAAATCTCTTTGTGAAATCTAAAATATCATATAAAATCTGTTATTATTTTGATTTCCTCACAACAGTACTATTAGGTGAGTGGTGCATGCAGCATTTATTTTCTTCATTTTCTAGGAGGAAATAGATTTAGAGAAGTCAAAGAGCTTGCTCAAAGTCACGTGGTTTGCTGAACCAAGGGCTTCTGTCTCCAACCCCATTGTTGTTTTGATCGCATCATCCTGCCTTTGTAGGCTATGAGTCCCTTAGCTCATGGCAAGTATGTTATTTAAATAGAAGGAAGAAAAAAGACTTTTACATTTTTTTTTTAAAGGAAGATCAGAATCCTAGAATAACAAACCTTTCTTTAATAAGCTAAGAAATCCATTTCCAATCATATTAGGTACTTTCTAGTTGAAGCTAATAGTATAACACTGTCTTGGTAAGGAATTACTGGAAAGGAATTAGTTATTCTATAAAAGTAAATCTGCTGAATAGTGAAGCTTATACATTTGAGCTCAGGCTAAAACCAGGGGGTGAGGGTTGGGAGGATTGGGGAATTGGGGGGAGGGTAGTCTGTTAAAATTTACTAGAAATCTTAGGCATTTTCCATTTTACATAGCAACCTTTCTAAAATGTCAGCCTCCCTACCTCCACCCCACTTACCCCTACACTTTACCATGGGTAATTATCAACACGGTGTTTTATCTTGACAACCTGAATAATCCTGGTTAATGCAGGATTAAATGCTTGTCAGCACTATCGTTAGAAAAAAAAACTTATCAATATAACTTTTAGTCAAACTAATCAGTTACAGTCCTTTCACAAGCAGAAATAAATATCAAAGATATCTATTTGTTACTATGTGTAGCTACAGCCTAATATGCAGGATTGCCTTGAATCTAATATATAAAATACTGTCCCATGGACCATATCGTTATCCTGGGATCATAGGCAGAAAATAAGCAATCATCAAACCCACCAGGTGAGTAGACAGGACTAGAAAACTGTACTAGTCTAATAGTCTTCCTTACCTTCTTCTCAAAAGAGCATAGGAGGCAAAAAATTAAGTTTTCTTATTGATTTCAGGGGAGCTAGGTGGCATCTAGAGTCAGCAAGACCTAAATTCAAATCTGACCTCAGATACTTACTAGTTGTGTGAGCCTGGGCAAGTCACTTATTGCTGTTAGCCTCAGTTCGTCATCTACAAAATGAGTTGGAGAAAGAAATGGCAAATCACTTCAGTATCTTTGCCAAGAAAATCCCAAATGGGATCACAAAGAGTCAGACACAACTGAAACAACCTAATAACAACAATGACTCAGGCATCATTTTGAATGTTAATTATTATAACTTATCCTTATATTACATGATTCCAGATTGATATGATTTTTTAAAGATCTTGTGTCTACTTTTATAGTTTCTTTTTTAAAAACAGATTTTGATTAATATATTTTGTTTTGACATCACTGATTTTTCACAATATATCCCCTGCAAGAACCATACTTTATAATAAATATATATAGTATATTATACATATATTATATATTAAATATGCAATATATATAATATATATATATTAAAGAAGAAACAATTTGGAAGTGATCATTACATCAAACAAATGAACAAAACATGACATTATGTTCAATGTAGCAGACCTGTGTACTGCTCCTCTTCCTATTCTCTACTCCACTTCTACAAAGAAGAATGGGGAAAGTATCTTTCTCATATCTCTTTTTTGGTCCAAGTTTGCTCTTCATAATTTTACAACATTCTTTTCCATCTGTTTTGTGGTGGCTGTTCTTTCCATTTGCATTTTTAGTATATAGTCTTCCTGACTCTGCTTACTTTATTTTGTATCAGTCAAAAAAACCCCAAACAAAGCAAAAACTGAAGATAGCTCAGGATGTGGCAGAAGATCTTGACCTTTTTAAGCTAAGGTCTTTTCCAGGTCTCAGTTTGTCTGAGGCAACACCCACTCAGTGATTTAAGGCTAGGTAAGAATTGAGGCAAAAGATGTCCTAATTTGTTATCACAAAAGAGAGAAGGGAAGACACTCAGAGTTTCTGGCCTGGACAGAAGACAATTGCTTTTTATACTCTCTCTGAGCCTTCAAAACCCAACCAATGAGTAAGAGAGGCTTGGACTGGGACCTGTTATTGGCCAATCAATGAAAATCAGAACCATTGATTTGGGCATAAAGATATAGTGAAGTAGCTCCATTTGAATCATAATGGACTTTTCAAGGCTTGTTTTTTTTTTTTTCAGAATTATATTTCAAGAAATCATAAATGAAAATTACATGAGACAAAGTGAAAAGTTGAGGATAACATCTAGGTTGTTGACTAAAGATGGGGAGCCTGTGGCTTTGAGGCCACATATAGCTCTCTAGGTCCTCAAATATGATCCTTTGGCTGAAGCCAAACCTTGCAGAACAAATCCCCTTAATAATAGAATTTGTTTTGTTAAAACTTGGACTCAGTCAAAAAGCTCTACCCAAGGACCTAGAAAGCCACATGTGACTTCAAGGCCACAGGTTCCCCATCCCTGCTGTAAACCAAAGTGACTGAGAGGATGGTGGTTTCAAAGAGAGGAGAGCTTAAAGGGAAATGTTTAGTTTTTGATATATTGAGTTTAAGATGTCTACACTCATTCATTTTGAGATTTCAGGAGAGAGATTAGGGCCAGATGAGCAGATGTGAAAGTCATATCTTGCCCTATCTGCTGTATTTGCACTATTAGCCACTCTCTTCTCCTGAATATACTTCTTCTCTTTCTTTTTGTTGTTTTTAGTTTTTGTTTTGTTTCTTTTGGTGACCCTACCCTTTCTTTATTCTCCTCATACTTATTTGACTGCTCCTTTTCCATTTCTTTTGTTGGCTCAAATTCCATATTACACTCTTTTAACTGTTTCCCACAGTTCTGTTCCATGTTCTCTCTTCTTTTCTCCCTAGACTGTCCTGACAACATCTTCACGTCACCTGGGGTTAACTATCATTTCTATGCAAAGGACTCTTAGATTTACATATCCAGCCCTAGCCTCTTCTCTGAGACTTTCATTCCCACATCACCAATTTTCTTTTGGACATTTCTTAGAGATATCTCAAAATTGATCTCAGTATTTCCACAAAAAATGGAAACTTCCCAGTTTTGGTTGATACTGCCACTATACTTTAGTTCTTCTAGTTTCATTATCTCTACATTCTCTGAGACCTTCCTTCTTCCCTTCCCTCTACCTGTCCCTTATCCTCTTTCTTTATCTGTCTCTCTCCCCATCTCCTTCTCCCTCTTCTATTATATCTGCCCCCTTTTTTTCTCACACGACTATCACATTTGTTCAGTCTCCTCACATTTACCTAGACAATTACAACCCCTTCCCCCTATTATTCTCCCTTTGTCAGATCTTTTCCCACTCTACTTCATCTGCCAGATAACTGTCAGTGATTTTAAGGACTAGTCATAATGGAACATGCCTTTTCCTTTAACTTCAATGAATCCCTACTGGGCCAGACAGATTTTCCCAGTCTCATTGGAAAGTACTCCCTTCCCACACTGAGATCTAGAGAAACTGGTCTTCTCTCTGTTCCTAATAAAGACACTGAGACCCAGAGCAGATAAATGCTCTGAATTTTTAGGCCAACAAAGTACAAAGGAAATAAAATTGGTCCTGGGGTCAGAGAACTTGAGTTCAAATCTTGCCTCTGATGCTTACTTACCTGTGTGACCTTAGGGAATTATTTAACTTCCCTTGAATTTAGTTTCCTTACCTGCAAAATGAAAAATTTGGATGGATAACTTTTGAAGTCATTTCAAGTTCAACATTTTATGGTTCTATTGGAATTTATTTTTGTGAAAAGACTATTGGAAATGGAGTTAGAGGATAGGGGTTCAGATTTTGGACTTATTATTTGTGTGACATTGGATAAAACATACCAGTCTTAGTTTTCTCAAATGTAAAATGAAGATGATAATATTTATACTGTCTGCCTCACAAGGTTGTTGTGAACAAAGTATGTTATAAATTCTGATGTCCTGCAGAAGTATATATGTTTATTATTATTGTTACTACTGCTACCACCACCACTATTACTACTACTACTACTACAACCATCATTACCACTACCACCATTACTGACAGGATTAGAATTTGCATGTTCTGATTCATAGTATAGTTGTTTTGGATTTGTTTATTCTTTTGAAACTCAACATTGAATTTCATTTCTTTGACATTATCTCCTAATTCTATGAACTGAGGATCATAATGGAGATATTTCATTGTCCCACAATCCTCCATTATTTTGATTCAAAACCAAAAGTTTTGAGTGCCCTGGTTGGAGCTCAGCAATTTGTGCTCAACCACATCTGTTCTCATACCTTTCTCTGTCCCTCTGCTTCTTAACAGTTTATTCTCCATCAATCCCAATAAGTAGGGTGAAGAGAAATAAACATAAGGCTATAAATAATTTGCTCCTTGACCAACATGCCCCTGTGTTCTTCATGTAGAATCCTAGCTTTGCAACTTACTACCTTTGTGAACCTAGGCAAGTAATGTAAACTTGCTGATTGTTAGATTGATTGTTAACAATCTAACTGATTGTTAGAGAAGGCAATCACTAGTATTTTGCTCTCTGAACACCAAGTAAGTTTAGAGTGGTGGTTTTCAGTCCTTTCTGCATGTGAGGGTTCCTTTTTAACACCAAAAAGTGTTTCAGTTTCCTTCCCTCCCACTTCATGAGAGTAACTGTATTAGTGTTTTCCTCTACTTGAGAAAATACATAACTGACAACGGCCATCCTTCATCAACCCTCTAGCTTTCCAAGGCTGAGAACCACCAGTATTGAGAATATTCATCACTTTGGAATGACATTCTTCTTTTGGAATGATATTTCCCTTTCAGTAATATTGAAGTGGAAAGAACCATTTATCTGAGTTAGGATTCAAGAGACAGGATATTTAGTCCTAGTTCTCTTTTACAAGTGTCACTTAGATACTTATATATTCTACATCAATCTCTCAAATAAGGATGATAATAATCTCCCCATCCCATCTCATCCTTGCTAGATAGTTGTGTGGTCCAAGTGGAATTAACAAGAAAGAACAATGAAAAGCCTAAAACTCGATTGAAACGCAAATGAGTGGTTGTCATCATACCTCTACTTCCAACTGTGGCTATACCTAACCGCCACAGTCAGTGGGTAGGAGAGCTTGCCCCAGAATTACAGCGATCCTTGATTATTTACAGGTACAGCTCTGCTCTATCGTAAGGAAGCAGCTGCAGTAATTTAACTCAGCAGGGCCTCCGTTACTTGTGTACTTAATGGAAAATGGCAGTGACTCGTTAAAACATCTCAGCTTGATTAAAAAAAAAATCACTAGATGGGAATTCAACTGAGTTGAATCATCAACTATTCAATCAAAATTAGATTACTTTAAGAGGTGGATTCTTTTAAAGAGGCACTGATTCCACAAATTAATATGGGCCCACAGGCCTAAGGCCTGCAAGAAATTAGGTGAGGTCGAAAGAAATCCAGCTGTGGATAAGTGCAGATTTTAATTAGGTACTAGACTCAAGGCACTCAACCTTTGAGGAAGCTCACTCACACAGAGTGGCTTCCACTGACTATATGACTTTTTCTCTCTTGACCTGCAATGCAAATATCCAGCAACTCTTAAAAAAAATACACATCGAGTTACAAAATAAGAAAAGGTTTTGTGCTACTGAAGCCATAAGTCATATTGGACAATGGTGCCATAAGAAAATTCTTCCTGTCTCAGCCCATTGATAATGGTTTGAAGCTGTACCTTGTGTGATATCCGACTGTGTTTTTTACCTGTTGACATCTGAAAAGGAACACATCAACATTTACTTATCCTACTTAATGAATGTTATCATGTGGAAAAGGTAAATCAATAACAGCTAAGATCAAACATACCAATCTCCTTTTGAACACACAATGCCCTCGTTTATATAAATCTTAACAATTTGACATTCCTCCCTCCCCACCTTCCCCCAACCCCATTTGAACACAGTGAGTGAGCTACCAGCCTGGCTGAGAGGCCTTCCATCTTACAGTTTTGGTGTCACTCTTTTCTTCGACCCTTTAAAGTACTGCAGGAATGACGTGAGGAGCAAAGCCTCAATTCCAGTTGTTTTCTAATTAATGTCTTCATGGAGACCTAGAACAGACATGGTATTTGAAGTTTTTCAGTGCCTGCCGCTACATTCTTATTTAAGATGAAGTAGAGAAGTGGCCTTCTGGTGACCCCAGAGGCAAAGGGGCCAGGCAGGAAAGCAAAAAGATTGTGATCTACTTGTGGAGGGAGGGCAGTGCATCTCCTGTGTACACGCTCAATGTTAGCTACAGTCTTACTCTGTGTTTCTATGTGTCATTCAGGAGTGACAGGGTTGGGATGGAGGTGAACAATGAGATTAATTTTCGTTTCATAAAGAGTCCTATTTAAGGGAGTTTTGCAGAAATTAAGTAATGAGTACAAATTTACTTTACTGTCTCTTTCTTGTTTGTGGCCCCTGATTGTTTTCTCCATGACACAAAAGATGACTAAGGAGGCCAACCTGAAACAATCTCCTTCTTTGGAAGCATTAAAGCTGTTAACAGTTATGAAAGAAGCTAGGTTCCTAGGTTGTGGGCTCCTTCACTATTTTTTGTGGAACTCACTTTCCCTTCTCCTATTGAAAAAACACTCAAGAGTTAGGGTTGTTGTAGAATATTTCTCTCATGGGCTTTTTATTGGCAATTGGGTTCAGCTTTCAGCTTTGATCTCAACCAGGGCTGTATCAATGGTACTCATCCTCCTTTTAGCCCTGCAAAGTCCCCAAAGTCCAGACATCTTTTGAGGGTTTGTAGTGTTTGAGCTGGAAATATATAATCTTCCCCATTCCTAGAGTGTGGGTATTATTTCATCATTTTGTTCCTGGTATGTACAGAGACTTCCTGAATGTCTTGATTCTTCGAGGATCAGGATATCATTGGTTTAGAGCTGAAACGGATCCAGAGGTCACTTACTTTAACTTTCTTATTTTACAGAGGAGGAAACTGAGGTCTAAAGAGGTCAAGCTATTTCCCTAAAGTTAATGACAGACCTGAGATTTGAACGCAAGTCCTCTGACTCTAAACCCAACCCTGTACCAAGAGTCTTGAATCAATAGTTGAATCACACGACCTACGTTATTAAAACATTATCTTTTGTATTCTATATGTTATATGATTCATGGTCTGGAGACAATCATAGTGTGTGGTGCATGTTAAAACAGGGCTTATGATAGACAATGTCATTATATATTCAAGATTACCTATCAGTTCATGGTACAAACAAATTCCAAATGGTGTAGATTCTTCCTCTAGTTATGGTAGTTTTGAGAAGATAATTTAAACTATGATTCTTTGAAACTATCTCCATTTTATCCTATATATACATACACACATGTGTGTATGTATGCATACATGTGTACGTATAGTTATGTACACACATATGTGCATATACTCATATATGTATTTGCTTAGATAGATAGATATAGAGAGATAGATTGATGGACGGACAGATGGATGAATGGATGGATGGATGGATGGATGGATGGATGGATGTCTTGTTTGTACATAGTTGCATGCATCATATCTCACCTGTTAGACTATGAACTCCTTGAAAGCAGGATTCTTTTTCTTTTTTTTTTTTTTTTTTTTGCCTTTCTTTGTATCTTTAGCACTTAGCACAGTGCTTGGCACTTAGTAGATGCTTAAGAAATGCTGGCTGATGTGACTTGACTAAGTCTAACCTTCCAATCTTTCATGGATAGATATTTTCTGGCTATGCCTATGTCTTCCAGTTTCAGACCTTCCTCCAAACCCAGCCATAACCACTTTTGAGTAGGTGTATTCCTCATATGCTCTCTGTTAAAGCTAGAAAGGATCATTCAACCCAAACCACACTCATTTTTAAATGAGAGAATTAAGATACCCAGAGAAGTAAAATGAATTGCTCCAAATAACTCAGCTAGTTAGAGGCAAAGCAATCAATCAGCACATATTTATTAAGTACCTTTTGTATGCCAAGTTTAAGATGAAATAATGTAAAGAATATTGGATTTATAGCCAGAGGGTCTACATTTATATCTCAAATCTTCTATTTACTACCTGCGTGACTTTGACTAAGTCATTTATCTTTTCTGGGCCTCAGTTTCCTTCTCTATGAAATGAGTGGAGTTGGATTAGATGATCTTTGAAGTCCCTTTCAGATCTAAATCTGGCATAAGGTCAGAAGTACAATTGTTTAGAGTACTTTAAATTTGAATTTGCTGCAAGTGGTATGATCATGGAATGGTCCTTTTTCGGGTCTCTAAAGGCAATACTTAGATTTAAATTGTTGGGTTTTATAACTGAGGTTAACCACAGCTTTGAGAAGATTGAATTGAACTAGTTGGTGCTAGATAAGAGACAATCAATGGAGAATTTTGGTCTCCTGAATTTTGTGTTAAAATCTTTTTTTGTATATCTCAGCATATGTACACATACATACATACGTATATGAATATATTTAGATATATCTATATACATACATAGGAAATAACTTCACTATAGTATATACACATATATCCATATATATGTGTGTTTATATACACATACACACACATACACACTCCCTGTAATGAAGTTATTTCCTAAGTACTTTGTTCCTTTGGAGTGAATTTGTTTTCTGAAAAGTGATTAACTATAAAAGTGTATCATAAAATCATACTAAGACAAGGGAAGGGAGCCTCTTTGGCTGATGACCCAGAATTCATTTAATGTCATTGATTGACCAAGTCAAGTGCTGAAAGTGGTTACAATTTATGCCTCTAGTTAGTAATGTACAGCATAATTTAAAAATTCCTCAGCTGTGATACTTTGAAAGGCAAAACAAAATGAGAATTTTACTTAAAGCATGTAGATAATTGACTCCAGTTAAGTAATGATGAAATACTTCTAAATTTCCAGAGCAATTGTCATGTTTTTGCCAATTCTGTTGGAAAAGAGCAAGTAATATTTAAATATCTTCAGTTTTACTGTAGAAGGTAAAATATTTAGTAAACAGTTCCATCAAGTTTACTCAATTGAAAACTCAAAGCAGCATTAAAAAATGATTTGAATCTTGGCTTTGGCAAACATTGAGAAGAATGAACTTTTATAACTTTACATTGACTGAAATAAAATATGGCCTATTTAGTTGCATAAAGCTAAATTTCAGTTTTCAGGAATTTTTGATATTTCGTTATGAGCTTAATCATCAACACATAATACCTTAGCTTGGCTCAAATGAGATAATATTTGTAAAGGAGTAACACGGTGCTGCACTATCAATAATGGTGGTTATTCCCAATTAATTATATAAAGAAAACCTCCAAATAAAGGATGGAACTTTGAGTCTGTTGTGGAGTTTTTTAAGAAGTTTATCAAATTTAACACTATAGTAACAAAATTCCCTTGTTTATAGTCCCTCTGTGAATTTTTTTGTTTTCGTCTATGAATTAAAAAAAATACAAATCTACACACAATAATTAGCTTTCCTCCTCCCCCCATATAACATTAACTGAAAAAAAAAAAAGATAGTCAAGAAAAACAGATCAATACATCGACCGTGTCTGAAAATTGATATCTTTTTCTATACCTCTACTACATCATCTCCCAGCTAAGATTAGATAGAGATGGGGAGGCACATGCTTCTTTCATCAGTTTTCTAAGGTCATAATTAGTTGCTATTTTGATGATTATCTAGATGATGTAATTAATTTCAATTGACGGCCAAAGCTGGTCCATGAGTAACAGATCTCTTGGATTGACCTGGACAATGAACTGGGCCTAAAATTGAACAGAAAGAAGAAAGCAAACTGGTCTAAATTCCAGAAATTTGAAACACTTTGCATTGTCCCCTCAAGCTTCCCTTTGAAATAAATCCCCACCTTTACGGTCAACATTTTTCCAGTGAGGCTATATGTTTTCAAATCATGAAAAGCCATGTAATTCAATGGATTAAAACTTCAGGTCACCAAAAAAACAATGAAGAGATGCATGATTGCCACGCATAGGCTTCAGCATCTAGTACTACCCAGATATAATTACAGACAAAAAGTAGTACATAAGATATCATCGAAGAGATAGATGGCTGAAAAAGAAAGTGGGATATTGGTTCGTGTAGTGATATTGAGGGATGACTGAGGGGACCAGTTTCCGAGGACTTGAGATCAATTCTTGTCTGTGATTCTACCTGTATGAATTTGAATAAACCACTTAATGTCCTTAGGCCTCCATTTCCTTATCTGTAAAATAAGGGCATTGGACTAGAGGACCTCTGATATCCCTTCCAGTCCTACATTTATTATATAAAATTCAGTATCTCAAGAGAGCACTAGCAGGTATCACCCTTCAGTAGACTGAGATAAAGCAGCTGCTCAGAGAAATTTTCTGATAGATCTCCAAGCTGGTAGCAATTGCTATCCTTTGTCCCTCCTACTCTTGGCTCAGACAACCTCCACTGGGAGGGGGTTAGAAGAAGGAACTTCCCTCTCCTATGTTCTACTCAAGAACATACTTATCTGTCCATAGCCTCTTTGCTTTGCCAGGATGATATCAAAATTTCATTTAAAAGTTGTAAAATACCATTATTAATTAATATTACTATGAACTAATATAACAAATAATGAACATATTATTATTAATTAATATAACTATTAAAAATAGTTATTCCATAAAATGAGGTGGGGAGGAGGTGGCATGGAGGGAAAATAAACTTGAATTAGATTATTCATTTCTCCAACATTTACAATTTTAGTTTGTAAAATAGCCTCAGACATAATTAGCCAAAGCAAAGTATTAATTAGTATAATATGTCCCCACTGCCAACGATAAATATAATAACAGAATAGGTTACTATGTATTCTTAAAGTCAGCTTTAAATTTCAAGTCATCTCTTTGGAGAATAAGGAAGGCAGGAAATAAGTGTTTATTAAATATCTACTATGGGTCACGCATTGTGCTAACCACTCCACAAGAACCCTCAGTGTTGCTATCATCTTCCCCATTTTATAGCTGAGGAAACTGAAGCAGACAAAGGGTAAATGACTTGCCCTTGGTCACATGGCTAGTTAAATGTGTGTTGTTGGGTATGCATTATGCCACCAATTTAAAAAGAAGAGATTTATCTTCTCTCCAAAATGTCTAAAAACAAAACAGAATGATGCTCATGTGAGACCCTTTTGAAATAAACATCTTGTTTGCTTCCACTTTTCGGAAAAAGGCATTGTAGAGAACGATCATGAATGTGGAGGAGAAATGAAAGTCCTTTCCAGCAAGAGTCTGAGACTTGATGGATTTCATCTGTAAGTCAACAGACCCATAGTGATTAGGGGCTGAAAGAGTGCATTTCTAAGATAACTAAATTGAGGGATCGATCATCTAAGGCAGTGCGGAGCTGGACGTTGCTTTCAATCCCAGTCCTGCCACCTAGAGCAGGTCATTTACCTTCTCTGGGATTTTATTTCCCCATCTTTAAAACTGAGTGAATTGGGCAAGATGACCTATACTAGGGGATCTTAGTTTAGGGAGTGTAAACATACACGTGTATGTTTGTGTGTATAGATAAAAAGATATTTATTTCACTATAATTTCTTTCTTTTGTATGCATTTTATTTTATGCATTTAAAAGCATTCTCCTGAGAAGGGATCCATGGGCTTCACCAGACTGCCAAAGTGGCCTGCCTATAAGATACCTTAAGAACCTTTGGTCTATATGGTCCCTTCTAGCTCTAAATCAAAGACTTCAAGATTATTCAACCCAATCAACATTCAAATAACTTTCAGAAACAAGTCTTTACCCTACGTCAGATATAGCTAAGTAATTTGGCCTTGGCCAAAATAATGGGAAATGTTTGTAAGTTCATCTGAAATGGACCCTTCTCTGCCTAGAGAACGTGCCTGGAACTTCCAAATGCCCTCTGTAATTCTTCCTCATTTCATACCCACTTGGCAGTATAGTCAGTTCAGTACTCATTTGTGTTCTCTTCTCAATTGGCTATTAAAGTTGTCTTGAGCTGGATATTTTTATACAAGTTGTTTACAAACTCCCTGTGAGTGATCTTATTACACCCTTTGGGCTTTTAGTAATCTGTCCCATATTTTTTCTGCCTCTGCATCCCGATAGGAAGTACCATATAAATAATCAGAGATGTGGGCCCGCAGAGAAAGCTGCATTGCTTCAGCAGATGGGAGTTTGCTTCAATTGTGTCTGACAGACAGTCATGTTTGTATACATAGCTTCCCCCTCACCCCAAACTGACACAGTGAGATTGATCTCAGTGAGGGGTGGGGAGCGGGGGCTCTGTGGGAATCTCTTCATGAGAAGTGGCTTTATAGTTTTATGTTAGACAGGTAGTTTTATGCTGGGCAGGAAGAACTCTCTTGGTTCCATTGTGACTTCAGGCATTGCTGGAGATAAGTGGAATTTATAATTGTTGGTGCAGACTCCAAACAGGCCATGGGGATATGTAGGAGTGCTATAAAACAACTGGAAACCTGGAAGAACTTGACTAGGTGTTGATTTCATATCAAATTGGGTGTTATCTCTATTTGTGAATTGGTCAGTCAAATGAACACGTTTCAAGGCTCTCTCTTTGTATTCTGTATACAGAGATGCTTTAGGTGAGTTTGACATTGCCTTCGGGTTGATTGATTTAAATAGAAACACAACAGTAAATAGTGAGTCCTGTGGGGAAATCTCAGGTACAACCTGGAGCATGAAAACTTTTACTCCATAGAGAAAGCCCTATGAGGTATGAAGATATCAAATCAACTCTAAGCAGGATATGGAATCTTTTCTGGATAGGGCTAAAAAGTTTTCATATTTTTTTAAACGGAAGTTTTAGGTACATTTTTTGTTTGATATTGTTCTTATGTAATATAATGATATTAGAGGCAGCATCACAATGGAGAGAGGCCTAGCCAGGAAAACCTACCTGAAACCTCACAGCTGTGTAGCCCTAGGCAAGTCACTTAACTTTTCAGTATTCTGGATAATGATAAGATGCTAAACTGGAGAGAATTTGCCTATCTGAAAAGGTAGAAGTATTTTCCTTAGCAGGAATTCTCTCTGCTGGGCTTAGAATTAGGAATCCTCATCTTCATGAGTTAAAATTCAGCTTCAGATACTTACTAGCTGTGGGACCCTGAGCAAGTCACTTAACCCTGTTTGCCTCAGTTCTTAATCTGTAAAATGAGCTGGAGAAGGAAATGGGAAATCACCCCAGTATCTCTACCAAGTAAATCCCAAAATGGCATCACAGAGACAAAATGGATAAAATGTAACAAAACCGAATGACTGAACAACATTTATGATAATAATGAGAGACAGCCTGGCATAGAGTACAGGACACTAGGCCTGGAGTTAGGAAATTGGGGTTCAAATCCCACTTCTAGGCACTTCCTTTGTAATCAAGAAATTAACCTTTCAGAGCCTCAATTTTCTTATTTGTAAAATTGGGATAATGATAATTGTACTACTTATGCCACAGGGCATTTCAAGGAAATAATTTGGCAAAGTTCAAACATTCTAGAAATTTAAATTATTTTTAAGCAGAACAATTACTCTGTTTTATACTTTTAAAAATGCTTTCAAATCTCTTATCCAATGTGATCTCCATAACAAACTCTACAAGTTTTACAGGGAAAATACCATCAATCTCATTTTAATGCTGAAGGAATTAAAGTTTTGACAAGGAAATGACTTTTGTGATACTCTTCACTAACTGTGGTATAAAACTGGAACAAGAGCCCATGACTCTTTACCCTTCCTTCTTATGTCCCTTCAACAGACGTGGAAGAGAAAAAAACCTAAATCAAATGCAAACACTGCCTTGTTGGTGAATAGGTGTTCTGGAAGGTTCAAAAAAATTGTATATTTGTGTGTGTATATGTATATATATATGTTCATATGCACACATATATGTATATACACATATGTATATATGCACACATATATAACTTTCTTTAATTCTAGATAAGTGTCACTTATACAAAGCACATAAATATATATGTTTACTATTGTAATTATTTTATCAATATGAACAAACACATAAAATAGTTTCCAGCTTTATCTCAGACATCCTAAATTAAGGAGATTAATTAGACCTAATAACTTTCATTGAAATATGATATGAGATGAGACCCATAACAGCAACTTGACTTGGGATGGGTATACCATATTCAAAGGGAACAGGATATATAAAAGGTGGCAGGGAGGGGATGAGAAATAGCAGTGCATATTAAGATCACGCACACACACTATTTCTCAATATCTTCTTGAGACTGGAGAAACTTCAGAGACTAGAGACTGTGTACGGTACTTCAGTTCTGTAGAAAGACTGATGTCTTGATTTTTGAAAAGGAAAAGAGAATAGAATCTTCAAACTACTAGGTTCAACCCATAGTTAAAATAGGAAAAAAGAAGCAGTTATTGCATAGGTCCAGTATGGCTTCGTTAAGGACAGAACATGTTGCCTTAATCTCATTTCTTTTCTTTTCCCTTACATGGCTCCTAAACTAGGAACCCAGAAGGAAGATCTTAATAAAATGTTAAAAACAAACAAACAAAAGACAACAAAGAAACAAACAAAAACAACTCTCAAATTATCCTTTTAGGCAAGATGGAAATATGGGATCTCAATAATAGAACAATTGGATGGATTCAGTCCTGGATGAATGACCAGATTCAAAGAGTAATCATTAATAATGTAATGCCAACAAGGAAGAAGACCTCCATTGAAGTGCCCAGAAATCTATGCTTGGCCCTATGCCATTCAAGATTCCAGAGAAGCAAATTTATACTTGAGTTAAGAAAAACTCCAATAAATGTGAGTTCCTTGAGGGTAGGGACTCTTTAGGCCATTCTTTGTACCTCCAGTTTTTATCATGGCACATATTAATAAATGCTAGGTATTGACATCCAGAGAAAGACAAGTGGGATGATGAAAGGTTAATGTCTTGGGACATTTAATTCAGGCTTTTCTGAATTCGTATTTCCTGCTGCCATAATTCCATTTCATTCTATGGCATCTATTTCATATTTTCTTAAAAATGAAGCCCATACTAATTATGTTTTAGGATATATTTATAAAAGCCTTAGAAATATAAAGATCAGTTGGTGGAAATAAAGTATCTGAAGAAAAGAAACTTAGAGGTAAGAAAAGAATTGTTTTCAAGTCTTTTGAAAGGGTGTCATGTAGATGACAGATCTGAATCATTCAACTTATTCTAAGAGCATAGAATAAAAGCACTGAGAAACTACTCCAGAGAAGAAAATTTAGGCTTGATATATTAGAAGTTTTTCTAATAATGAGTTACCCAACAGTAGAAGGAGTGGGATGAGGAGCTAGCAGATTCTCCCTAACAGGAAGTCTTGAAGAAGGAACTGGATAACCATTTTTTAGATATGATGTGTGTGTGGGGGGTGCATTTTCAGAAACTAATTGTAGTGGATGACCACAGAGGCCTTTCCAACTCTGATTTGGTGATGCCTACTGTGGGCAGACCAACATTGACACATATGCCATCTGGTTGGTTCAGCTGCTTGGAAGACTGATACAGATGGCTATGTGGTCAGAAGGATAGACTGTAGCATTTTTTAATCAATAAGATAGTTGGAAATAGCAAATCAATAACAGACCACCTCCCTTTGTGACGTTAGGTTGGTAGTGCCCTAGACATTCACAGTTGGAATTAGTGCTGACCTATTTGAGACTGTTGGCTGAAATTCATGGAATAGTTTTGTCATAGTTCTTTCAGCTATTTGTTTATGTTCTTCTGTTTGAGTCTTTAGCCCATTTAAATCATAAAATTATAGACAAGGGCACAATTTAAAGTTTTAAAGTGTATTTTTTCTGGCTTATGTCACCAATACAGTGTGCTTAATCTCTAGCTCTGATCTCTGCATTGCCCTCTGTAGTATCTGCCAAGAAATGTAATCAAAAACGCTTGTCTAGGAATGTCATCCCTTTTATGTCATATTAGAACCTGTAATCAAAAAGCATCTTTCAAATAGCTCTTCTGAATGAAAAATTTTCAGCAATGGAGAACTCTAAGTCCCACCCACATAGAGAGCCTTGACTTCTCTGTCTAATGCTTTTCTAAACGCTAGGATTTGTTGGCTTAGATTCAATTTTTTAAAACTATTTATAAATATACTTTAAAATGTAATTGATATGGACTTGATTGTCCAGAAAATCCCAAGAGCTACAGGACTATATATATATATATATACATATATATATGCAATATATGTGCATGTATATATATGTATGTATATATATACACATATATAATTTATATATATTTATATGTCTCTGTGTACATGTGTGTACCTATCTATGTATGTGTATATATGTATGTACACACATATTTATATTCAAAGGGAGATAATAATTCAGTAAAAGACTTTAATGTCTACTGTGTGTTAGTGGTCTAAAGATGTTATTGTATGATTGTGAGTCACTGATTATTATTGTCTCTGAAGAAGTGAAACAGAATATCACTTAAAGAGTAATGTAAGGGACACAGAATGATTATGAGTAGGCTGCAGCATAAAATTTAAGGAATTATGAAGTTCTATAATAAAGGATGTTCTTCCAATACAAAACGTTAGATCAAAGAGGGAAGAATGGCTGGTGGATGGACAGCCCCAGTGTAAAGCTCATATGCTCTATTAGAATTCTCAAGATGTCAAGAGAAAGAAAAGACGATTCCCTCTCCAAAATCCAGTGGAGAACAAAAACAAGAGTCACACAGGATGGGCAGCCATAAAGAAGGTCCTGTCTGTATTGTTGGAAGCAGCATTCATGTGATACAATCACAGATGCATTAATAGTATTTATACAATGTATGCAGAATATAATTCTAGATCTTGTTGAGGGAGAGAGATTACAAAAACAAACAAACAAAACACATGAGACACAGCTAACTGTCCTTAGCTTTCATTCTGGTAAAAGGCAGCAAGGTACAGGGAAAGAGTACTGACTGGAATCAGAGGACCAGAGTTCAAAGGCTCCCTCTGCTATAGAACCTTAGGCTTAATCCCTTCTTTCTTCCATCTCCTATCACTCAGATATCATCACCTATTAAATCTACCCATATTTCAAATGAAGAGGCAATCCTTTCCTTTTACTTGCCAAGACAAATGCTTATAACAGTGACTTTGATCCTGTGCCCTCTCTTTTTCATCAGATTTCTCTCTTTCCCTTTCCCTCTCCTCTCTGTCAAACAAAAAACCCTGCACTTGATTCAACCAACTCTACTGTTTTTTTTCTATATCTCCTTTTTGACTAGACTTCTTAAGAAAGTCATATATGCTAGGAGCTACCATTTCCTTTCCTCTGACTCACATTTAAACCCTTGGCAATCTGCCTCCACCATTCAACTGAAACTGCTCTTTCCAAAGTTACCAATGATCTCTTACTTGTCAAATCTGATGACTTCTTTTCTGAATCCTCATTCTTCCTGACTTCTCTGCAGTCTTTGACAATATTGATTACTCTCTTTAGGCCACTCTCTTTTCTCTGTGTTTTCATGACACTGCTTTCTCCAGGTTTTCCTATCTGTCTGACCACTCCTTTAAGGACCTCCTTTGCTATATAGCTTTATCCATATCATGCCCGCTAACTGTGGATGTCCCCTAAATCTCTGTTCAGGACTTTCTTCCCTTTTTTTTTCTATAATATCTCACTTGGTGATCTAATTAGCTCCTGGGAGTTCAATTATTATGTTATTTTTATGATGTCTGTTTCATTATAATGTGAACTCTTATAGAGCAGGAACCATATTTTTTCCTTTCTTGGTGTCCCCAGTATTTAGAGTAGTACTTGGCATGTATTAAATGCTCAATAAATGCTTCTTGGTTTACTTAACCTCTCTACACTTCAGTATCATCATCTGTCAAATGAGGAGTTTGGATTAGATAACCTCTGAGATCCCTTCTAATTTGATATCTGTTGACCTATGGCTTTAAATGAAAGGATATATATTCAAAGAACTATTATGAATACAGTAAAATAATGCACACTCTTCTACAGTAAAAGGTGGAAAGTGTTAAGTGCATCGAGAAGCAAAATGTGTTAAAGACACACACTCTTAAAAAGGGGGCAAGAATTCTTCTGGCGCAGGGACTGGGAAAGACTTCAAAGAGGAGTTGGCATTTGACTTGTCTTTGAAGGATGGATAGGCTTTCAACAGTTGAAAATCTGAAGATGGGAGGAGGAGTCAAAGATACTTTTTGTAGGGGAAGCATTGAAAGCACAGGCATGGATCTTAGTTATGTTTAAAGAATAGAGAGAAATGCACTTTGGCTGGATCAAAAGGGAGTAATAGGAGATAGGACTGGAGATGCAGGTTGGAGTCAGATTGTGGAGCATCTAAAAAAGAGTTCAGACTTAATCTGGGGAAATTTTGAAACTTTTTGAGCAAGCAAATGGCATAACCAGAACAATGCTTCAGTAAGATGATTCCGAGAGTTGTGAGGAAAATGGATTAGACCGGTTCCTCATCTGTTCTAACCAAACCTTTTAATCTCAGTGACCTGCCATTTAAAAACAACAACAAAACATGGTGACATAACTGTCAGGAACCAAGCAACATTATTAAAGGAGGTCACATTGTTTTTGAGAAAAACCAGTTATAGATTAGTTTAAATGAAATGTTCAGAAATAGGAGCTATTCTGGGACCATTTTTTTCAAACCAAAAATAGAAACAGCCAGATATATTTTTAAAATTGTTACATTGAAGGAAAGATATCATCAGACCCTTTCTCCTTTTTCAATAACAGCTGGTGACCTTTTTA
The DNA here is from genome assembly GCF_028372415.1 of Notamacropus eugenii. NCBI lineage: Eukaryota > Metazoa > Chordata > Mammalia > Diprotodontia > Macropodidae > Notamacropus > Notamacropus eugenii. The sequence goes on from NC_092876.1 coordinate 189,609,603, forward strand.
TTGTGTTGTTCCAAGGGCATGAACACACCTCCAGTTTCCTACATAATAGGCTAACTTTCTAATTTCATTCAATCTTTCTTCAAAACTCATCTCCTATAGAGCAGTGGAGGAGAGCGATTGTTTTTATTACCCTCAGACTTCAGTTTCTAACAATTATTGTAATGTAGGCTCCTTGAGGGGATGGACTATTGTGCTTTTGCCTTTGTACCTCCAGCATGTAATATAATGTCAGGAAAATCACTGGCAATCAATAAACACTTGTGGGTTGATTGATCCTTTGATATATTCCCAATCCAAACCCTCAGAATAAGAAAATTCAAAACACATATAGAAAAGTGGAAAGCAAGAAGGTCTAACCCACTCCCACATCCCACCCCATGACTCCCCATAAGTATTTAGAACATATTGCCTAGTATTCGTCTGCATATTGTTACATGATAAAGCATATATACATGTCCTTTCTTTATAATGCAATTTGTGATTCCAGAGGTATAGGGTACCCCCTTTTCCAGTGTAGATTTGTATTTTTAGGCAACCTAAAGTTTTAGGTTTTCCTGAGGTTAAGTGACTGGTTGAAGGCAATACAACTGGTGGATAGCAGTGGATCTTTTTGACTCATAAGTCAAGTCTCTACCTCCTTCTACCTATATTTCATGGCACCTGAAAATGGCTAAGGTCGAAGGGCTACACTCTGTGTCTACTGTGAATAATACCAAACCCTTTTGGATGCCCACTATTTTAAGTGCCTCCATTACTAGAAATTTATATCATTTCAGGTCTCCATTTCACTCTAGACACTAGCATTTCTGATATTTCTTTATTAAAGGCCAAGCTTAATTGAGAGATGTGATTCTAAGTAGTGTAAAGTTTTTTCATCTTATTCTATTCTCTTAGTAAATAGATGGAATGGAGAAAGCTCTATAGTCTAACTGAGATTTGTTAAAATTGGTGTGATATACCCAGACACATGCAGTTCCCTTTCCCTCCAAGCGGCACAAGTGATGGTATCTTTGGACTTTATTAGTTTTGGAGTGACTTGGAGAATGCGATATTGAGGCAAAATGGTGAGACACATATTCCAGTAATGCTGACACAGCAGAAACCAAAAGAGAAAGCCTCAATGTTATTCTCTCTCTGCTGTCATCATTAATGTACAAAAAGGATAGTGTTAATAAGGGACAGCTTGGCAGCCAAGGGAGAATGACAAGCTTGGCAGCAAGGGAAACGTGTTTCATGCTGCGAAATTGACAAAATTGCATTCCTGCTGTAAGGGCCTCGTTTTTCTTGGACTTCTGCTACCTTGCTTTAATGTGCAAACTCATAGCACCAAACCAGGGTACCAGAGCATAAAGAACTGCTGGGAGTCCTGAAAAAAGGCAGCAAAAAAATAGGGAAAGAGAGAGGAGAGGCTTAAGATTCTGATTTATTTTCCATTGTGTGGCCACCACTCTTTTCCATGAAGGGAAGCACAATTTTAGTTTCCAGACTTTCCCTTTTTTTCCTCCTCCATTTCACAGGAATAATTCTGCCCCTGAAGGATCTGAAAGGAAAACAATATAAAACTGAAAGAGTTTTGGAGGTGATGGTGGAGTGCCAATGTGTACTCTACATTTATTTCAGGTGGTGGAGAGATGAGAGAATCCACTGAACCATAAACAGCCCCGGGTGTCCCAGCTCACACAAAGGCATTTTTAAGTGCACATGACATTCTCCTTTTGTGGCTCTCTATCTATCACACTGCTCAGTATGTTTCCTGAAGGAAATGTGCAGACCAGGTTTATAATCCTGATGAATGAGAGTCATCCTACATAAAATGGGATAATATTAAATGTTGGGGTGGTGTAATATAAAGAAGCTAAATGGAGTGATGGGCACCTTGGTAGTAATTACTCAATTTAAAACCCCAAACTTATGATACTGTTATGCTTCAGTTCAGTCTCTGTCTAGCTAGGTCCGTTGTGAGTTAATTGACAAGAATTCTACATTTGGAGCTGGGGGTCCTGTGTTCAAATCAGAGTCCTACTAGTTAAAATTGATGTTATCATTATTAACCCATTTAACATTAGTGGGGCTCAATTTCTTCACCTATAAGACCAGCAAGTTAGATTCAGTGGCATGTAAGATCCTTTCTAGCTCTAAATCCTATGGGGGGAAAATATTTTAATGATACAATTCTAAGAAATATCCCTGTAGATTAATCACACGGACTTCTTAGCCACAGACTTAGAACTAGAAGGGTTCTCAAGGGTCCTGTAATTCAGTGGTTTCAAACTCAAATAGAAATGGGGCCTCTAAACTCCACATAAGGATATAGGCCACAGGTTGACTTTAAAAACCACACATTAACATCACATATGTTTCATTGAACCTTTAAAATTTTGTTAAATATTTCTCTAAACAATATGGTTGCATAGTACTAAAAAGTTAGACTGGGGTAGCATGTTGGATGTACACTTCTGAGGTCCATCTTCCTCATTTTACAGATGAGAAAAAAAATGTGAAAGAAGTCAAGTGATTTCCCTAAGGTTGGAATCCAGGAGTAAGTGACAAAGTCTGAATCCCAGGCCAGGTATTCTAACTCCAAATCCAGCATTGTATCTTACTATAGTTCCTGTCACCTCACACCAAAGACAAATGAAGCAGCAAAAGAGAACAGTCAAAGGCTTCATTTATTCGATGGAGTGAAGCTAGAGCTTCCAGGAAGGGATTAAGGGCTCCCATGATATACTGGTCAAATATACACTCCTCTGAAGTTTAAACAAACACTTCACAGTAGATGACTTTAATTTGATTTAAATTCATGCTTTCCAAGTAAATTTGTGGTCAGCATCTCAACCCTGCAATTTTTAGACTTTCAAGATACCCAGTATTTAATCATGCACTCTTCACCTGCCTGTCTTAGAGTCACCTATGTCAGGGACCACCTAAGTCAAACTTCACATTCAGTGTTAAGCAGAATGAGCAGAGGGGCAATCCTGGAATGCAACCTGTCTATCGGTTTTGAGGCTGAATTTCTTGCCCCACAGCTCCGCCAGGCTAGGCCTGTATGTGGAATGAATGGTAGCTGGTGAGTCTGACATCTGGGAGAGGGCAGGCAAAAACCAAGCAACTGCAAAGGAGTGTGGGTAGCCCAAATACTCTAAGGAAATCCTGGAGATTTTCAGTTGGTCAGGGGAAATTCAATTTCATTTCTGAGATTTTCAACAGGACAAATTAGGATTTTCCAGCTACAATTAACTACATATCAGAGAGTTCAAAAAGGAAAAATAGGTCATTCTGGAAAGTTATTCCAAGGCACAAATAATGTAACAAAAGGCATTCGATTGTAAGATTTTCTTTTCTTTTTTTTTTTTTTTGCTATTCCCATACTTTCCCTGCTTCCCCTTCCTCCATTGTGAGAGGTGTCTCTCCCTGGGTTTAGCATTGTCACCTTATTTCTAAGAGTGGTGGTTGTATTTTAAATAGTCCTGTGGCCAGTGGCAGGTATTCTGGTGCTCTGTCTTCCTCTTCTATTCTGTCCTCCCTCAACTAGCTCTGCAGTTCTCCAAATATAGTTACCCATGATGCCTCTTTCAAATACAATGTGAGTTCTTTATATTTTGCTAAATGAACCCTTTTACTCCCCTCTTCCTCTCTTGCTTTTTTTTTTTTTTAATGTAGTTCTGTTTCTGTGTGTCTGGTTTTCTGGGCACTGGGCCTAGTTTAGCTTATTTTTCTTTTTGTTTCAGTATTGTTTTCTAAACGAGCTCCTCCTTCAAAATTATCCTTTTTCATTCATATTCTCAGTGGAAGAATGAGTAGAAAAGGATTTCTTTTCTGAAACTTAAAGAGAGACATTTTCTTTTTTTTGCATAATTTAAAATGTTACTCAATTTTTTCAGGCCTAATATCTTTCTTGTAGGACTCTTCAGTGTCTAAAATGAGGTTTATTTCTCCATACATCACGTAAGAGGCAGAATTATAAAATGAAATGTAAACTGACTATAGAGTCAGTGGGCCTGGATTCAAATCTTGCCACTGAAGCTTACTTCTTTCACTAGTCATTTAACCTCCACAGGCTTTAATTTCCCAGTCTGTAAAACCAGAGGGTTAGAGTAGATGATCATGAGAGCTAGAAGAGACTTTAAAATCTAACTTCCCTTTTGCGAATGAGAAAACCAAGGCACAGTGAGTTTAAGGATTTGCCTAGGGTCATATAGCTAATAAGTATATAGAAGTCAAGATTTGAACCCAAGCCTTTCTGACTCAAAAGAGCCATATCCTGTGTACTATACTATGCTGCCCCTTTCTTCTTTTAGCCTTTGAAGTACCTTCTAGCTCTAGGTTCTTTGATTTTTTTCTCTCTACTTGCTAATACTGATAACAAGTACTTGGTAGTATTTTGTGTGTCCATGTATGCTTATGTGTGTAGGAAGTGAAGGGAATGTGTGTGCATGTGTGGAGTAAGAGAGGTGAATATTATACTGAGTATTGGTATGTTTATTTTGCAGTCACATCCAATTAAATCTAACATTTATAACCTGCCTCCCCTTGTGGCATTCTGTGCCACAGTTAAATGCCCAAGAATAAACATGTCAGCTCTAAATGAAAGATTATGGCAACAACCAAGACAAGATGCCATGGCATCAGCAGCTTAAAAATTAAAATCTTTCTCCTTACAAACCTCAGCATGCCCCCTTCTACCACATGGTTGAGCTTGCTTATTGCCCCTTTTATGGATTGTAAAGAAAAGGGATAAGTAGGGAGTACATAGACTAGCTATGTGATCTTAAAGTGACAAAAGCACCTTGCCTGTCTGTGCAAATTCCAGAAATTGCATGAAATTGAACCAAAATATTTCTAAGAAAGTACTCCCAGACCTCCACTGTCTGGTGAAAGGAAGTTGTCTTTGTAGTAGGATATGTCTTATTGAAGCATTAGGAATCAGAATCCTATACCAGTGAGCTATAAAAGCTACTCAGATATTGTATTTGTCCTTCATTCTACTAAAGCCAAGAACAATATACCTCTATACCATGATATGGGCTTTCTTCCCCTCTTCTATATGATAATGAAATTTTTTTCCCCTTATAATCACACTCATATTTCAACACTAGTACTTCTCCCTCTTTATCCCCAACCAGTCTATTTATAAACAAACAACCCATGTGTATCACCCAGGCAATATTCACAGCACCAAGAGTGACTATGAATATGCCTGTGTAGTTCTGAATCTCAAAGTATAACAGACTCTCTATGTGGAAGGCAGAAGAAAAACATTTATTCAGACTACAGAAAAGCCAAATCCCAACACCAGAAAACCAAATCTGTCACAGTAACCAAGAAGTCAATACATATTAGCACTGTAGGGAACCACACCATTCCCAAGCCTCCCTCGCCCACCCCTGCCCCTGCTGGGGCCTTCCCACAAACAAACACTCATAAGACTAGTTGTGTGTGTCTGTGTCCTCTCCCCTCCATCCTAATTGATCTCACCAACTTCCTCTCAGCTCTGCTCTACCCTTCCTGTTCCACCTGTTCAGCAAGCTCCTCCCACCACATGTGATTTAAGCTTTCATTTAATTTAAGCAGGTCACATGGGTCTATTAATGAATAAGGAAGATCTTTAAATTAAGCAAAAAATATATCAACAATACATTCAGCCCCAAAATCTTTCTTACCCATTACATAGGTCAATGGGGGCAACTGGTGTCAACAGAACTTTACAATAATATAGCAGGGATAATACAAAATAGCACATAAAACAAGATCTTAGGGTGGGGTTTGAGCACAAACACCCCACTATTTGCCCCTCAAAGAATGGGGCCTAAAATCTTGGCATAAGGGGCAAAGGTCTCTTCTTCTATAGCTACTTCCTCCTAAAATTGGATGTAGAGCTGTCCCTGCCCCAATAGGTACCATTTGAGAGGTCAGTTCTTTAACTAGAATTCAGAGCTTGGTTGACCCCAGGTCTAGGGGTGACACATCATAGTCCTGGACGGGTGGTGACTTCTGGCTTAAGTGATGAGTCATCTGCAGATGGAGGGTACTAAGCCTGTAGCAAACAAATCTAGTGAACAAGTTTAACGGACAAAAAGCCCAAAAGAAGCACGGAGACAATTACCAGAAGCAGGGTATAGGGTCAGCCTTGCTTATGGAGTATATGAACCCACTATCATCATCCTGATGAATATCTGGTCACTGGATTCAGAGGGCTCTGGAGGAGAAGTGAGGCTGGTGACCTGCACAGCCCTCCCTCACTCAAAACCAAGTCAAGTGCAAGTCATGTCATTATGAATTAAGGGTACAATTTGGTAATCATCTTCTTCTGAATGAACAACAGTTACAATATTATCTTTCCCATGTGCTATAATTTCTGCCTTCTTTGGAACATCATCTGGCTTCCATTTTACCCACACTTTAGCTCTCATTTTTATTCTCTCAGTAGAACCCAACCCTTCAATTCATCTGCCAGTTATTTTGGAAGGATGGCCAGTTTTCACAAGGGGTATTGTTTCACAAGGAATAATAATCACTTGAACTATTCCATTGTTTTTGCAAAACTATATGGGTTCTTCACCTAAATTTTGGGCTGTCACAATAATTTCTCCTTGATAATTAGAATCTATCACTCCAGACAATACATGTATTCCTTGAGCCGCTAATCCAAATTTAGGTAATATCCATCCAAAATGATTTTTAGGGATTCTCATACATATTCTAGTAGAGATTTTTCTTATTTTTTGTCCATGCAACCTAAAGTCCTCTAAACAAGGTATATCATGCCTTGCCAAACCAGGTGTCCTTGCATTCATTGCTGGGACATCTGACCTCACAGTCCAATACTCAATATTTGGGATTTTATATGTTTGTTGTTTTCTAATTTGCAGATTTGGGATCATCATTCTGGCCAGAGGTGTACTTCCTTTAATCTGAACTGGGGCCTAGCCAATTTCCTATTTTCCCTGCAGGTGTGATGAACTTGTTTACAATGTTTCAGGAAGATCTGTAGGGGCAGTTCTTAATTCCCTGCTCAATCTAATATCCCCTTTTCTGAATATGTTTTGTATGGCTTATTAATTGGAATGCCATCTATCCTTCCAGAATCTACCCCTGCTTTCAATAGAGTAGCAAACAATTCTTTTCTTGTCAGTCTTTTCTGTCTTTGAGTCTGTTGGCTATTTACTCATCTCTCTTGAGGAAATTTGTCTCTTTTACCGAGTCTCATCATTCAAGATACCAAAGATTCTCCTGTCATTTAGGTGAACCTACTCAAAATATCTATGACCTCTTGCTGAGTAAAATTCTCAATTAACTCCCCAAACACTGTGTGGCCCCTCTGATTCTCCTGCTTTCTTCATAGCATTGGACAAACTTTAGCTTCCTCATCTAACTTTGTTTCATTCTCCTTCTACGCATCCTTCTGGCAGTTGTTTGGGCCCCAATCAAGTCCAGCCTGTGCAAGGTATGCAAGCACCTTCCTCTTGTTACTTTTTTGCTTCTTTTTGTGAGCCAAACAAACAACAACTTTTTCTTCTACCACCTGAAACTTTCTCACTTGCTCTTCCAAAGAAAAGTTTGAATGCTGCAACACAAAAAAGTTTCTCATGCAAACCAGGCAACTCTCTTTCCATATGAGCTTTCTCTTCCAGCAGCTTGTCTCTGCTTTTGTGCATAAGGCAATAACTTGTTAGTAAGGCCCAGCCTCTCTACACAACCCTTCCAGTTCTTTCCCTAGTTCTATTGGCATTTCTCGCAAACATCTTTCCAAATCCCTAGATTCTCCCTTCTGTAGCCTCAATCCCCAGTTTTCACAGAGCCCTGTGCTTTCAGCCCATTCTCTTGCTAGGGAGGAATAAGGCAAATCCTCCCATACTGGGATATCCATTTCTCTCTTTAAAGCCTTTATATCTCCAAATAGAGGTCTGATATTTCATGATCCCAACCTTGTTGCCCAATATAGAGCCAATGCAATATTCACAGCACTTATGGCAACTATGAATATGCCAGCACAGTTCTGAATCAAAAAATATAACAGATTCTCTACATGAAAGACCAAATCAAAACATTTATTCAGTCACCAGGAAGCAAATTTCAACACTACAAAGTCATATCAGTCATAGCAACCAAGAAGTCAAGGAACAATACCATTCCCAAACCTTCCCCCCACACCTTGTTGGGGCTTTCCAGCAAACAAACACTCACAAGACTAGCTTTGCCTACCTGTATCCTCTCTGCTCTGCCCTAACTACTCTCAGCTCTGTTCCACCCTTCCTATTTCATCCATTCAGCAAGCTTCTCCCATCACATGTAACATAGGCATCCATGTGATTTAAGCAGTTCATATAAGCCTATTAATGAGTGGAAAAGATCTTCAAATTAAGCAAAAAATACATTAACAATATACCATGTTCTTTAGAAAACTCATAAATGTTGATCATCTCCTTGAGCATCGTATAGTTTGACTTTGTGGCGAAAACTGAGCCTCAGCTCAGAAGGAGTGTATATTTTGATAAATTCAATGCATATCATTTCATTGACATTATTATAAAAAGCCTCATGCTCTAACTCATCACCAGTTCTATTCAGTTTTAGAAAATGAAGGAGTTGAATCAGAACTAAATATTACTCAAGCACTCAAATTCAGTAACTACATGATTTTGTGTAACTAAGTCAAATTTGATTTAATTTATTTTTGGGTAATGCAAAATTAAGAGAAAAAAACAATAGCACACTAAAATTATATATAAGGTTGAATTCAGTGATATGATAGCGTTGTACCTTATATCTGAAGTGTAGTTCTGTTATATTTTATCCAATATTACACAGCTAACTATTATGAATTATAAAATAACACATTTCTTAACTTTTACTGTTACTAAGATAATTTTAAATAGATTATTTGTATATTTTCAAAACTGCTTTTTTTCTATTATTGTTATTACATCATTCACTCTTCTGGTTCATCACCAGAAAATTGTTCAACTATTTTAAGATCTTATGATCACATGATGAATTTTTAGCCATGGAGACTCTTGACATGGGCAATAAAATTTTGAGAGGAAAAAAAGGCTATTTCACATTTCATTTTGGTTTAAGGAAAATAGAGAAATTTCCAGGAATAATTTTGTAGTGATTATTCAAATAGTTTGATCCCCATGAAAATTTTGGTATTGAAGAGATCAAACAGAGACTGCCATATCCTCAAATGATGGGACAGCACAATTAACTGGGCTGATATTGCCTACCAGGACCATGACTAAACCAAACTGGAGCATCCTTGATATGGAAGATGAGAAGTTCCTTCTTGACTAGTTGTGGTTGATCATAGTAGGCTGTGAATGTCTCCTTCAAAGATCACTTTGAAGAAGCACCACTCACTCTAGGATATTGTTTGGGGATTATGAATAATCTGAACTCTAATAATTTATTATAGCACGAAAGTTTTTTAATTGAGGCTTCATGAAAATATATCGTCCCTAAAACACTTAAAAGGGATTCTCCAACAGATAAGTCAGGTCCCTACTTCAATATGAAGTCATAATAGTATTTCTGGTGAGTATAACAAGTACCCAGTTTAAGCACTTTCTGTATGAGATCTGTGAACTTGGATGAAGAATGTATGCATCTATGTACACAAATATACACACCTAAGTATATATTTGCATATATGTTCAATTCAACAAATATTTATTAAGAGCTACCCAGTGCCAGGTACTGTGCTATGATCACTAACCTTTGGTTTACTTTATCATTCTGTGTTCTCTATTATACATTTCAAAACATTATTCTGAAAAGAGGTTGATAGACTTTACCATACTGACAAAGCGGTCCATGTCACAAAAAAAGTTTAAATGCACCTGATCTAGTTATTTGCATAGAAATAAAAAGCCTGACTTTTTTTTCTATTAAGGAGCAAGATTGGAGGAGAGGGTAGGAGGCAGGAAAGAAACAAGAACAGAGACATATTAACAGATGTTCCATGGCATTGTCATACTTTCCATCTTAGAGAGCATCAAGTGAATAGCTGTTGATTTAGTAAGGTAGATCAGAAGTCCCACAAATTGAATTTGTTTTCTTATCTTTCAATAGGGGTGTGATTATATTTCAAACCTAGCTGCCTTTAACTGGTAGAATCATCAGAGTAGAGTATATGACATGGTTATTGGGTATGACCTGGCCATGCACATAAATATAATAGAATAGCAATGAGAAAGTGAGGCTGGGGATATGCACATCCCAAGTATAGTGTGAGATGTTGTGTCTCATGTGGTAACTGCAAAAGGCCAATCACTTCTTTTCAGGAAGTGGTTAGCTTGTTAAATGAATGCTTCAATGAATGTTCTTCCCATTATCATGGATTAGTTTAACTTAGGACCTTCCTCAGATGGATGACAGTAAATGATGACCATCTTGTTCTCAGCATACCACTCAAGCTGTGTTTAATCAGTTTAAATGTACTGAAGAATTGAAGCTTTTGCCAGGATAATTTCAGCCCCAATCTCTGTTTCTTTCTTTATGTTGTAGGTTAAAAACTACTTATTTTATTTTACTTTTTTGGAGTAGGTTGGAGGTGGACTTGAATTATCTGCATTATTGCCCAAAGGCTCATTTCACCTTTCATGGGTAGATTTTACTTAAGAAATTCTTAGTTTAGAAAAATAAAGAGCTTCTTAGCATTAAACCCCCATTCTTAAATCAATGGGAGATGCTGCAGTATGATGAAATGGAAAGAGCATTGACCTGGGAATCAGGAAGCCCAGACAGTGCTTCCAGTTCTTCCATTAGTTAGGTACATGATCCTGAGCAAATCATAACCTGTTTCCTCATCTTTAAAATAAGGGAATTGAGGTAGATTTAGATCCTTTCCTACCATTTTATCTTCCTATGTATCCAAAGTTAAACATGATTTCTAGATTTGTAGATCATTAAAAATCCAAAATAAAGCAGCCCTTGAATATATGTGCAGTTTATTATGGCAATTAATTGGTCAAATGGGTGAAGTCTTGCTGATACACTTTATAGTACTCATGAATAGTAATCCTTTCAATCTCTTTGGTTATAGAGAAATCAAATGAACCAATGACTCCAAGGTTGTATTTGATATTTCCCTCTTCATAGCATGTTTCACCCATAGGGAGATAACTCTGGTTAAGAAAACTGATTTTAATCTACTTGCCCTGGTCTGGCAATATTCCCTTTATTTCCATAATGTTCAGCAGACGGAGCTGACATGTGGGTCAGATGGTGGGCACATGTGGGATTATGGGTGTGAAATGGCCTGGAAAACCTCAAATTCACAAGTAAATCCTGCGGTACATAGTGTCTTATTTACTAGAGGCATTCATAAACATTTTAATCTTAATTCCCTTCAAAGTAGTGCTGGACATAGCTTGTCTTTCTTTTCGAGTCTTTATTAGCCTATAACCATAGACTGCAATATGCCAACGGGGAATGAAGAAAGCAAGTGAACTGCCTTGGTAACACTTAAGACCATGTGTTGATGAATTGAAGTAATATTCAACAAAGTATTTACCATTGCATAGTGGATTAGTTCCTAGTCTCATATCATTAACATAGGAATTTTCCCTAATAAGTGACCCTGGGCTTACCTTTTTATTAGAAGGTCCATGCAAGAGTGTTCTCTGTTGTAAGGAACTGGGGCTGGACATGAGGAGTGTGTTGCTGACCTTCTTGAGTGATTTACAGAACACTGGACTCACTGCAAATCGAAGTGCAAACTTGCTCCATAATGCTAGGTTTAGCAACAAAGAGAAGACTCACTACTCCAGTGAAAGATAAGAGGAAGGACACTTTTCCTTCAGAGAGCTTGCGTTGTTCTAACCCTAACCTTGACTCCCTTGTCATTACAGATCTAGATTTCCTAATTGATGCAACAACTCATCAAGTTGTTGATGAGACAGCAAGATTCCAGAGGCCTAGATAATGAAGTCAAGTTTCAGTCATGGTCTAAATCAGGGGTGGGAAGTCGCAGCCTAGAGGTCATAGGTGGCCCTCTAGGTCCCTAAATGTAGTTCTTTGACTGAATCCAAACTTCACAGAATAAATCCTTTTAATAAAATGATTTGTTCTAGAAAACTTGAACTCAGTCAAACAGTCACACTTGAGGACCTTGAAGGCCATGTGTGGCTGTGAGACTGCAGGTTCCCCACCAGGGTCTAAATCAAAATTCTTTGAAGTTAATGTAATTTGAAGAAAATTAATTGATAAAGTATTCCTTCTGTTGGCTTTAATCAAACAATTTTGTTTACAACCATTGGTTGAGTCTCCATATCTGCTTCTAAATGTTTGAACTGAGCTTAGCCATCCCTGTTCTTATTCTGTGTCTCAGTGAACAACCCAGCACCTCTCTAATTTCTTGTCACACTTGGAATCAGAGATTCACCAATGGGATGGTGATGATCTACCTGACCTTGGAGTATAGCCTACATAATGACAATGCAATTAATCTCAGAGGGGAAATAAGAAACCACAAAACCAAAGTAAGTGAATTCTGTTTATCACAGGGCCTAGTTGTTGATATGGTTTCTATAGCATACTGAAAGGGGATCAATCTGTCAGACCATTACTGGTAGGAGTGTCATCTAGGATGAAACAAATTATTTGTGAAAGATAAAGAGATCAATCTTCTCATTGGAAACTAAATAACTAATTCTCTCTTAAGCATCTGGCAAGACATGGCATGAATGAATTAGTTTGTTTGTTAGGTCAAGTATAGTGAAAAATCATTTAGTAACATTTTAGTACTAATTTCTCATTTTCAATCATGGAGAGATTTAAAGTAATCAAAATGATATCTGCTATCCATTGAAAAAGCTTTTTAATGTTGAGTTTTTAATGTTTCTTTTCTATTCAGGGTTTGTTTGAAATAGTGTTATAGAGATGGAGGAAGAAGAGAAAGCTGTTATACCATATACCCTGCTGGTGACATGAAAAGTTGTCATGAAGAGAAAATGGCACTGTGGTTGCAAAAGGACAAAAAATGTGTCAGTTCTTAAAATCAGCTGTCAAAAGATAAAGGTGAGAAATAAGTTAGAATATAAAACTGCAAATACCCACTGAAAGGATTTCTTGGACACTAGATTACCAGGAGAAAAATTTAGTTCTTTGATCACATTTTATAGTGTCTTCTAGGAAAAGATTGAATGGCCACTTATTGTAGCTTGATGAATTAGATTGATGTTTCTGGTTTGTCCTTAGTTCTTCCTATGTAGTCTTTACTGTAAATACTATGAGGCTCTTTGAAGACAGTTTCATTTTTTTTATCTTTGTATTTTCAGAAACAAGCATAGAAATGGGTGCATAGTAGATGCTTAATAAATTGAAATAAATCTAGAATTATGGAATTATTGAATCAGCCCTCAGTACTTTCTTAAACTCTTAGTTCTGACTTTACTTTCCTCCTCCAACCTTAAGTCCAAAGTTAGGCATTTTTTATATTTTCTTCAGTCCTTACTCACCCCTACCCCACCATAGCCCATTGGTGCTCTTCTCCACCATCCTCTACCTCTGCTTTTATTTGTGAGAAGCTGAACACAGCTGGAAGGAGTTTCACAACCATAACAAATGGGAGCATTACACATTCACGTTATTCAACCTTGACTGTGTCCTCACTCCATCAAGGCAACCCTTTTATTCCTCCCTAATTAATCCTTGACTGTACTTCCCACAAAAGCTATTTCAAATATCTTTCCTTTTCAGTTTCTATCCCCTCCCCCATTTAAGGACTTTGCCTCTTCTTTTGCTGAAGCAATTGAGGACATTTGGCTTCAGCTCTCATTTCTCCCCTTCTCTTCATTTTTGACATTATCTCCTCTTCTTTTCTATTTCCCTTAATCTCTGACAGGGTTTCCTTTTCTTTTTGCCAACCTTTCCAACATGTATACTTGATAGCAACCATCATTTCTACCAGATTTCATCCTTTAACCTTCCTCCTCTCTCTTGAATCTTCAACCTCTCTATCAATTTGTTCCTTCCTCACTTTATTCAAATGTGCCTGTCTCTTCCATACATAAAAATAAAAACCTTTCAAAATGTTTTATGTAAAAATAATTTGCTGTATTTTATAATAGTAAATCATTCTAGGCTTTTTGTTTTTATTTTTGGTATGTCCGTAAATTATTATGATGTGGAAGATTTATTTTATTTCCATGATGTAGAAGATTTATTATCATTCAAAATATGATAACTAGACTTTATATAGCACTTTAAGGTTTGTAAAGTACTTTACAAATAACTCATTTGATCCTTAAACAATCCCAGGACAAAGGTACTATTATTATCTCCATTTTACAGATGAGGAAACTGAGGCAAACAGAAGTTGAGTGATTTGCCCAGAGTTACATAGCTAAGAAGCTTTTGGGACTAGATTACAACATGAGTCTTTCTGACTCCAGTGCTGGTGCTCTATGCACTGCGCCACTTCATTGCTATCTAATAAAAACCATCAGTTGCTAGGAGAGGGGAGTTAGAAATGGTCATTCAAAGGGATGCCCTTTTAATGTTTCTCTTGTGCTAATAATTCCTGTTCTTTAGAGCAGCAACTCTTGCCCTGAACCCCTTATGACCACCCGTCCTCCTGTGTAGCTCAAGGGCCCCACATACCTCAAAACTATTGCATGAATTTGGGTCTCTCTTCCTTTTGCATATTAAGAAAGAAAACCAGGAGGGTAGGCACTTCAGATAGACACAGAATAGAACATGGAAGAAATGCACTTTTTGGTTTGTTTGGTTCAGCTTTGTTAAAATGTGACTTAAAATGTGGTTAAAATGTAATAAAGGTATATTATAGATGATTGATTACATAACATATTCTTGTATGTTTATGAAACGTACTTGATAATGTAGTTATTGAATGATTTGTTTTTGTCATTAGTTATAAAATTTGCAGTTTAAAAACTTGAAAATTAAGATTTAAAATATTAATATTGTAAAGGTTTGCAGCTTATACTACGTTGACTATTTTTATGTGTCTGCAACTTAATTTATGTGTCTATCTTGTCTAATTCATTATCCTGATATCTCTACCCATTCCCCCCCCTCCCCATATTTTAAATTATAGTCTCAGGGTAAAATAGAACAATGCAATTTCTAGGGTAGAACAACATTACTTCTGAACAACCTTTCAGTCGCAGGCCAGTAGTTTTGATAGCTGAAGTTGTATTTAGCCTGTACAGCAGGGTAGATATGCTGTTCCCATAGAAAGAAATTTACCAAGGGACTAAATGCTTCCCATAGGACAAAGATAGGCATCATTAACAAGGGCAAGTACCAAAGCACATTTTATTGTGAGCTGGAGCTGCATGATGAAGTTTGGTGCTTAGACAGGCATAAATCACATTCACAGATTAAACTCATTTTCTATGGCCTAAAGGAGCTTTGCTGGATTCGGTCATTAAATTTTTAGTTTAACCATTTTCATATGTGGAAAAAAAAATGATGTTTTCCACAGAGATGCAAATGGTTATCACTACTCCTGAAAAATCCCCAGCATTAGATAGGCTGGTACTTAATAGAGATTTGCATTGAATGAAGGCAATAGAATTGAGGTAAAATCTAATGGTGCATTGAACCACAACAGTGGGTAGTGGCATAAGTCAATTGAAGAAACTCTCAGAGACGAACAAGGTTTGCCATCTTCTAGGGAGAATAATGATGTGAAGAACCAAGTTAGAAAAGATGTCATATCTAAGTTTTCTTATTTTTTTTGCCTATAATCAAGCATCTCTTTATTATCATAATTTTCCAATGAGTTTTCTGTCTGTGTTGGCAGTCAGAATTTCCTTCCTATAATCTCCGTATGTCAATGAAATCATTGGTCTAGACAAAAAGAAAAATAAAATATTACAAGAGATTATTGTACTTTGGGATGTGTAGAATGGGAATGAGATTTAACTATGATTAACAGTAGTTCTAAATTTTTTCCTGTTAATCCAAATGGGGGGAAACACTAATGGATTCCTACCCCTTACCCACTCCCCATCCATGGCTCTGTAAGACCTGTTAAAAATAGAAAGACTATTCAAATAAATAATACAATGGTAAGTCCCTAAGATTAAGACCTTAAAATATAGTCCTGGTGCATCTCACAAGTCATTGTAATAGCACAGAAATCAATTTAGGAGAATCAGAAGTTTGAGGTACAGTTGGAAACTCCCAGAATGGTGCTAAAGTGATTTTGAGGGGCCAAGAGCTGGTGAAGGACATGTGGTAATGGAGGTAAAACTTACCTTAAGGTCCTTCTTTCTAAGAAAGAAAAGTAGTTCCCATTCTAAGGGGCTTGGTATATGCTAATAGCAGACTCATATAGAATCCTTATAGTTTGAAGTCCCACATGCCCCTTTTCTCCACTCTTGCTCAGGAACTCTTATACCCACTCTTTCTCCTTCAGAAATTGCAGAACTTCACCCCATTCATTTAGGATTTTGACTAGGCAATTGGCTGGTTAATGTGGTATGAAGTCTAAAAATATTTTAATGTTTATGTCAAAGAACAACACTTTTTGAATGACAGGTGGCATTTTGTGATTATTGAAAGTTACCACATGACAAGTCAACCTGATGCCTTTCTACTCAACTCTGGGTCCAACTCATTATTTATCGGAAGTGATTGTCTAAGTTACAATTGCTAATACATAATGTCCATCTAGCTACATGCCATGATATGGTCAATATAAATTTTCATTTACTTTGTTTTTACAGAATGAATTTTTATTCCCTGGGCAATCTTTGATTCAATCTATTACTTGACCATATCCAATTAGTTACAAAGTCCTGTATTTTTACCTCTATGTTATATTTTATATTCTTTTCCTCTCCTCTATTTCCATAGGTCATCATTGCCATATGAATGGACTATGGAATAAGCCAGTAGATAAACCTGACCATGTCATTTCTGTTCAATGCCTTTTTGTTGTCTATGAAACAAAATGCAAATTCCTTTACCCTTAGATTCTCCTTGCAACCTGGTTTCTACAATGAGCATTCTTCTAAGGCCTGTAATTTACCAAAAATCTCTTAATTCCCAAATCCAAGGGATTGTTTTTTATAGGTCCTATTATTCTTTTCTTCTCTGTGTTGTTTGACATTGCTGACCATCTTTTCTTCTGGAAATTCTGTCTGTTTTAGCTTCAGAAACACCACACTTAGAACTTCATTTTCTTTCCCTTCTATTCCTATTTCTAATTTTGCTCATTTACTGCTCTTTGCCCTCAACACAAATTTAAAAGTATGGATATTCCCAGATCTTTTGCTCCATACTTGGTCATCTCTCTCTCTCTCTCTCTCTCTCTCTCTGTCTGTCTCTCTCTTTCTTTCTCTGTCTTTCTGTCTCTCTCATCTATTTCTAGCTACATCAATAGCTATATGATTTATTTCTTCATCTCTCTATCTCTCTTTCTACCTGTTGTCTCTCTCTGTCTCTAATTCTTTCTTTTTCTCTTTATTTCTCTCTCTTTCTCTCTTTGTCTATTATTTCCAAGGCTTCAACTAACATGTCTGTGCAGTGGTGAGTCCCAAACCTATATTTCTACTTTTAATTTTGTCCCCATGTTCTAGATTTGAATTCCCAGTTCCCTATGAAATAACTCTAATTGTATTTTCTATGATTTTTTCCAAGACCCTATTCCTAAGAAATGAGGTTACAGTTTTTAAAGGACTGCAATTCACTAGAATCCATGGTTCTCTATGAAACTTTCCAAAGTTCAGAAGGGATTGGGATAGAAAGGTCATAGCTGAGAAGCTCTTGCACAGGAATGAGTTGGAACCAAGATGTGAACAGACTAAGACCAAGAAGGGCAGTTACGTGGCACAATGGATAGAATGCTGGGGCTGGAGTCAGGAAGACCTGAGTTCAAATCAAGTCTCAGACACTTAGTAGCTGTGTGACCCTAGGCAAGTCACTTGCCCTCTTTGCCTCAGTTTCCTCATCTGCAAAATGAGCTAGAGAAGGAAATGCCAAACCATGATAATATCTTTGCCAAGAAAATGGAGTCATGAAGAGTTGGGCATGAGTAAATGATTAAAGAAGAACAAGAACTTTGTAGATGGAAGGAGATGAAAGAGCCAGAAGTAGGAGACATTGCCTGATGTAGAAACAGTCAGTTGATAACCATTTATTAGTCTTCTAGCACTATGTTAAGTATGGGGATACAAAGAAAAGCAAAAACAGTTCCTTCCCTTATGGAGTATACATTCTAATGTGAGGGAAAAGATGGAAATAACCAGGCATATGCAAGATTGAAAAAAAAGAGATTAAAGTAATATAAAAGCATTAGGAAACTAGAGGGTTGGAGGGGACCAAGAAAGGACTCCTGAAAAAGGCAAGATTTGAGTTAAGTCTTCAAGGAATCCAGAGAAATTAAGGGGCAGAAATTAAGGTAGAGAACATTCCAAGCTGGGAAACAGCAAGTGCAAAGTCATGGAGGTGTGACACAGAATGTTGCATAGAAGGAAAGGCAAGGAGTCTGGTATGGTTGGATGATAGAATTCTTGGGACAGAGACAGGTATAGGTAGACTAGAAAGGAAGGGAGGGACCACATTAGGAATATCTTTACACGCCAGACAAAAGTGCTTATGTTTATATTTGATCCTGGAGGTAACAATCAGGCACTGGAGCTCACTGTGCATGTGTGTATGTGGTGGAGGTGAGAGTCAGCGAGGAGGATAGAGGTGGCATGGTCAAACCGAATCTTTAGAAAATCACCTTGGCAGTTAAATGGACTAGAGTGAGGAGAGACTTCAAATACAGAGATCAGGTAGAAAAAGGCTATTGAAATAATCCAGTTGAGAGATGAGGAAGACCTGAGTAAGCATGGTAGTTCTATGAACAGAGGAAGGAAGTATTCTAGAGAGGTTCTGAAGGCATTACAATATTTTGCAATAGACTGAATATGAGAGATGAGTGAAACTGTGGAGTTGAGATTGTCACTGTGGTTGTTCATCTAAGGTACTTGGAAAAGTGGGTGGTACCTCTGTGTATCAGTAAGCAACTCAACAAACACAAGGGGACCTGCTACCACAGGTTCTTAGATCTGCATTCTTAAAAAGCATCTTTCAAGCAATTAACAATCACTTCAATCAAGCACAAGTATCAGAATCAAAATCAACATTTCAGAGAAAATCAGAGAAATCAAAAGTCAACAGACATGCTTCCAAAATGTCTGACCATTATGTATATACATATATACACAAACACAGTTACCAGAGAGGGAAGCATCAACTTCTGGGTTTTTTTGGGCAGGAAGGGTTCCTTAGTGGCTTCCCAGAGTCTCTTTGGCCAAAGAAACATTTCCAGCCAGTAAACCCCAAAGTAAAACCTCACCTCAGCATATTTATACACTTTTCAGAGCCAGAGGGCATGACCCTCTGACCAAGTGCCTCAATAGAAAAAAACAAAATGTACTTGTGACCCACCTACAAAACAACTCCCCTAATCAAGCTTTCCGCAATGGGCAGGCCCATCAATGGGTGGGAAAGATCCTCCCCAATCACATTATTTAATCAGAGGCACTTTTAATAAAAAGAAAAACAGCAAAAGATCCTAATTTGATTGCCATTATACTCTGGCTGTAATAGAGAAGTTCTGAAGAGGAGAGGGTTTATAAGGAAAGACAATGAGTTCTATTTAAGACATACTGAGTTTGTGATACACATAGGATATCCAGTTCAACCTATAGAAGAGACAACTGGAGTTACATGAAAACTGTAACTCGGGAGAGAGGTTAGGGCTGTATATATGGATCTGGGCATCATCTACATAGACATAATTAAAATGGTGAAAGTTGAAGAGATTACCAAGTGAGATAGCATGCAGTGAAAAGAGATGAGGGTCCAGGACAGATCTCTGGGGGAAATCTATGGTCAGCACCCATGATAGGAATGAAGAACCTGTAAAAGTAAGTGAGCAGATACAGATAGACAGATATGAAGAGAACCAGGAGGGAACAGCATCATGAAAACCTAGAGAGAAGAGAATATTTAGGAACATAAAGGCCTTTATGATCTCACTCCTTCCTACCTTTCAAGTCTTCTCATACTTTACACATACTCTATAATACAGAAATACTGGTCTCCTTTCTGTTCCTTGCAAAGGATGATACTTCATCTCCAGAGTGGACATTTCATTGGCTGTCCCCCATGTCTGGAACTCTCCCCCTCCTCATCTCTACCTCTTGGCTTTCCTGACTTCCTTTAGATCTCTGGTAAAATGCCTCCTTCTGCTACAAGGTTTTCTAAGTCTTCCTTAATCTTACTACTTTCCCTGTAAAATTATATCAAATTTATCCTGTATATATCTTTGCACATAACTGTTTTCACATTGGCTACCCCATTAGATTGTGATCTCTTTGAGAGTAGGGTCTGTCTTTTGCCTTTCTTTGTATCCCCAGTGCTTGGCATAGTGTATGATACATAGTAGATGCTTATTAAATGCTTGGTGACTTGACTTGAAGATAAGATGACTGGTTCAAAGGCTACTAAGAGGCCAAGAAGAGTGGAGATTTTGGGGACAAAGCCATTAGATTTAAAAATTATTCATTGCTTTGGAAAGGAAATTTTTAGTTGAAAGATGAAGATTTAGAAAAGAGTGAGAAGAGAATTGGAGTCACTTAGTATAAACAAAGACACTGAGCTCTCTCTCTCTCTCTCTCTCTCTCTCTTTCTCTCTCTCTCAAAATCAGTGAGGAAGGAGCCAGTAGAAAGAAAGGGATTGACAATAAGAGTGTGGGGATGATATTGGGGACAATTATCTGGAGAAGATGGGATCAAGGAATCATGTGGGGGGGTTGGCCTTGGTAAGAGGGTTCACTTTTCTATCAAGACTAAAGTGAAGGAGAAAATAGTGGAGAATGTGTTTGAATGATGTTTAAATAAGAAAGAAGAAAGGTGGGGGGAGTTCTATGCAAATGACCTCAATTTTTTTCAGTGAAGTATGAGGTAAGGTCCTCAGCCGAGAGGGTAAAGGGAACAACATGCTGTGGGAAGCTTGAGGAGAAATCAAACAGTTTGGAAGAGCCACTGTGGAGAATGGGATAAAACAAAAAAAATAGCTTACATGTCTATAGAGTTTTAACTTTTTAAAAAAATGCATGGATTATCTCAATGCATTCTCATCTACAATCCTGTGATATAGATGCTACTGTTAACTCCAGATGAGGAAAATGAGATTTATGCTAATTGCTCAGCAACACACTAAGTTCAATGTCTAAGGCAGGAATTAAGAGTCATTAAGTATAATCCTTCATTTCACAGATGAGGAAACTGAGGCTCACACTGAGCTTATTTTCTAAAATTTACTCTTCCTTCTGATCTCATAATTTTTCTTGGTGTAATTATCATTCATCTAGTTCTAGTATTTGAAACTCACTTTATATAGTTGATTCTTCTCTCACCTGGGAAATCCTATCAATTAACAAATCCCATCAATTCTGTCTCATCAGTCTCTCTCACATGTATCTCTCACCTTTAGCACAGGTCAAGCAGGTCGAGATGAGTTTTGATCTGCTTTATTGGTGGGGACATCCAGGCCAATGACATACCTGAGAGTATTTGACACAAACCGAGGTTAGGAACTTGCTGATCTTCTCAGACCAAGAGGAAAATCCTCAAATTTCATCCTGGCAGACCAATTTGGGCACAATAAATGCTTGCATGTCCCATGTTTGAGTTAAAAGCAGCAGAACACAAAAGGCCACAAAACAGGGTCAACCATGGCCCAGACAATCCCTTCAGAAGTGTGCAGATCTTAGGTCTCACATAAAGTTTGAAGTCAGGAAGTAAGTCTGGAAGAAGGAGCAAACATAAGGAGACTCCCACCATAAAGAGCTATGGCACAAACTCAAAGAGGAGAATGATTCAAAAACATCTAGGAGCATGAGCTCAATGAGTCAACACATTTTGGAGCTGGCATCCCCCTGATGAAGGAGAAGCTGCTATGAGAAGAAGGGGAAGGGCTTTACATTTTTAGAGCAAGGATTGTTTCACTCTAAACACCTAGCACAGTGCCTAGAACATATTAAATATTTGGTAAATCCTTGTTGACTGGTTGAAGACCAATGTTTGCCCCATGTTGTCTCAAGACTCCCAGACCCTTACTTTATCCGTATCTGTGATTGAAACTTAGAGGACTCTTGGGATGGCATTAATTAATCTGGTCTTGTTTCTACATGAAACAATAGTAACTGCATTAAGTAAATGCCCTTCAACTGGGATAATACGTAATGCTGTTACCCCATGCCACCCTTGTCCCATTTTTCTGACACAAGGACATTCAAAAAACTTTGTTTCTAGTTATCTGTAAGTATAAAATCAAAACCACTTGACTTTTGGGTTCACTTGACAACATTAAAACAAATTCTACTTTTTTTCTTTTCTAAAGTTTTCTTCAAAAATCATATATACTCAAGAAATTGCTTTTTCCGTTCAAGTAAAGTAAGACCTGTAGTGGATTTAAGATGATTTCTAGAGCATTCCCATAGATATCCTTTGAACCAGACCAAAAAGTTTCCAAATTTGAAAAGACATTGTTGAAAGCATTTTATTTAAACGAATTCAGGTATTATAATAGCCATTACCTAGAATTTTCAGAACATTGCTGCCTGATGGGATTAAGATCAATTTTATTAAAATATGTCTGAACCAATTAAGTAAATTATGATACAATGTGAAGTACAAAACCCCCACCAATGATAATAATTTCTATCAACATTTCACATCTGCAGTTAACCTGAAGCAGATGCTATAAGACATGGCCCATTGTTTTATATTTGCATGTGACAACGTGTTTTGATGTTTTCCTTTTAATTGTAACATTATGTAATGCAGCTTTTTTAGAAGCTCTTGTGTGGTAAGTGTCAAAGCTTGAGTTAGAATTTAATTCCCAAATCTCTTTATAGAATTTCCAGTGATCCTATCATTTTCCATATATTCCATTGGGAAAGGCATATTTAGATTGTGGAAAATCACGTTGTGGATCATACTACCAACAAAAATCCAGTGCACACATCTTGGGGGGGACCAGTTTCAAAAGACTCTATGGTAAACCCAGATTTCTCAGTGGATGCCAGCTGTTCCCTCCTTATGATATGCTCAGATGAGGTGTTCAATGTATATTAGAAAATTCAAAGACTTTTAACTAAGGAGAAAATAGAAAAGGGTACTTCTAGGAGGCAAAGGTTTTGTTGCTTGTAGGCTATCAACTGGTAAGAGAGGAAGAATCATGAACTTCCTCCTTCCTTTGTCCTATGGTGGGATTTTGAGATTATAGCCCTTTAAAATGATGACTCTTTCATTAAAACACACACATACACACACTCCCAATTTTTTTTTCTGAAAAAATTAAATTGGTTTCATTAATCAAAGAATGAATATTTTGCTGTATTCTTGAATGGGAATATCAACCAACATTTATTAAGCACTTGCTGTGTGTCAGGCACAGTACTAAGCACAGGCTACACTTGTGCAAAGAAAGAGACAATCTGTACTTGCAAGGAGATTATATTTGAATAGAAGAGAGAATAATTACATTCATAAATACATACAGCATAAATACAGAGAGAGAAATACAAAGTAGTTAAATCCAACTTTGTTTTGGGAGGGAGAGGGCTAGTGTTGGAGGGAAATAAGAATGGTTTCATATGTAAAATGGTAGTTGAAAAGAGGTACTCTATAAGACAGAAGTAAGGTGGTAATAGAGCAAAAGTGTTTCTAGAAAAACTTCCAAAGTGAATGCTACAGGCAGAAGTTAGAAAGTCTCAAGGACGATAGCTAGAAGAGGGCAAGAAGTGAAGATTTCAAGACAGACTTTGCTTCCAATAGTGGAAGTATGGAGAGAGGAGAGAGGAGAAGAATTGCAGTCCTAGGATATTTTGGGACCTTGAGAGGCAGTGTGATATAATGGTAATAATTGTTATAATGGTGACGTTTGAACCCATGACCTGGGTTAGGTACTTGTGATCCTAAGCAAGTCATTTCTCTTCAGCCTTCTTTTCCTCATCTGAAATAAGAAGAGGTTAGACTTGTTGATATCGAAGTACTCATTTGACTATATATATCTATATCCTAGACCCTCTAATCATTGATACAAAAGAATAATAAATGATTAGTAACAAACCTAATTAAACAAAACTATCTGGAGTTTTCTTATATTTACCTTGGATTTTGATTTTCTGGCACCCTAAAGTTGTGGGGATGTCATTTATCTCCCTACCACACCTTTCCTCCCTCTTCATAGATGTCACTCTTATTACACCTTGATGTACTTTATAGAGAATCATAGAATCTCCAAGTTGGAAGAGATCTGAGATTATCTCTTCCACCCCATTATTGAATGTGACCCCTGACAAATGTTTAGGAACTTTAAGAGTCACCTCCTCCTTTCTCTTCCTCCCAATGCACGGAGTTGAAGACTGTTTTAATTATTGGACAGAGATTTTGTCCATAAAATATCAACAACCTGACTATTCTATAGCTGATTGCATGTTTTTGGCTACAGTGAGCAGCAAGTACTGGAAAATTTATTGAATTGCAGCATGGTTGATTGGACTTGGGTGTTTAGAGAACTCAAATAACTTAATCAGTTGTGCTGAGGTTTAGCTATTTTAGCCATCTTAACAACTGAATCTGATTGATCGGACAAAAGTATAGTCATTCAGCAGTCAACCATTACTACAATTGAAAAAAATAAAGGGGAATAGCCTGTAGCCATGTTGTTTAACTGTGGCTATGGTCCAGAAGAAGGCATTTGTTCCAAAATGCAGAAGTTGGCCTTCAGAGCAAGGAAAATGAAGCATCACTAGCCACAAGAATCAGATCATTGATAATATGAAGAAGACAGCCTTCTGGTCTACATTAAGCATAGTTTAAAAATACTCCAGGTTATTTTTACACCTTGCACGGATGGGACATTAGAAACAGGGTGGTGATTAAAAATCCAGTTGAAGGGGAGGATACACCCTGTTTTGCACATGGTAAACTTGTTCCTAGGGCCAACAACTGGAGTCTATATGTAGGCTTCTTATTTAAATATGTTGTGTATGTTTAAATTTAAGGATATATTTTTGGTGTTCCCACTCTAGCATTGAAAAACAGAGGAACAGAGAAGAGTGGCAAAGTAAATGTTCTGCTCTCCTTTTTAATTAAAATATATTCAAAGGGAAATATTGGAGTTGAACCAACATAACTGACTAAACAAAAATGTGTGTTGGAGTTTAAGCCCATTGGTTTGCTGTGTGTGATCAGAAAAATGGCACATTTATACAGGAGCACTGTGAGTCTAGCTTTCCTTTTTGGGGCCCTGAATCCAGTAGCAATAAGGCCTTCCCAGGTCAGAGAAGGAAAGCATCCCTCTAAGCCACTTCAGAGACAATGACCAGAGGGAACATCAGCATAGAATTCCTTTCTATAGCTCTAAATTGACAATAGGAAAATGTCAACAATAGGATGTGAGATGATCACCAGTATGTACTGGGCTGCTGCCTAGTAAAATAAATGCTTTTTACGATATTCTCCTAGGGCCACCTCCATTCCTCTACAATGTCCCCATTTGGACCTGCCTGTTAAAAGTCTGAGGAGAGAGAGGGAGGTATACAACACTGTACTACTCAAACGTTTTAGATACAAAAGAAAAAGCCATCTCCCTCCTTGAGTAAGTATAGGTTTATGTATTCCTGCTTTCTAACTCAACAATCAAACTTGCTAGCTTTGCCATTAGTTCTTTATGATAGAACTGTTTACGTATATATATTAGGCATTCCATGAACAACAGTTGAATTGAATTTTAGCTGGAGGTTGAATGCATTCGTTGATTGGCCTTGTCTCACATCATCCTTTCTTTAAATAATAACTGACCATTCTCTCTTCCCCTTTCTTGTACTCATGAATTTGAGTTAATTATATTAGGAGTTAATAGGTAGACTAGTATAAAAATGCAGGGCTTGAAATGTATAGAAAATATCCAGAAATCCATTAGAATGTAACCTGAAATCTAACTCAAAAATGATTGAATGACGTTCTGGGAAAACATTATTTGGAATAGGTTTTCAGTGAGGACAGAGAAAAAAGTAATATAGTAACAGAGAAAAGCTCACCTGTAGGTGTCCGTGGACAAAAATCAGTAATACTTGTCAAAGTTCCATGGTGCAAAGATTGCTACTGTGTGTGCTTCTGGACATTGCAAAGGAAATTAATCTTACACTCTCCCCGCTTTGACAAGTTTATGTTCAATTGGAGGAGAAAGGACAAACATAAAAGTACAGTAGGACCCTGTTATAACACCACATGTTATTACACTGATACAGATATATCAAATCAGACCATGTCTCGCATGCATGTCTATGCCCAATAAAAGCTAAGGAATTACTCTTTCCCTAAATAAAAGGTAGTCAGTTACATAACTAGCATTTATTAAAGCATCTAGCATGTACCACACACTCTGCGAAGTGCTGGAACAAATATTTCAGGAGAGTTCCACTTCATATGAGACTAAAATTGGTATAAATCAATGAAATATTTGAAGCCCTCAAAAAATGTGAACATTAATACTAGAAGACTGCTAGGGATTTACTGGAGGCAGATGAAATCAATCAAGGAAGGCTTTGTGGAAGAAGGGAGTTTTAAACCTTTGGAAAGATGGGAATTTCCTAGTATAGTGAAATGGTGTGGGAAAAGTCATTTAAGGATAGAGAAATGAGGCATGTCATGATTCAAAGGTGGAAAAGGATAAAGGTATATGTAGGAGATGGAGAAAAAATCTCAGAATACTTTATTGAAATTTGTTAGACAATTGGGCATTTAAGTTGGGTGTTCTCTTTATATCAGTGATATTGTTCAGTTGTGCCTGACTCTTTGTGATCCCATTTGGGGTTTTCCTGGCAAAGATACTGACGTGGTTTACCATTTCCTTCTCTAGCTCATTTTACAGATGAGGAAACTGAGGCAAACAGGGTTAAGTGACTTGCCCAGAGTCACACAGCTAGTAAGTATCTGAGGCCAGATTTGAATTTAGGAAGATGAGTCCTCCTAACTCCAGGCTTAGCAATCTATCCACTGTACCACCTAGCTATGCTATCACACCAGTGATAGTAGGATTCAAAATCTCCAGATGAAGCATCTTTTTACTTTATCTTCTCTTATTGCCACTTCAACTCTACCTGATCTGGAGTGGCTCAGTCGGAAGAGTGGCATGACTATCCAGATAATTTTATGGGCTGAAAGTGACATGCAGGACCACTTAATGTTAGCAACTCTTTTGCCACTGTGTTCTAAAGTTCTCTGGCTCTTCCTATCTGCCCTTCTACCATACCCTGCGGACTCTTATAAAATGCTGTCTGACCTGTAGGTATACCCCAAGGATCCCTGAGTCTTAACATGTGCCCTTCTGCTTAACCTCTATGACTTTCAGTCCTTTCCATCTGCTGTGCAACTGAATTCTCTTGTATGTGTCATCTCCCTCACCCAATTAAAGTGGGAGATCCTTGAGAGCAGGAACATATTTTTTCTTTTTCTGTTTAAATCTCCAAGGTGTTGCTTGGAGTAGTAAATGTTTAACAAATATGTTTTCATTCATTTATTCACTCTCAAAGGAGAATGGAAATGATAAGATTGATGAAAATGATACTTGAGAGAATGAGTGACTTTCCTTAAGCCTCCCAGAAGAGTAATCATAAAACCCAGACATATTTTTGAGGCTGAGGTCATTGAAGCATGATGATTACTCCAAAGTATTGAAAAGTTCTGACCAAATGAAAGAATCTTAGAAAATTTGGTGAGCAAAGAAAAATGAGAGATAACCTGGCCTAGGGGTGAAAGTACTAGATTTGGATTCAACTCTACCTGAATTCAAGTCCTAAGTCAACATGGGCAAGTCACTTAAACTCTCTGAGTGTCAGGCAACTCTCTACGAATATGTTATAGAACATGTGCTTGGATGGAGAGAATTCTTACACCGAGGAAGTCACATGTGTGTGACATCTGGAAAATGTTCTGAAGTAAACTGTGAGTTGTAATTATAATGTAATCTATACATTCACCTCCATGTTAATGTAATTATACAGCATATCCTTTCATGAACTCTATAGAAAATTGATGAGTTTACAAGCATTTATTAAGCACTTAACACATACCAGGGACTATGTTAATCACTGGAGATATGAAGACAAAAATGAAACAGTTCATGTTCACAAGTACCTTACACTATAATGACAGAGACACATGTACATATAAAAGAATATACACAAGCTTACAGAATGAATATGAGGTAATTTGGGAGGGAGTGCATCAGCAATTGGGAGGACCAGGAAACACCTTGTATAGAAGGTGGTACTTGAATTGAGTTTTGAAAGAGACCAGGCATTCAAAGAGACTGAGGTAATGAGGGAGGACATTTCAGGCCTGGAGGAGGAAGGGGGCCTATGAAAATGCATAAAGATAGGATAAGGAACACTGTATGTGAGGAATGATATAGGCTGGCATGGGTAAATCACTAAGTGTATGACGTCTGGAAAAGGAGTAATGGTCCAGGATACACAAAACCTTCGGCAACAAAGGAGTTCGTGTTGATCTTAAGAGAGAATCTTGGAGTCTATTGATTATGGAATAGATGGGATGGCATGATCAAATTTGCACCTTAGAACAATCTTTTCTTGTGGCTGGACAGAGAATAGGGAGAGACTTGAGATAAAGAAACTGATTAGGAGGTTATTGTAATAGTCTAGCTGAGAGGTGACAAGAGCCTGAAATAAGGTGGTGGCTATGTCACTAGAGAAAAGGGGACATGTAGGAAGGTGTGGAGCTTAAAAGCAAGATTTTGCAACTTACTTGATGTGTGGGGTGAATGAGAATGAGAAGACAAGGATGCCATTGAACTTCTGTCCTAGGTTAACAGAAAGGTGACGTTTTCTTCTACGATAATAAGGAAGTTCAAAAGGGGTAATGGCTTTGGGGAAAATTTAATGAGTTCTATTTTAGACAATGAGCTTCAGATGCTCACTGGACATCTAGTTTTAGCTGCCAATTGGGCATTATGATGTGGAACTGGAGCTCAGAAAAGTGACTGGGATTGGATACACACACACATACATGAACAGATTTTATATTTATATGCACACACATTCATATACACATATGTATACATGATATATATATACATATATGTGCATGTATATCTGTGTGTGGATAGATAGGTGAATATATAGGTAGATAGGTAGATAGATGAATAGATAGATAGATAGATAGATAGATGGATAGATAGATGGATAAATAGAAAGACAGATAGATAGATCTGGGAGTCATCTGAATATTGATAATAATTGATCCATTGAGAGCTAATAAGGTAAGCAATTAAGAAACTGTAGACAGAAAATAAAAGAGGTCCTAGGATAGAGCACTGGGAGATACCCACTGTTAGCTGACATGGCATGAATAATAAATCAGTAATGGATTCTGAGGAGTGCTCAGATAGATAGGAATAAAACCAAGAGAGCAGTGTCAAAAACTCCAGAGAGGAGAGGTATAATGAAACTGGCCTTACTGTTTCTCATGCATCATATATTATCTCCCATGTCTGTACCTTTTCATTGTCTGATTCCTATGCTTGGAAAGCATGTCCTTCATACTTTTGCATTTCAGAACCTCTAACTTCCTTCAAAACTCAGATAATGCCATCTTCTAAATGAAGCCTTTCTTGATTCCCACTCCCCCCCACCCCATTGCTAGTGCCTTCTGTCTCCTTATCTTGTATATCATTATATATATATATATAATATATATAAAATTATATATGTATACATTCATTGAATATAAGGTCACTGAGGGTAGGCATTATCTCACTTTTGGTTTTGTATATCCAGAATCTAGTAGAGAAACCCAATGTATGATTTCATTGATACCGGGAACTCTTGATATCTCAGATGAGGAAACCCGTTTTACCAATGCTGATCAGCATCTTCTCTTTGCCTCACATTGCTGGAGTATAGTTTGTGGGGCACTGAGAAGTTAAGTGACTTCTCCTAGAATCAAACATTCACTCCATATTAGCGGCAGGCTCAGAACTCAGGTTTTTCTGAATCTGAAGCTAGCTCTTTATCTACTGTCACTCTGTCTGTGCCTAGCACATAGTATATATTTAATAAATGCTTCTAGATTGAGTTATTGATTTGAGAACAGATTCTCACAAAGCCATGTGATCAGTGGATACACAGGAAAAAAAAAAACATCTTTCATTCGTGAGTCCTTTAAGGTTTACAAATGTCTTCTTCATAATAATTCCATGAAATTGAAAGTAGAAATATTACTCTCATCCATTTTTTCACAAATGAAGAACATATGATGCTTATAGAAGTTTAAGGGACTTTTTCCTGGGGTCAAGGGTAGCAGTTAAAATTTGAATTCATATCTCTTATATCTCCATATTCAGGACTCATTCCACCAGAAAATGCTGCTTTTCTCCCCTAAAGATATTTTATTTTTTATGCTTCATTACTGTTATTAGCAGAGATCACTGCAGTATTTGTAAGGATTTTCTTTCTTGGAACCTCTAGAACGAATCTCCCACAAATGTCCTGTCTGCTGTACTGTTTTTATTTTTCCTGGATGACAAAAGAAGAACTAGACTTTGCCTGTTCTTTTCTGAGGAGAAAACAAGAGATTTTTAAAAATGCATGCACAGATTCTCATTTTTAACTCACAGATGGACAATTGCTCTTAGTTCGATAACAGAGTAGGATAATACTTTTACTATATGGTAGCTTTATATCACATTCCACTGTGCATTTCATAGAACCTAATTCTGTAGGACAGATCATGGAAGCAAGGACTCCATTTGGAAATTATGTGTCAATAAAAAAGGGGAGTTAGCAACAATGGCCACGTGTCTGATTACAATTCCTTTTTTAAGTCAATAAGCTTAGGAAACTCAGAAACTAGATTGTGCTTCTGTTTTCACACCCAAATCTTTCATCCTTCAATATTTATGGGAATACACCAGGAACTGGCGTGAGTCTTTTGGGAAGTTCTGAGTCCATTCCACAATGGGCTAGCGTGTGTCATATTGAGTGGGAATTCCATCTCTGATCTAACTAGATTTGTGCATTTCCTTGAACCTTCATTCAGCCTGCAGAAACTAGTCTTCAGAATTCCATTACTCTGACCATTGTTAGCCTTAGGCAGGATTGAGAAGCAGGGAATTTTTTTTAATACTCTTCATTCTACTTTCCAGAGCCCTTCTTCCAGTTCTTGGTAGCACTCTCTCTCTTCTTCAAACCTCTTTCCAAGGGACTGACTATATGTCACCCAACTCATACTATTGTGTTAGTAAAATGAGAGTTTAAGGTTTTATCCTTTCCAGTGATATTTATGATAGTTCCTTAAATTCCCAGATACATTGTCACATCTTGTCTTATCTTCCCAGCAGCTTTTTATGGTCAGCATGGTTAGGGCCCTCACTTTACAGGTGAAGACATTCAATCTTAGAGAGGTTAACCATTCAGATTCATACAGTTACTAAGTGACTGAAGCTTAAGGCCTCTGATTCCAAACAACAATGCAATTTCCACTACATCTTGATGTAGGGAACGCCTGAAAATCAAAATGCTTTCCAGATCCAAATCTGGAAAGGAACAAATCATTAATGGTGGCAGATCAGACAATGTGTGGGGCTGGTGACTGGGAAGATATTTGGGGCAGGTAGACCCTTCCCAGGGCCCTTGAAATCACTCTAAGCAGGTGGTTGCCTTCTCGTCAAGCTCATCAAGTCTGCCCGGATTTGAAGGACAGCAGCTTTGTCAGCCAGCTCATTTCCAGAACCCAGGAGTCTAGCCTAGGTGCCACATCTGGTGGTTGTTCCTATTGGGCACACCATCTTGGGAGATTTTATACCTGAAAAAAACAAATTCATGCTGAGGCCAGATTTGCAATGGAGCTGGTGCCCCCTGCTGGATTAGGTCTGCTGGAACCCCTTGCTCCTGTTGGGCTTTGTGTGCCAGCATTCAGGGAGGGCATGGTTTTGCCAAAAGAGCCTGCGGGAACAAGGGCAAGTCACTTAATTAACCTCTCTGTCTCAGCTCCCGGACATGTAAACCGGGATAACAATAGCAGCCAATCCCAAGGTTCTTGTTGAAAGGTAGAATTAATTAGGGATGACAGTAAAACGCTTTGTAAAATCAAGTGCTAAATAATGATAAGTGTTCCAACATGTCTATTTCTAAAGCAGGAATAAGACAGTGTGCTAGGAATTATTATTGTTAAGGCTAGTGCTGCTAATTTCATCTCATTAGCAATTCTAACTACTCTCAACTTTAGGGGGAAAGCCCCCCCCCAAAACCTGTTCTAAACTGTAGACTTTTTTTGTTGTTCATGACATAAAAGAGGACAAGGGATTCAAACTCCAATTATAAAGGTGCATATAGGTCAAACCCTGTGATAGTAAAAGCCTCTTTGTAGAGCTTGGTGTAACCAAGGGCTTTTCAAGCTTCCCCGTATGGCTCCTGGGGTGTTGCTTGCAAATAGGCAGTGCACATCAATCCCAGCATAGCCCTAGAATGTGGCTGGCTGGTCCCTTGCAATTCGATTCAATCGGATTTGACTTGGTCACTTGTGGCCAATCCTTAGGAAGTTCAAGATATGTTTAGAAATAGAACTGAGATCAACAGGCAAACAAAATGAGTATATCACACCTTAAGTATTCATGAAATAAAGGTATAGGGAGGGATTTTAGACCAGTGAGATTCTTAGGGAGTCATCAATTAGAAGAGAAAATATACAAGAGAAAGCAGCAAAGATTACGGAGGCTTTTTTGAGTTTAGCAAAGGTGTTAAGTTGCATCAAAATGTGGATTATCCTGACAACAGAACTATAAGTCCAGGTTGCAAACTTTTCTAGTTATAGAACAACAATCTAGTCCCTTATTCTCCCTAAATTTTGGTTTCCTCGTATATAAAATTAGGATAATAATATTTGTAATAATAATAACTAGGATTTATCTATCACTTTAAGGTTTTTCTTTTATTTTATCATCATGACAACCCTATGAGATAGGCACTGTTATTATTCACATTTTACGAATGAGGAACCTGTGTCAGGCAGAGGGTAAGAGACTTGCCTAAGGTTACATAGCTAGGAAGTGTTTGAAGCTGCATTTTATCTCAGCTCTTCCTGAAGTCAGTTCCAGTCCTCTACTCACTGTGCCACCTTCGTGGTTCAACCTGCTTCACTGGAGTGCCGAAAAATGCTTTGAAAGCTGTAAAGGCTATATTAGAATCTTACAAATTTAGACAAGGGACCTTAGAGATCATTAATCCAAATCCTTCATTTTATAAGTGAGAAGACTGAGGCCTGAAAAGAATAAATGATTCACCTAAGGTCACATAGCTAGTGAAATGGCCATGCCAGGTCTCCATACTACAGATTTTGTGCTTGACTCATTCTGCAGCACTTCCTCCCTGATAAACGTGAGATATCATTATTTAGAAATAACAAGGATGCAAGGTCATGCCTGGAAATTGTATGCCTCAGTGATCACTTTGTCTACAAAAAACTCCCCAAAGCAGGGACTCAGAAACAAAGACCACTTTAACAAGAACTTTGTAGATGGAATGTGCCAAGAAGGCATTTTGTGTTTTACTGCTAATGTGTAGCATCATTGTGGTGAGTAACACTAATGTGATCATAATCATAAGTGTTTCTGTTTTTATTTCACATTAATTAAAATAATAAGTGTACCAAGCAGCGTACATGCCCTAGACTGTGTTCTGATGCTGCATTCTATTTGAAGGCAGATAAGCACAGATTCTCTAGCTGTCCACATCGCCTAACACACAGTAGCGGCTCTGTTCTAGGAGATGAGTGACAGAAGTAAGGTGAGGCTAGTCATAGTGAATTCTTCAGGAGGTTTAAGATATGTTTAGCTATGAAATCCAGGTCAGTGGGCAAGCAAAATGAGCTTGTGGCATTTTAACTGTTACGAGGATTCCTTTCCTTTACAAAAAGGGGAAAGATTCAACTCCTGGCTTTCACATCACTACTCTAAACAACAAGTGAACATTGTTGCCTCGGTTAAGTGCTTTCATAATAATTGAATAAGATGATAACTGGATATTTTTTTAAAAATTTAGAAAATGGTCAGGAGCGACATAGACTCTCATAAGGAAAATCAATATGTGCAATCTGTATGCCATATGGTTTTCTTTACAGAAGGTCCAGATACCTGGAGTATCTGCTACTCTAAAAACCTTAGATTTGCCTTTGCTGCAGACTTAAACTCCAGTCCAATTTCATTGCTCAGGCTCCTATGCCTATTGAAGACCCAGAGGGAGCACACAAATATTAAAGTCCTCTGCTTCCTGAGTACCAGAATCTCATTACCACTGACATAGGCATGTGTGAGAAAATAAGCAAGGACTCAAAAAGTACAGTCAAGGATGAACTTATTGCAGATCTTGTGGCACAGATTTATTACTCACAAGCTCTTTGCTATGATTCATGCATGCCTAGACCCTCACAATTCTACTTCCATAATACAGATGTCAAATATGGACAGTAAACCAGAACTTCAGGATCACCCTTCTTTAATCTATTGACTCCAGATGATCTCACAATAAGGGCGGATCTCATGGACATAGTAGTATAATTGGTAACAGCTTCTGCCTTTCTGCCACACAGACCAAATGCCCTGCCTTTCTGTTTGTGCTAACACAGATGAACTTCTACTATCTGGTTTCTATCCTGAGTGTGCTCTATATCATAAGGCTTCCCTCAGGCCTTAACCTCAGTTTTTAGCTCCACACCAGCAAAGCCCCATTCTGGAGGTCCTTGAGCTACTTAATCTCTTGTAGCATCAGAGAAGGGAAGAGAAGTAGCACTGAACAGAGATAAGTGAAAGAACAGAGATAAGTGAAAGAAAGAATAAGTGGAGAAAAAGGATGAGAGAAAGGTAGTAAACCAAGGGAAAAGATCATATGACTATAAAATAATGAAACATTTTATGACATGATTATGATTTTGATATCCTGAAGGCAATTCCTAAAGATGGATTCCAGAAAATACATTTTTTATAAAGAAACAAAATCTTGTAACTTATGGTATGATTGTGGGAGAAATTAGCCTCATTATTCAATGCAAACAATTTATTTTTATTTCTAGAGATCCTACTGATAGTTATAATTCACTATTGTAAAGCAACACGTAAGACTTATGAATGACATGAAAAGACTTTTTTTTGCATTCAATAATAAATTTTGCAAATATTTGTGTCTAGCTATCATTCAAGCCAAATTTCTAAGACTTTAGAATGTGAAAATAGTTTATCTGTTTCTTTTTCTTCTCCATGTAACCCCACTGGGAGAACATTGTTATTAAAGGGATAAACTGCTGCCACAAGCCCTTTGGGATCATTGAAACTTCTATACAATTTCACCCATGAAATTTGTTCTGATCCTATTCAATTCAGTTTACCATCTATTTGCAGTATCTCTATATATTCCAGGCATTTTGTATACTGGTTACTTATGCCTGTTAATTTCCTCTTTTTATCTTTTTTGTGCAATGAGGAACAAAAGTTCCTTTCCAGAAGACTACATAAAATCAGTCATGATGATCCTATTTGGTTAGTTTTAAAAAAAATTTTATTCATTTATTTAATTTTGGGCAGTCACTTCAGTAGAATGCCTCTACACTGGAGCGGTCTTTTCTTATGTCACACCTCAACTACTGCAATAGCCTGTCAGTTGGTCACCTTACCTTTCTCCTCAACCCATCTCATCACCCATACAACTGTCAAAATGATCTTCCTGAAGCCCAAGTGTGACTTTTTTATGCCCCTCTACCCAACAAACTCCCACGGCTACCTATTCTTTCCAATGGTTGGTATAAAATGTTTTGTTTGACTTTTGAAGCTCTTTAGAACTTTTCCACTCTTCATGCAATTGACTTACAATCAGATACTCTATAACCCAGTAACACTCACCTTCTTCTTGTGGTTACACACAGGATCCATCCCCTAACTCAGGGTATTTTCTCTGAATACCCCTTATGCCTGGAGTCATCTCCCTCCTCCTCTTCACTTCCTGGATTCCCTAGCTTCCTTCTAGACTAAATTTCAGCTCCACTTTCTGCAAAGGCTTTTTCCTGTAGCTCATAATGCTAGCACTTTTGAACTTTTGAACTAATCTCTCATTTGAACTGCATGTACTTTGAATGTCCGTAGTTGTTTGTATCTTGTTTCCTCCATTAGAATGTGAGATCCTTGAGGGCAGGGATTATATTTTTGCCTTTCTTTGCACCCCCAGCACTTATCCCAAAGCTTTGCTCACAAGTGCTTAAAAATTGCTCCTTGACTGTGTTAATGGACTAATTTGAAGGATTTTCAGTTAATTTAAATTGCACATAATTATATGTGCAAAATGTATTACTCACACTGTCTATGGGATAATATCTCTTTTTCTTTGCTAAGAATTTCATTAAGAAATATTTTGGATATTATTTGGGCAGCTGTATGAAGGATGTAATAGAGGGGAAAATGAAAGTAGAGAGTGTAATTGGATGAATGTTACAATAATGAAGGGAAGTAATGAAGGTCTGAGCTAGGGTGGCATCCACATGGATAGAAAGAAGGAGACAGATGCAAGAGAAAGTGTAATGGTATAATAAGCAGAACTCAGCAGCTGAGTGGATAAGGAAAAGAGAGGAGCAAGAGTCAAGGACCAATCGATCAATGAGCATTTATCAACATCTGCTGCATGCAAGATATTATTCTGTATTTTGAGATTGAAATTATAAAGAAGGAAACCAAATGACTCAGAGATTTATGAACCAAGATGATTTAGAGGATCCTGCTACTTTCATCGTAGAAGGACAAGGTTTGAACAATATTGATTGAGTTAAAGAGGGGAGATAAAGAGTTCTATTTGGGGCATGTTAAGTTTGAGCTGCCAATGCTGCATTTGTTTGGAAATATCCAATGAGGATTGGCATTATGGGAGTAGGAGTCAGCAGACAGATAAAGATTATATGTATAAATTTGGGAGTCATCTACAAAAAAAAATGATAATTGAAAATATCAGGACTAACAAACTAAGGGAGAGAATATAGATAGAGAATAAAGTAGAAAAGAAGACATGGAATATAGGAAATTTAGGGGGTTAGACAGTGATCCAGTAAGGGAGAATGAAAGGTTAGAAAAAGAAATAGGAGAGAATGATGCCATGAAAGTCAAGGGAGAAGAGAGTATCTGAGAAGAGTATGGGCAACCATGTCAAAGGCTGCAGAGTGGTCAAAGAGAATGAAGAAAGAGAAGAGGTCAATGCATCTGGCAGTTAATATTGACTGTAAACTTGGAGAAAAGGGTTTCAGTCAAATGATGGTGTCAGTAGTCATATAGTGATGGGTTGAAAAGTAAAGAACTGGTGAATAAGTGGAGGGAGGAACTGGAGATTATTCTTTTGAATAGTACAGCCAGTTAATAGGTACAAGGTCAGAAGTTTGAGGGGCAAATTAGGTCATATGGAAGGTTATTTCTTTTTTGGGGTTGGGAGGTAGAAGAGGAAGGTAGAAGAGTGTTGGCTGAAATTGTTTGTAAGTAGCAGAATACAGAAGGTACTCTTGATAGAAAGACTGAATATAGAATAGAGAGGCATTGTAGAAGATGAGGTTCAAATGGTCTGCTCCAAACTCAGGTGATCTTTCTTCCCCTTTTGCTTCATCATTAAGTTTTTGTTTCTGTTTCTTTGTATGTGGGGGTGGGGATGGGGGAGGAGGACTAAGGGAGGGGAATAGTTCTAAATTACTTTTCATAATTGCTCTATGAGTTCACAGTTTTATAGACAATGAATTAAATATCTGAATTCCCACAGGTCCTGTAGAATTTGTCAATTTCCATTTTTATCAACTTTTCCTATCCAACGTATATGAAGTGGACCTCAAAATTGTTTGCATTATTAGTTATTTAGAGCAGTTTTTTTTAATGTGGCTATTAATAGTTTGGATTCTTCCTCTGAAAACTACCTGTTCCTATCTGTTGAGCAATTTATTAGCTGTGGAATGGTTCTTATTCTTATAAATTTCAATAAACTCTCCAGTTTTGTAAGAAATGAAAACTTTATCAGAGAAACTTGTATTAAAGATTTTTTCCCTGTTTATCTGCCTCTCTTCTGATTTTAGCTGCATTGATCTCGTTTGTGCAGAAACTTAAAAAATATATGTATACAAAATTGTCACTTTTACTTTATGTGATCTTTTTTTTGTTTATTGTTTGGTCATGAATTCTACCCCACCCATAGATTTGACAAGTAATTTCTTTCTTGTCCTTCTAATTTATTTATGATGTTACCTTTACGTAAAAATTGTGTTCACTTGGAGCTTAACTTGGTGTACAGTGTAAAATGTTGGTCTATAACTAAAATCTGTCAGACTACCTCCTAACATTCCCAACAGTTAGTTTATCAAACACCAGGCTACTGTGCTTGTTGCTGCTGCATGTTTTATACATAATATTTTCCATTGATCATACTCTGTTTTTCATAAAAGAACTATGAAAATGTTTTGCTGGTTGGTTTTTACAATACTGATTGAGATCTGGTATTGCTAGGCCCCATTCTTTTTTACTTTCCACACCATTATTTCCTTTGTGACTTTTGACCTTTTGTTTTTCTGGATGAATTTGTTATTGGGTTTTTATTTTGAACACTCTAAAGCAACCATTTTATAGTTTGACTAGTCTGGTATTAATGAATTAATTTAGAGAATATTGTCCTATTTATTATTTTGGCTTATCTATCAGCAATTAGTATTTCTCCTATTATTTAGATCTGTATTTGTATAAAGAGTATTTTGTAGTTGTCTTCATATAATTCCTGTTTGTCTTGGTAAATGATTCACAGGTATTTTGTATTTTTTGCAGTTATTTTTCTTTCTATTGCTTCCTGCTAGATTTTATTGGTAGTATGCAAGAATGCTGATGATTTATGTGGATTTATTTTATATCTTTCAACTTTGATGAAATTGCTACTTTTTCAATTTTTTTAGCTTTTTCTTTGACTCGCTAAGATTTTCTTTGTAAACTATCATATTACCCAATAATTTTATTTTCTCTATGCTCATTCCCTCAATTTCTTTTTTTATTTCCATGCCTACCATTTCTAACATCATACTGAATAGTGCTGGTGCTAACTGACCTTCTTGTTTATCCCCGATCTTAAGACTTGCTCTTTATCACTGTGACAGAAAATGCTAGCTCTTGGTTTTAGATAGATGCTACTTATTATATTAAAGAGTGATTTGCTCCTATGTTTTCTATTTTTTTTAAATTAGGAATTAGTGTCATACCTTTTTCTCTATTGATATAATTGTCTGATTTTGTTGTTCTTGTTATTAATGTGGTCAATTATATTTATGTTTTATCCTAATATTGAACTAGTCCTGAATTTCTGGTATAAATCTTACCTGGTCATGGTATATAATCTCTGTGACATCATCATCATCATCATCATCATCATCATCATCATCATCATCATCATCTTCTTCATCATCATCTCACCACAAAAAAACCCTAAAATTTATATTGCACTTACTATGTGCCCAACAGTATGCTAAATGCTTTGCAGTTATGTTGATTGGTCCTCACAGCAATCCTGAGAGTTAAATGCTGTTATTATCCTCCTTTTACAGATGAGGAAACTGAGGCAAACAGAATTTCAGTGACTCACCCAGGGTCGCAGTGCTAGTAAGGGTCTGAGGCCAGATTTGAACTTAGGTCTTTCTGATTCCAGGTGTAGTACTCTATCCATGGTGCCACCTAGCTGATATTTTGATAAAATCTTACTAATATCTTATTAACATTTTGGCATCAATATTGATTAGAGATAGAGGTCTATAGTTTTCTTTCCCTGCTTTGTCTCTCTGGTTTAGGTATTAAAGGGCAGGTAAACAAAACAAGACTGGCATTTATTGAATTCCAGACATAGGGATAAGCATTTTGAGTAATGCTAACTATGATTTCCATTTTGCAGTTGAGGAGATTGAGGCAGACAGGAGTTAAGTGAAGTACTTAGAGTCACATAGCTAGTAAGTGTCTGAGGCTGAATTTGAACGCAGCTTTTCCTAACTCCAGGTCTAGCTACTACTATCAAGACAATAGTTGTATCAGAAGGAATTTTTTAGGACTCTTCTTTAATTTTTTTCAAATAACTAATAACATATTGGAATTATGTGGAATTGGAATTATGTAACATTAGAGTTGTGCTTTAAATAATTGATGCAATTTGCTTTTAAATCCATCTGGTCCCAGAGTTTTTTTCCTTTGAAAGTTCATTATGCTTCTCCCCCTCCAATTTCTTTTTCTGATATTGAGTTATTATAATCCCCTTTGTTTATTCTGTTAATTTGAACATTTTATATATGTGTAAATATTTATCCATTTTATGTAGACTGTCAGTATTATTAGCACATAATTAGGCAAAAATTGATCCTAATAATTTCTTTTACTTTTTTCTTCATTGGTTGTAATTTTCATTTTCATTAATATTATTAATTTGATTTTTAAATTTCTTCTTAATAATAAATTAGTTAATGATCTATTTCACTCCCCCCATCCCCAATGGCACCTGCTTTTATTTATTAATTCTAAATTTTGCATTCAACTTTCTTAATCTCTTATTTGATTTTTACCATTTCTATTTTGGTGTTTGATTTGGGATTTTAATTTGTTGTTTTTTAAGCTTTATGCCCAGTTTGTTGATCTGTTCTTTCTCTTTTACATTAATGAATGTATTTAGAAGTAACAGGTATTCCCCTAAAGACTTTGGCTACATCCCCAAATTCTCATATAATATCTCATTTTTTGTCCTTAACTTTAATGGCATTTTCTGTTGTTTCTGTAATTCACTCTTTGAATTGTTAGTCTAAGATAGACATATTCTTTATAATCCTTTAGGATTCTAAATTGTATAAAATTGTTATTTATTTTCTAATTAACTTTTAATAAGTTCTTCAGGAGGCCTTTGTTGATTATATTTCATTGTGTTTCAACGGAGATATGTATAATTCTTTCTATTCCCTTCTGATAATCTCCAGAGGGCTCTAATGTCTATTTTTTTCTGATATCTATTTAGTCTATTCATTTCTCTTTTTATTTTTTATTTAGGTTTATGTAGGTTTAGGTGGGTAGATTGAGATCTCCCAACTTTTATAGCTTTACTGTATTTACTGTAGTTTGGACTTTTTGTGACTGATCTGTGCTAGAGTTTTCCAAGCTTACATCGGTCTGATCAGTCACCCTCAGACACACTGTACCTTGACCCCACCATAATGATGTCATTTTGCTCCTCTTCAAGAGTGACAGACAACAACCAACCAATTATGTAGCCCTCTTGTAACTCATCTAAGCTTTCCTTTAAGTATTTAGATGCCATGACATTTGGTGGCACATATGTTCTGTATTAGTGTTACTTTGTCGTTTATGGTACTTTTTCAGCCAAATGTAGTTTTCCTGTTCATCTCTTTTAATTAAGTCTATTTTTTTGTTGTTGCTTTAACTGAGATCATGATTATTACTCCTTTTTTTACCTCACTTGAACCATAATATATTTAAATATGTTTCTTATAAATAATATCTTATTGGACCCTATTTTAAAAACATATTATTTTCCCTCTCTTTGTTTGTGTGAGTTATATTCTTCAGATCCAAAGCCACGTCAAAAGCTTGTCAGTTTCACATGAGGATGGCAGATAGTTGGAAAGTTAAGTAGATTCAGAGTTGGAGACAGAACTATGGGATCCCGTTTGGACTAGTCTTTGTGCCCTAGATATTCTATTACCATCTTCAGCTTGGGCTGAGAGTTGGATCTGAGACCCCACTCTTTCCTAGGGCCAGAAGTACACCGTTGTTACTTGCTTCTGTGCCTATTCCTTTCGAAGTACACAGTCTGTTTTGTTTTCTAGATCTTTGTGGAGAAGTTTTGCTGGAGAGCTTTGACTATTCTTTTGCTACTCTGACATCTTTGCTGTTCCTCTAGATACATTGTCTTATGTCTCCAAAGGCAGCGTCATTATGATTGCACCACACCACCAAAGGATTATGAAATGAAACACTCCCAAGGCTTACTGAAAGCAAATGTTAAGAATGCCAGTCATGTGGAAGAAATGAAAAGACCTATGTCTAAATCTACTGTTATCCAACTAGAACTAGGTCTATTACCATTCACCAGAAAATCTTATGACTAGGATCCAAAAGCCAAATGTAGATACATCATCAACATCTGGCTGTTTGGTAGAATAACTAGCCAGAGGTATCTTTTTAGGGAGAAGATGGGATTCATTTACCCACTTCAGAATCTAGCTAGTCTTTTTCATGTGTAAAAAACATATTCCTCCATCTCAGCGGCATTAAGTTCTGCATGTCTGTATTGTTGTATAAATTATGTATAAAATATGCTATCTAAGATAAATGGCAAATGAGAGAGAGAGAGAGAGGAGAGAGAGAGAGAGAGACAGAGACAGAGACAGAGAGAGAGACAGAGAGAGACAGAGAGAGAGAGAGACGAGAGAGAGAGAGAGAGAGAGAGAGAGAGAGA
This sequence comes from Notamacropus eugenii, assembly GCF_028372415.1. Lineage (NCBI taxonomy): Eukaryota > Metazoa > Chordata > Mammalia > Diprotodontia > Macropodidae > Notamacropus > Notamacropus eugenii. Next base: position 189,652,157 of record NC_092876.1, read on the forward strand.
GAGAGAGAGAGAGAGAGAGAGAGAGAGAGAGAGAGAATATTTTAGGAGGAAAGAGTAGCTGTTCTCATTTTGTTTCCACAAGGCAGTGGCCAATAAATCATGTCTAGACTTTGTTTCCCGTTCCCAATCCAAAGAGTTCTGCTTTTCTTACATAGTAAATGAACGAAAGGAAAATAGCCATGGGTGGAAGAAGCGTCTTCCTATATGCCTGATCTACCAATAGGAAAGCACACTTCTGTCCAAGCCAATTGATACTTTAAGAAAACTGCCTTTAATTCAGGCATTCTTACAATGTTTCAGTTCACTGACTAGCCAAATAGTTCTTGGGTAACTCAGTGCTTCTCACTTTGGCCTTGACCCAGTACTTTCTTGTACCCAAAGATTTCATATGAAGTACATTACATAAACTTTCTGTGACCATGTCCTGTTCCTAAAGCTTGAAACCAAAGGAATGCTTAGAGTTTTCATTATCTCCTTAGAATGCTTATACTTTTTTAGAATTAATTGGTGGTTGTTAAAGAGGAAAAATAAACCAAGGACTTGGTGACTGCAGAAGAAAGAATCATTCGACCCACTTTTCATAAAAGTGGATACATGAATATAGGTCTTGTTATACATAACAATGAAGATAGTTAAAAAAATCTTTGGATTTATAGTGCTTATTTTTCTCCCATCTGGAACATCAGTGTTCTCACCAATGTTCTTTTTAATAGTTACCACACCTTATGAAGAAGTTAATTTCCACATTCTTTTCTCCTAAAGAAGAAGATGTTAGTAGACAAAGTCACTTTGAATTATTTTGGGACATGATTTGGGATTTTGTAACTGTGGTCCCAATCGCAGTCTTGTTATTTATCACTTATGTGATCTTCGGCTAGTCACTTCCATGTCTCAGTTTCTTCATTTGTAAAATAAAGGAGTTGGATGACATCCAAAGTCCCTTCTATCCCTACATCTAGGGTCCTTTATATGTTTCCATGGAGCCTTACATGAAAGCACAGAATATGCATTCACCTGTGTCTGAGATATAAGCCTCCAAAACCACCACATCTGTAAAATAAAAGCCTACCCATGTGGCCAAACCCCAGGCATACCACACAGGCTTTAATGTTCATTCCTATAGGACTGTGACCAATTTGTGGTTTGCTGGAGTTCTCTATGTGTGAATCCAGTGCAAGGATGCAGCTGTTGAGCCCAGACAAGCAGCATCAGGGAATTGATAGATCTTAGTGCCTGTCTCCATTGGTTTAAGCCTTCATATGCCACGGCTTGAAGTTGTCATATAGTGAGTACTATTTTCAAACAAACTCTCCTTGGTCCATAAGTGTTAATGTGCTAATAATGCACAAAACATCTTCCTAACATCCTTGGTCAGTAATTTCTGCCATATTCATTGGAATATTAACCATAATGATGGCAGTACAAGGTTCATTGTTGTTACTACCACCATCCATATGGTCCTGCTATCTCAGTTATCCCCCTGATACAGATCATGGATCTTCTGTGGTTTTCAAGAATTGAGGTAGCCAAGAAAAATGCATTGACTTGCCTCCACCTGGAAATGAGCCTCTCCAAATTAGGCTACAATCAATACAATCTGTCTGTAGAACCACACTCTAAGGTTTCCAGTAGGTCACCTCTGTGGCATAATGAGGCATCAAAATAAGGAGGACTTTCATAGAGGATTCTGTTTGGGATCTATCTTGCAATGTAAATTGAAATTCAGGGAAAGAAATTTTGTGTTTTGGGAATTTAACTCTTATTGATTCCTCCATGTGGAAAGTCTTCTGTTGGACTTATCATACTTTCATAGGATAAGAGAAGAAATCAAATAGAGAAGAAAAGATTATATTCTTTGCATGTCTGTGGATTTCTCTGTGTGTCACAAATGAATGTTACTAATATTGTGATCACTGAGCAAGTCAGAACATTGGGTCCAAAGATTCTTTCCTTGTCCACTTGACCCCAGAAATGTGAAGTGATCCCATCAGGAACTGTATAAACAGGAGGAGTTGGTAAGTAAGCAGGATCATCATGACCTGGAATGCATATGTGAATTATGTCTGATAGAGAAAGGAGTAGGGGTGGGAAGTGAGAAGCTTGGTAATGAGCCCAGATATAAGAACCTTGGTCCTATATTTCACACAGCAGACTGTTTAGTACAGTATAAGGGAACAAATTTGGCATGGACTTTATATTGAACAAAATCTTTCCATTCATGATGGCACTCATTTTTGCTCATATAAACCAAAAGCTGACACATGACTGCATCTGTGTTATAAAAAAGTTGAATAAGTTATCATGTCTGTTAAATTATGCTATTCAGGGATATATGAGTCATATTTCATTTGGGAGAGGGTTCTTAGGATCATAAGAAATAAAGCTTTAGAGCTGGTAGGGGACTCTGAGATCATTTCAACTAAACTTCCAGTTTAACTGAGTCCCAGAGAGAGGTAAACTGACTTATCCCAAATCAAGCAGCCAGTAAGTAATAGAACTAGTGTTCGCATTAATTTCTTTTGACTCAAAATTCCAATATCTCTTCACTGCTATATGTTGACTTAGGGGATTATTATTATCATTTTAATTTTTAACACCATGTTGACATAATACAAAATAATGCAATGTTTTGGCAGCTCTCTAGCACTTTTCATTCTGAGCCATGTACAATTTAGATTGGCTGCCAATATTCAATGAAACCAGAAGATAATTGCCAGATCTCTGGTTTTTGTTGTATAGACATAATCTTGGTGAAAGGTGAGTAACACCAAGCCTGATATTATGTGAGATGATAGAAAAGACCAAAGGATGTCAGTTACCAAAGCAATCTGGGTATTAGACTGTATGAGTACAGACGCTGGATACGGGCCCTGGACTAGTACATGAGAGGCTGCATTCTCTGAAGCTAGAGTAATGCAGAAGTGATTCCCTGAGCTTATACCTGGAGGGAAGAACTGTGTTTTCTATGAACCATGCTCTGATTATTGGAACTGTGTTTACTGCTTTCAACTCTGGAGAAATGCTTTCTATAACTTTTTAATATTTTATCTCAGCATCAGAGATTTCTGGCTCCTGTGTAGTCCTTTCTTTTGTTTTTGCTTGCTTATAGGCAGTGATTCCAGCTTTTTATCTTTTACCCTATTTGTGATTATGACGCTATATACAAAATACATGGAAAGACATGCTTAAATAAAATCAGATGATCAGAAAGTATGTTAGTGTTCTAAAAAAGATCCCAAGATTCTATGAATTAGTTTATACATTTTTGAGAATAGCTTCAGAGGACAGAAGCAGGTTATGTCAGATGGGGGCTTTATTTTTATTTTGTAGCCATGTAATGGGTTTACTTTTTATTTGAGAAGAGATGGAATATCTCATAGAAGATTATGTTTTTGTTTCACTTTATAGGTATAAATGGTTTAATCATTTTAAATTAATGTAACAAATGAGAAGTAATCAATATAGAAATGAATAACAAAAAAGAAGCAATGAGAATAACAGGTACAGTTTAGTAGAACCCAGTCTTGAGTATTAGCTGAATTATAATTTATATAGGAGTTCTTCTGGTGTATGTTTATGTTTGAGTGTTGGTGTAAGTGTGTATGCAGGTATATGTGTGCAAGGACAGACCTTATAAAAAAAGTAGAAGTAGGAAATGGATTTTATGATTTAATTTGAAAGATATCATTGAAAAATAATTCTCCCTTTGCCCATGTTCCTGAAATTCCACATTTGCATTCCAATTCCATATAATAAGTGCTTAGTGAATGCTGAAGTGAAGGAGGAAGGAAGAAAGGAAGGAAGGAAAGGAGAGGAGGGAGGGGAGGAGGAAGGAAGGAAAGAAAGAAAGAAAGAAAGAAAGAAAGAAAGAAAGAAAGAAAAAGAAAGAAAGCAAGAAACAAAGAAAGAAAGAAGGGAGGGAAGGAGAGAAGATATGAAATATGTACACTGATGATTTTGTTGTGTTATAGAGTCAGTTAGGTGGCACAGTTGATAAAGTTCTGGACCTAGAATCAGGATTTCTAGAGTTCAGATCCATCTGATGACATTTATTAGCTGTGTATGTGTGATCCTGGGTAAGTCACCTAACCTCTGTTTCAGTTTGTTTCCTTTACTATAATATTGGGATAATAATAGCACCTACCTCAAAGGATTGTTGTAAGCTTCAAATGAGATGATTAAATGAAATAATATTTATAAAGACATTTAGTACAGTTCCTGGAACATAGTAAGTACACTAAAAATACTTATTCCCCTTTAGAGAAAAAAAATCAGCTCTGATATAAGGACCCAGCGGTCATGTTTCTCTCTGCTTGTATGAAATGAAAAGGAAAAATTGTGACATTTTTGTCAGCTAAGAAGAAGAAAAGATTTAAGGAGGAGGTTCTACCTGAATTTTCCTTATATTTTCCCATGATTCCTTCTTACTACTTTCAGTCTATTTAGTGAACACAGATAACAGAAAATGACAAAATTACCTTCCTCCTTGCCTATAATTCTCATAATGTGCTCCTCAGATGTCTGAAAGTTAAAAGCAAAATTTGGCATTCCAAGCTCTATGCCAAATCTGTCAGTTCCAGAGCTTCATTTCATGAATACCTTCCTTTAATAAGGAATAAGCGCAAGAGCTGCCCTCTCAATGAAGTCACATGATCCATCCCTGTTTCCCTAAGACCAATAGTTCTAGTAAGACCTGTGAAGTCAATAATATCAATATGTCCCCACTCCAAGTAATTTTAAAGAGATATTGTTTTGATCAGTATTAATATTAGAAGTTTCCTATAAAATGTTTGCTCTATTGTAATCACCCGCTAAACAAATTTTTTACCTAACTTTATCTTTGTACCAGTTTGTTCTTCATTGTAGTGCCATCTGTTCAAACTCCTTAGCCTAAAAATCAAGCCCTTTTTTAGTCCGGTGCTGTACCATGTTCCCACATTCACCCCACCTGCTGCTTTCCATGATTATATTGGCTGAATTACTGACAATGACCAATAAATGTCCCAAATTGGCTTCCATGTCTTTGTCCTTCTGCCTCACATATAATTCTTTCTCATTTTAAGTTGTTGGGGTCCTATCCATCCTTTTCAGATTGGTTTAAATTCTATCTGCTCTTTTATTCCTGTTTAGTAACTATCACTTTGAATTTTCAAATAATATTTTTATCTGCCTTGTTCACTTGACAATTATAGTTATTTAATAGATTTTCTGTGAATATATGTTATTATATCTCTAATAAATCAGATCCCCACAAAGGATTATGTTTTCCTTTGTCCTCTAATTAGTACCTAGAAGATAGTAGAAACCTAATGTAGTAGTTGGAGTTGAAGTGTGTGTGGTGTGTGTGTGTGTGTGTGTGTGTGTGTGTGTGTGTGTGTGTGTAGGGAGGTAGGGGACCACTGAGTTATGAAAATTTTGTTTCAAATTGTGAACTATTTTAACTTTCCTGGTGTTTTCTTCTTTGAACATCATTTAAGTTGTAACCACTGGCCAAAAGCTTTATGCAAATCTCTGATTGGGGGACTTCTTCAGAATTTCTAGATCCACAAGATGAGAGTACAGAGATGAGAGTACAGCAACTAGGTTCCAATTAGTGCAAATAAGGACTCCCATGAAGTTGTCCCATGTATTCAAATTTTACTCTTCCAAATTATAATTGTGTAAAAGATGGTAATTGGTTATAACCCAATGGAAATAAGCAGTGTGAATTCAAATAATATGACTACATGGAATGAGTTGTTCATATTAATTGGGATCTAGATACATAAAAACAAATGAATCTCTTACTTGAATGGCAACTAAGTACAAATATATTTTCTACAAAGCCTCTGTATCCAATGGAAATCTTTTTCTTAAATCTGAGTTTTTCTTTTCCTTAAGCTAACCGTCAGCTTCTTTTATCCAAATATTCATCTTATCTCAACCCCTTAATTTAACTTCAGCTCTCATATAGACTGTACATTGCTTTCATATTTTTTCTCTTCCACTGCTGACATGGAACATTCTTGTAATTTGTCACCCCTGTTTAAACTCCATATTGTTTCTACCTTTGTTTCTCAGCATCTTTAAATTTCTCATATCTCTGCTCCATTACAGACTTCCTCTGCAACTTCCCCATAGGATATTCAGTAAATATTTTTACTAACTTTGATTTTTCTATTCCTCAGATCACATAAATCTGAACTCTCTCCACCAAGATAGCTTTTCTACTTCCAGCTGATTTGGTACCATTAGAACCCTACTTTTAACTTACCTGAAGATTTTATTCTGAATATGGTGGGAAAATTAGGAGTGAGTGGAGGGAGGAGAACCTATGCTCCACTTGAATCATCCTGGTAATCCACTGGATAGGTTATCTCAAGCCCCTAGAAGAATATCCTAATGCTTAATGGCAATGACAGAGAAACTTGCTTTCATTATGTCAGTGAGAGGACAAGGAAGAAGGCCAGGGGAATAGATGATGTGTTAAATTAGCATTTGAGCACCCAAAGGTGAAGAGGAATGGAATTAAATAAATGGACAGCCCTTTCCATTCTAATTTACCTAGACTAACTATCTCAGGGTCAAACTGTAAGGCCATTTTCAGTGGCTTATCCTGTGCTTAGGTGTCTAAGGGGTTGAAATTCAACAGCCAAAATAATCTTAATAGAAAGGAAACATATAAAGTTGAAAGTAACTACTAACATTTTATCACTTTGCTCTGTTGCGGAATTAGTAGTTTTATTAATTGCAATTCATATTGTGTTTTCCACCTCATTCCACGTGTACTGTGGCTCAAAGAGCTCAATGACCCACCCTGTTTCAGGTTAAACACCATATTAATCAGTCAGCATACAAAGACCACTGTATGACTCAATCAGGGTTTATAGACTTAAAAGAAGCCTTTGATTTGGTCACACTTTCTTCACTTCTAACCAAGTCTTGAAACAATAAAAGATGGGCGATGTGTAAATCTGGAAGTCAGTTACCATCATCATACTTACCCAGTGGCAAACAATCATGGGGAAAGCAGAGGCACATAATTTGATTTTAAATGGCCTTTGACAGGTGTTCCTTGGCAGCTCCCATTTATTAACTGGGTATTTTCATTCAAGATGACATATTCATCATGTGCTTAGAATGTGCTCTCTTATTTTGAAAGAGATAAAATCAGTGGTCTTATCCTTAGTACCAAAAATAATTATGTTTAGCACTGGGATCCAGTGAAATTTATTTTTATATAGCATCTGTGGCAAAACCTTCTAAAAGAAGGCTATAATAGAGAGTGAGCAAATGCTTAAGAAATGTGACAGTGATCCTTTTGGTGAAATAAAAGGAAAAAATGACAGAAGCTGAGAGTGGATAAAATTTTTTTAAAAAAAATTAGAAGTATGGTGACTAGAGCAAGAAAGCAGAGCTTTACAGCCTAATGAACAGACCAGTGAACAAAGAAGAAGCTCTTCCAACATGGATGTTCTAGGTTTGGAGAGGGAGAAGGTAATGGAAGAACATAGCGATAGATAAATTATGCCGGTAATTAGAGGGAAAAGTGAATAAACAAGGAAATTCAGTCTCAAGGAAAGTTCTAGATGGACATGAGAGAAAGTTCTTTGAGGAAGCTTAGGGCAATCTGTCTCATGTATCCTTTCTTCCCTAGTTATAAGGTTGGGATATTCATTGATTTCATTCACAAACTCTCAGTTTTAATTTAACCTTTCTGTTTTCTTTAACTTTCTTTAACTTATTTTCTAAATTGTATTTTTGTTTTTGATGTCTTCCAGACTCTTTACTGTAGCAACATAACACAGGAGAAGTAGTAGATCTGGAGTCAGAGGTTGTTATTGTTCAGTCATTTTCCATCATGTCTGGCTCTTCATGACTACATTTGGGGTTTTCTTAGCAAAAATACTAGAATGTTTTGCCATTTCCTTCTTCAGTCATTTTACAGATGAGGAAACTAAGATTTATTTTCTTACTATACAACTCTGTTCATGCTATCAATGGTAAAAAAATTTCACTGATTAGAGAATCAACTAAAAAGTTAGTTGAAACAATTAACAACTTTAGAAAAGTTGTAGGATGTAAAATTAACTCATATAAATAATCAGCATTTCAATACATTGCATTGTCAACCAAAGCCACCAAAAAGAGATAGAGAAATTCCATTTAAAAGAATTGTAGACAGTATAAAATTCTTGGGAGTCTACCTCCAAGACCAAATACAGGGAGTATATAAATGCAATTGTTAAACACTTTTCATATAAATAAAGACAGATGTAAACAATTAGAGAAAGATTAATTGCTCATGGGTAAGCTGAGCCAATATAATACAAATGACAATTTGACCTAAATTAATTTCCTTTATCAGTATCAAACCAAACTACTAAAGAATTATTTTATAGACCTTGAAAAATGATAGAAAAATTCATATGAAAGAATAAAAAATGAAGATCAAGGAAATCAATGAAAATAAAAACTATGAAGGAAGGTGACCTAGAAGTACCAGATTTCCAACTGTATTACAAAGTGGTAATCATCAAAACAATCTGGTACTGGCTAAGAGATGGAGTGATGGATTTATGGAATAGGTGCACAACATAGAGTTGATCACAGTAATTTAATGCTTGATAAATGCAAAAATTCAAGCTTTTGGGGCAAGAACTCCTCATTTGACAAAATATTTTGGGAAAACTGGAAATCGGTTCAGCAAAAATAGGCATAGAAAAACAACTTACACCATATCAAAGTAAGGTCAAAAATGAATGAATGATTTAGACATAAATAGTGATATCATAAGTAAACTAGTGGATCATGGGAAAATTTGCTTAACATATCTGTGGATAGAGGAAGAATATATGACCAAACAAAATATAGAGAAGATTTTGGAAGATAAAATGAATAATTTTAATAACATTAAATTAAAAGATTTTCACAAATCCCAGTGCAGACAAAATTAGAGGGAAAGCAGGAAACTAAAAAAAAAAAAAAAGAATCTTTCAGCAAGTCTCATTTCTTAAATGCACAGGAATTTGTGGAAAATTTATAAAAATTAAACTCATTACCTAACTGATAAATGGTTAGGTGATGTGACAAGATATTTTCAGAAAAAAATAAATCAAAGCTATCAATAGTGACATAAAAATATTTTAAATCACTATTAATTAGGGAAATGCAAATTAAAACAAACCTTATGTACTGCCTCACACTTATCAGATTGTTTAACATGACAGAAAAGGAGAAGGATAAATGCTGGAGAAGATGTGGAAAAACAGATACACTGTTGCTGGATTTTGTGAAATGTTTCAACCATTGTGGAGAACAATTTGAAATTATACCCAAAGAACTTTAAAACTGTACATATCCTATGACACAACAATACCATTCCTAGGTCTCTGCCCCAAAGAGATCAAAGAAAATGGAAAAAGACCCATTTGTAGTGACAAAGAAGTGGAGATTGAGCAGGTGCCCATCGATTGGGAAATAGCCAAACAAATTGTGGTAAGTGATTGTGATGGAATACTATTGTGCTATAAAAAATGATGAGCAGGATAGTTTCAGAAAAACCCAGGAAGACTCATATGAACTCATGCAAAATGAAGTGAGCAGAACCAGGAGAACATTGTTCACAGTAATAGCAGTGTTATAATGATGACTAACTGTGAGAGACTCAGTTACTCTGACAAGTAAAATGATGCAAGACAATCCCAAAGGACTCAGGATGAAAAATCCTCTCTGCCTCCAGAGAGAGAACTGGTGAGCTCTGAGTTCAGATTGAAGTGTTTTTTTCTCACTTCCTTAATTTTTCTAGTTCTCTTCTGCAACAAGCCTAATGTGGAAATACATTTTCTATTTTTTTGCATGTGTAATTGAAATCATATTATTTGCCTTCTCAATGGTTTGAGGAACGGTTGGTGGAAGGGAGAGAATTTGGAACTTAAACTTTTTAAAAAATGAATGTTAAAACAAATATATAAATTAAAAACAAAAGCGAAAACTTCAGTGTCTTCCTATTGCCCACTGAAGGAAGCCTGAATGTCTAACTAAGGTCCTCCACAATCTTGGTCAAATCTTCTTTTCCATACTCTCATACCATTTCCTTTCCTATTACCTATGCTTCAGCTAATTTGAATATGTTAACTGTTTTGTTTTTCTGCCTCTATAACTTGTGTTACTTTGTTCATGCCAAATCCTTTTACCAAAATGTCTCACATTCATTGAAACCCTACCTATCCATTAAGACATATCTTAAATGTAGCTTTATTTTTACCTCTGGAAGCAATTTCTGCCTCATCCTCATTTTGATAATATTTTATTTCTTTTATCTGGCTTATGTTCTTCAACAATCAGTATAACCATGTTTTTATATGCACAAGTTCTCCTTCTACCAATTTATTCCAAACTCTCTGGTCCTTACTGGGAGGTCTTCCTGATTTGTGATGGATAGACAAATTCATCATCTGTTGGCCAACATAAACATTTTATATTCTATGCTTGATTGCAAGCTCTTGGAGGGCAGGTAGTATTTTTCATTTCTCATTTCATCTCCCTTAGCACCTGGCATGGTTCTTAATAGTTGTTTGTTGAAGTGAGTTGTTTACTATATGGAATATGTAAAGAAGAATTTCTTGGGCAATTTCTTTTTTATATATAGTTTACTTATTTTTCAGATCTTAAAATTCACTTCCACAAGAATTTCAATTCAAAATTTTCTCCCCATCTCTCTCCACCCCCACCCCAGGACAGCATGCACCCCCATCTACCCCTTCCTTCAGTCTATCCTTCCTTCTATTACCCACCGTTCTTCCATCCCTGTTTCCCTCTTTTTCCTGTAGGGCAAAATAGATTTCTATAATCCATTTCCTATATAGCTTAATTTCCAGTGGAATGCTAAAGCAATTTTTAACATTAATTCTTAAAGCTTTGAATTCCATATTCTCTCTCTCCCTCTGCACCCATCTTCATTGAAAAAACAAGCAATTCAACAGAAGTCATACATGTGTAACAATGAAAAACACTTCCATATTAGTTATGTTGTAAAAGACTCACCACATTTCCCTCTATCCTATCCTGCCCTTCATTTATTCCATTCTGTACCTTGACCTGTCCTCCCACAATAGTGTTTGCTTCTGATTATCCCTTTCCACAATTTGCTGTTCCTTCTATTATCTTCCCTCTTCTATCCCCTTCCCTCTTGCCTTCCTGCAGGGTAAAATAGATTTCCATGTCCAATTGAGCGTGTGTTATCCCTTCCTTAAGCCAAATCCTATGACAGTAAGGCTCAACTATTTCCTTTCATCTCCCCCCTCTTCCTCTCCATTATAAAAGTTCTTTCTTCCCTCTTTTATGTGAGATGATTTGCTACATTCTACCTCTCCCTTTCTCTTATGCCTAGTACATTCCATTCTACAGTAAATTTTTTTTTTAGGTATTCTCTCTTCACATATACACACACACATACATACACACATATACTCATGTACATACACATACCTACACATATACACATGCATACATACCCATACATACTTACATATATATACTCCCTCTAACTACCCTAATACTGAAAAAGGTCTCATGAGTTACAAATAATATCTTTCCATGTAGGAATGTAAACAGTTCAACTTTAATGAGTTCCTTAAGGCTTCTCTTTCCTGTTTACCTTTTCATGTTTCTCTTGATTTTTGCATTTGAAAGTCAAATTTTCTATTTAGCTATGGTCTTTTCAATAAGAATGCTGAAAGTCCTCTATTTCATTGAAATTCCATTTTTCCCTCTGAAGTATTATACTCAGTTTCGCTGGATAGGTGATTCTTGCTTTTAATCCTAGTTCTTTTGATCTCTGGAATATTATATTCCAAGTCTTTTGACCCCTTATTGTAGAAGTGCTAAATCCTGTGTTATACTGATTGTATTTCCACCATACTTGAATTGTTTCTTTCTGGCTGCTTGTAGTATTTTCTCTTTGACCTGGGAACTCTGGAATTTGCATACGATATTCTTAGGAGTTTTCGTTTTTGGATCTCTTTCAGGAAGTGATTGGGGAAGTCTTTCCATTCCTTTTTTACCCTCTGGTTCTAGAATATCAGGGCAGTTTTCCTTGATAATTTCATGAAAGATAATGTCTAGGCCCCTTTTTTGATCATGGTTTTCAGGTAGTCACGAAATTTTTAAATTGTCTCTCCTGGATCTATTTTCCAGGTCAGTTGTTTTTCCAATAAGATATTTCATATTGTCTTCTGTTTTTTCATTCCTTTGGTTTTCTGGTGTAATTTCGTGGTTTCTCATAATGTCATTAGCTTCCATCTGCTCCAGTCATTTTTAAAGAACTATTTTCTTCAGTGAGTTTTTGAACCTCCTTTTCCATTTGGTTAATTCTGCTTTTTAAAGCATTCTTCTCCTCATTGACTTTTTGGACCTATTTTGCCGTTTGGGTTAGTCTATTTTTAAAAGTGTTATTTTCTTCTTCTTCTTTTTTAATAGTTTTATATACTTATTTTTAGATTTCTACATTCATTTCTACAAAATTTTGAATTCCAATTTTTCTCCACATCTCTCCTCTCTCCCCACCCCATAACACCTTGCATTGATTGCCCCTTCCCTCAATGTGCCCTCCCTTCTATCACACTCCACCCTTCCCTTATCCCCATCTTTTCTCTTTTCTTGTAGGGCAAGATAAATTTCTATGCCCCATTACCTATATTTCTTACTTCCCAGTTATATGCAATAACAATTCTCAACATGCATTTCTAATACTTTGAATTCCAACTTCTCTCCCGTCTTCCCTCCCCACCCATCCCCACTGAGAAGGTCAGCAATTCAATACAGGCTATATATGTGTCATTTTGCAAAAGACTTCCATAATAGTCATGTTGTGTTAGACTAACTATATTGCCCTCTATCCTACCCTGTACCCCTTTTTTCTATTCTCTCATTTGACCTTGTCCCTTGCCAAAACTGTTTACTTCCAGTTATTCCTTTTTCCATTTACCCTACCTTCTATTATCCCCCTCACCCCATTTGTTTCCTTCTTCCCTACTTTCCTGTAGTGTAAGATAGATTTTCATACTAAATTTAGTGAGCATGTTATTCCCTCCTTAAGCCATATGTGAAGAGAGTAAGCTTCACTTTTCCCCTATCACCACCTCCTTTTTCTCCTCCATTGAAAAAGCTTTTTCTTATCTCTTGTATGAGTGATAGTCTACCCCATTCCATTTCTCCCTTTCTCTTCCCAATATTTTCCTCTTTCACCCCTTAATTTTATTTTTTAAGATACCATCTCTTCTGATTCAACTCAACCTGTACTCTCTTTCTATGTGTGTGTATGTGTGTGTGTGTGTGTGTGTGTGTGTGTGTGTGTATAATCCCTCCACCTACCCAAATACTGAGAAAAGTCTCAAGAGTTACAAATATTATCTTTCCATATAGGAATGTAAACAGTTCAGCTTTAGAAAGCCCTTTATGATTTCTCTTTCCTGTTTACCTTTTCATGCTTCTCATGATTCTTGTGTTGGAAAGTCAAATTTTCTGTTCAGTTCTGGTCTTTTCATCATGAATGCTTGAAAGTCCTCTATATCATTGAGTCACCATGTTTTCCCTTGAAGTGTTATACTCAGTTTTGCTCAGAAGGTGATTCTTGTTTTAATCCCAATTCCTTTGACTTCTGGAATATCCTATTTCAAGTCCTTTGATCCCTTAATGTAGAAGCTGTCAGATCCTTTGTTATCCTGATTGTATTTCCACAATACTCGAATTGTTTCTTTCTAGCTGCTTGCAATATTTCCTCCTTGACCTGGGAACTCTGAAATTTGGCCACAATATTCCTAGGAGTTTCTCTTTTTGGGTCTCTTTCAGGAGCTGGCCACCTTAGCCACCCACCTACTGCTGCTGCTGCTGTCACTGCCTCTGCTGCCACCTGGGGTCAGTGCTGGGGGAACCGCACTCCCCTCTCACCCAGCTGGGAAAGCCCTTCCACACTGACATTTGAAGCTTTCTTTGGTGCTTGTGGGTTGAGGGATCTGGGACCCTCCCTGCTGGGGATTCTCCCCCAGAGTCCTGTTCCTGTCTTGTTTCTCCCTGTGCCACATCATCAGGACTGGGCTCCACTAAGCTCAGCTTCCCATGGGATAGACCTTTCCTGTCAGCCTTTTAGGTTACCTTAGGCTGGAAATCTCTTTCACTCTATCATTCTTTGGCTTCTGCTGCAGAATTCTGCTTCTGAATTTGATGAGAGTCATTTTTTACAGGTATTTTGTGTGGGAGAAGTGCTAGAGTGTATGCATGTTTCTACTCCACCATCTTGACACCCCCTCCCCCCCAAAGTGTTATTTTCTTCAGCCTTTTTTTTGGTCTCCTTTAGCAAGCTGTTGACTTGTTTTTCATGATTTTCTTGCATCACTTTCATTTTTATTCCCAATTTTTCCTCCATCTCTCTTAACTGATTTTCAAAATTCTTTTTACCCTTCCATGGCCTGAGACCATTGCATATTTTTTAGAGGTTTTTAATGTAGAAGTCTTGTATTTTATATCTTCCTACGATGGTATACTTTGTTCTTCCTCATCCAAAAGGATGGAAGAAAATGACTGCTCACCAAGAAGGCAACCTTCTATAGTCTTATTTTTTCCCCCTTTTTTGTTCATTTTCCCAACCAGTTACTTGATTTTTGAGTCCTTTGTCAAGTGAAGGGTATGCTCTGGGGACCTGTCAGTTCTAAGTTCCTCCAAGGTGGCCCAATCAAGGAAAAGGAGTTTACTCCTCTCCTAGCTGGTGCTCTGGTCTGTGAGCAACCACAAACATTCTTATCTGCTCAGGATCTGTGAGTAGGATTCTCTCTCCACAGTGACCACCAGCTCCACCATGCCAATGTTCTTCCTCACCCCAGGACCACCACTCAGAACTGAGACCCAGATGGGCTGCTCAATTTCCCCAAGGTCTTTAGCTCAAGGGCTCCAAAAGTGGATGCTGCTGCCACAGAGGCTGCCCCTGCCCTGGGGACAGGGCTAGCACTCCCCTCCCACTCAGGTGAAAGAACTTTCTTACTGACCTTTGAAGCTGTCTTTGACTTTTATGCGTGGAGAAATCTGGGAACCACAGTTGCTGCCCATAATTTCCCACCCTGAAGCCTAGTCCAGTCCTGCCCATGCCTTGCCACACTGGGCTATGCTCCAGTCTGAGACCTTTCCTGTCAGCCTTCCAGGCTGTCTTGGGCTGGAAATCTCTTTCACTCTGTAGTTTTGTGACTTTTGCTGTTCTAGAATTTGTTTGGACTCATTTTTTCAGATATTTTATGGGCTATGGGGGGAGAGCTAAAGTAGGTCCATCTTTCTACTCCACCATCTTGGCTCTGCACCCCTTGTGCAGTTTCTTGAAGTTGGGACTAACTAACATTAAGTTTAGATAATTCTCCAATTTGAATATCCTTCTTCATATTCACCAAGTCTGTTCAATATCTATTCATTTATGGGCTTCACAAACACTGAAATTTGTCTTTAATCATTCTGCACTTGCACATATACAATGAAAGGATAATTTGAAACAATTATTTAAATAATTCATGGGGTGAGAAGGAAGTCCTGTGCCTGAAATATCTAAGTAATTATATTATGGAATTATACTTTTTAAGGTAAAATAATTTTTGTCTTGAATTATTGAAATAATTTGTACTGTCTCTATTTAGTGAAGGAGCTTAAGGGTAATGTGATTTGAGGATAGCTACAAAGAGTTTTTTGCTGATCTTTCCATGGACAATATGTAGAAGAATAATTTCATCTCAGTGAAAATCCACATTTCTTTGTTACAGATAAAACACCCAAAAACTAAAATTTTGCTATTGTGTCCAATTCTATCAAATTCCTAGGGACTTAATGAATGTTAATATAGTTATCCAGGTTAAACTTTCTTTTATATATTTTCTACTTCATCGTGTCTATTATGAGATAGTTGGAAGTTGGTGTATGCCCACATGAGTGTGTGTGTGTGTGTGTGTGTGTGTGTGTGTGTGTAAAATGGATAATGTATAAAACTAGACAACATCCATAGTCTCACATGTATTTAATGAAAAACATAATAAAGATTTAATCAGTAGGTGCCGTTGATTATGAATTTATGTGTCAGTAACATCTTGGTGGCACAGAGGATGCAAGGATGGACTTGGAGTCAGAATGATGCAAGTTCAAATACAGCCTCAGACAAAGGTTGGGGAACTTGCAGCCTTGAAGCTACATATAGCCTTCTAGGTCCTTGGGTTCAGCCTTCTGACTGATTCCAAGTTTTACAGAACAAGTCCTTTTATTAAGGGAATTTGCTCTATACAGTTTGGATTCAATCAAAGGGCCACACTGAGGTCCTCAGACTTGTATTAGTTATGTGACCTTAGGCAAGTCACAACCTCTGTATGCCTCACTTCTCTCACATGTAAAATGGAGATAAGAGTCTACCTCTCAGGATTGTTATGAAGATCACATGAGAAAATATGATCATAGGAGTTAATATTTATGAAGCACTTTATGACCCTTAAAATGCTTTTAAAGTGGTTTTATTGTTCCTCTATGATCTCCTTAATGTTTGTATTCCCTTCAGCATTCACTACTCATTTCATTCAAACAGCCCAAGTCATTCCCTGTACAGGACATTCTTCTCCTTCCTCTCTGTTCAAACTTGAGTAAGTCACATAATGTCCACAGACTTTAGCTTGCTCATCTGTAAACTGAAGGGGATGGGCTACATGTCTTTTGATGTCCATTCTAGTTCTTTATTTATGATCCAGTGAGTCTAAGAAGGGGAAGCTAGGTGGTGAAGTGTAATCCCTATGCCTTATTAAGGATGAGCCTGAGCGCCATGCTTTGTCTTAGAATTGTTGTTTTCTTATTGTTGAATCCTTTCAGTCATCTCTAACTTTCCATGACCCCATTTGGGGTTTTCTTTGCAAGCTACTGAAGTGGTGTGCTATTTCCTTCTCCAGCTCATTTTACAGTTGAGGAAACTCAGGCAAACAGGGTTAAATGATTTTTGTCCAGAATCACACAGCCCCCCTACTCTATCCACTGCACCACCTAGCTGCCCATTTTTAGGCTTCTTAGATCATAAATATAAGACTGAAATGGACTGCAAAGGACATGTAGTCCATCCCTGTCCCCCTCCCCCATTTTACAGATGAGCAAACTAAAGTCGATTGAGACTATGTGACATCTTCAAGATTGAACAGATAGTGCTAGAGACAGGATTTGTATCTATGTCTTATGATTCCCAATTCTCATTCTACCAAATAACTTTCAAGAATAATTGCTTGATTAACCAGTTGTTAGTACGCCATATGTATTTATTTTTTCTATATCCTATATCTGAACATGTTGTATTCTTCCAGTAGAATATACACTTCTTGAAGGCAGAGATGATTTCATTTTTATATTTGTGTTTCCAAGGCACAGCACATTACTTGATTCATAGTTAACTCTTTTAAATAATGCAGGTAGGTCTGCCCATTCTGTACTATTTTTCTCCTATTCTTCCATAAGTCCCTCACAAGGAGAAAGAAACTGGAACCCATACTGTTTTGACATTTCTTGTATATCTGTGGGTTAAACAAACTATTCACTAGTATCTTTTTCCTTTTTTATGTGACTCGCCCATCTTATATTTCTCTGATGTCTTACACACCACTTTTCTTCCATGTCTTCTGATTACCTTTGAGTGATCAATTTGTACTAAGAATAACAGAAATATAAGAAAATGGCAAGAATCCTGATCAGTCACTGAGGGCACCCTTGAATGGAATGCACAGTGTAGTTTAAGACAGATATGGCCACTAGAATCTAGACTGTCTAGATAGCACAATTCAGAGATCCTGAGGGACAAGTTTTTTGAAAAATACCAAAGTGTTTACTGAAATGACGGTGTGAATGGTAAAGTGGAAAATTTCAGAAGTGTCATCTCTCAGTTGGTCATAAACACTATGGATTCATCTCATCACTCAAGTCCACCAACTGGGCTTTGCTGTGAGCAGCCCCCAAATCAGGCCATTATTGGCTTTAGCGTCTAGTTCAGTGAAATACTCTTAAGAGGTTGTTACATGAAAAGCTGAAATGAGCTCCAAGCAGAGTATGGATCATCATAAAAATGCAGCTTCCAATAAGTGCCTCTCCACATAGACCCTTTGCTTGGTCAGAAAAAAATGTTGCAAGGATGCACTGAAGAAAACAAAAAGCAATTTCAAGAGGTTGTAGTAGCAAGCATGCATACGTAGGCATACACAGGCAGGCCTGCTGTACAGGTTCTTAGATCTGCTTTTCTAAAAGGAAAACAACTTCTGAGGGGTCAACAATCTACTTTAATTACATTCACCAATACAGAAAATATAAGTAGAGAAATAAAGAACCACAGGTAGGGAAACAGGGCTTCTAACTGTCTGACCATAAGCAATA
The DNA here is from genome assembly GCF_028372415.1 of Notamacropus eugenii. Lineage (NCBI taxonomy): Eukaryota > Metazoa > Chordata > Mammalia > Diprotodontia > Macropodidae > Notamacropus > Notamacropus eugenii. Next base: position 189,670,553 of record NC_092876.1, read on the forward strand.
CACACATCACAGATCAACAGACACATCCAACTGTCTGACTATTACATACATACATAATTACCAGAGAGAGAAGCACCAACATCTAGGTTTTCAAAGTGGGGAGGGGGGCTCCTAAATAGCAAACAAACCTCCATGTAAGCAAACTTTCCCTTTAAACAAGTTCCTCCCCCAATGGGCTCGATCTGAGGCCTGGGAAGATCTTTAACTCTTACATAACAAGCTTTCCCAATCAAGCAACTCTTCTTAACATTACAGAGGTATAGGGATGAATAGCAGTAGGATGTCCAGTTTACTGCATGGTAATCTAAGGTGCTTGGCTCCTTAGGGACAAGACACCAGTCAGTAAGGCAAAGACTTAGCAGGAGCTCATAGTTCAGGCTCTTTCCGCAGCAGCTATATCCATTAGACACCTGTTGGCCTTTTTAGTTAGATTCCAACTCATAGAAAATGATTCCAAAGCAGCACTGGCTACAGCAGCTTACTTAAGCAAGGACAGTGAAAGGGATGGTTTCCCAGAAGAAGATTCTGGAAAGGGTGAGACACTTTACCCCTCTTGGCTTCTCAGCATGATCTCCACTTCTCTTCCTTGCCTTTCTTCACCACTTGGGGACTGATCCAAAATCTGAGTTCCAGCTGCAAAGTGATCCTTAGGCTTGGCTGAGTTCTGTGAGGGATGAAGACAGATGAAAACCTGGACCCTTAGTGAATTTGGTCTGGCTTGGGTGTCACTGAGAATATTTCTCACAGTCCATGAGGAAAGCTTCTCCAATTGTGGCCTATATATGCCAAATACTGAGAACATGGAAACTAGTTGGAGATAAGGCAGGAAAATCCAGAGGTTCATTGACCCTGTGCCTGGCTCAGCTGGGAGCTTCAGTCTGAGACATTGAGCTCAATAATCCATTCTCTCCTCACCTCTCAGATGAGTACTACAGGAGAGGAGCCATGTGTATCCCTGGCTGCCTCCTGGCCAAGGCTGAGTCTCAACTGGCATTGGCAAAGAGGCTTGTTGCTTGCATCTCTCGTCTCTGTTGGCAGGCAGACCAGAAGCAACATCAGCCTTGGAATACTTCATGTGCTCTGGCATACAGAGAAGCACTTTGCTGTGTGAACAGCAAATAATTTTTCCATCTGTTTGTGGATACAGCATGTGTGCAACAGGTTGGTGGGTGTAACCTATCCACCCTGATTTGTGGTCTGGGTTCCACACATAATTGATGTCTCTGTGGATATGCTCTTGGTCCTTCTTGGTCCTACTATTCTGTCCCTGGTGATATGATCCATTCGTTTTATTCTATTTTACTTTTTTTTACTTCATTTAGCACTGGAGTTGATCAATTAATAAAAACATTTATCAAGCACCTTCTAAGTGCCAGACAAATGTTAAAAGATGTGAAGTGGAATAGGGAAGTGAGGTAGGAACAGGAATGTGGTGGGGGGGCAGTTTGAACATGCTACTGAAAGCCAATTGTTACATTTTCAGTGGGAGTACTTGCACGTTAGAAATGATCAAATGCTAAAAATCAGGGCTTGATTTAGTACTTTTTTTGATCATCTAAAGTTGAGAAAGTGATGGATAAAATGTTAATGGTGCAGATTAAACTTAAAAGTCTGTTATGTGCACTTTTTTCTCAAGAAAGTCAACCAGTTGTTAAATATTTACCAACACATAGCTGGTTTGGAGGGGTCACAAAGCACCTTTGATAAGATTTCAGGTAGTTGGTAATGGGGAAAGAACACTGAATTTGGAGTCAGAAGACCTAGAGTTGAATCTCATCTGTGATACTGCTTTGGTCAACTACGAGAAAATACTTAATGTCTTTAGGTCTCAGTTTCCTCATCAGCAAAATTAAAGGACTAGACTAGTTAATCTCTGAGCTTCCTTCTAACTCTCAGTCTATGATCTTATGACCCTTTCCTAGTGAGGAGGGAAGCAGTAAGAGTAATAAGTTTGGAGACGAGGAGATAAGCTCTGGAAATATGGAAATGCTAAATCATTTCAAAGTAAATTTAAGGTTTAGAGAAATAGACTAAAGTTGCAAAAAGTCCAAGGTTATTCTAAGTACAAATCAAGTTCATTCCATTCCATTTCATTTCAACATTATTGATTGAGCCCCTACTCTGCATATAGACACTCTTGGAGATTGTGACATTGTTGGTTTTTTGGTCTTAAGGTTTATAAGGCAAACATTCTAAATGCTTTCATCAAATTTATTTCATCCTTACATACTTGTCTTTCAAAAAAATAACGTCTATGGGCTCACAATAGAAGGGATCTTAGAAGCCCCATCTAACTTCATCATTTTACACATGAATAGAAGCCAAATAACTTGTCCAACATCACACAAGTGGTAAGCGTTGGAGGGTGATTCAAACCCAGTTTCTCACACTCTGGATTCTATACATTTTTCACTGTATTTCATCTGGAAAATCCTCAAGTGATGTTGGGAAAGGCAGTGAGATGATCAGTCTTCCAGAAATCAGAAGAGTTGGGTCATAGTAATACTAGCATTTGACCACCTCTGAATGAGTTATGTGACCTAGGGCAAGTCATTTAAGTTTGCTGAGACTCACTTGTAAATAAGGCATAATAATGCTGTCTATTGTCAGGGTATAGCTATGGGAAGGATGGAGGGGGCCAGATGGAGGTGCATCTATGGGTGCTAGGCATGTGGATGCTATGGAGTTCACCTTTCCTGGGACCTATGACTTCATGGATGTTTTCTGAGCAATTCTAGTACTCAGTTCTATCATTTTCTCTCTGTGCGTTGATCCTTTTTTTGTGTGGAATGGACGCTAAACATTGTGGTTCTCTTTCTGCCAGTGGCTAATTTGTGTTCAATATTCACCTGTGCTTATATTAAGTTCTGGAGAAGAATTCAGAATTGATTTTCAGTGTAGAAAGGATTTTGACAAATGAAAGAGAGGAGAGAGAACATTTAATTCCTGGGGAACAGTATGATTAAAAGCTGAAAAGTGGGAATGAACTTGATCTGTTCTGAAGTCAGTGAGGAACTTGCTAGTTGGAGTGAAAATTTAACATCAGGAACTAGTAGGAAATGTGTACATAGAATGGGGCCAGATTGTGAAGAGCCAGTAGTACACAATCTGCTGTTTCTTACCTCTTCTCAGAAATGTAACATCTGGTGAAAAAGTATGTGTCTTGATCCAACAGAACATCATTGACAAGGCTCTATACTTATGACTTTTACATTCCTGGTTTATTATACTTTGGTAACAGTTCCATATTCATTGGTACCAATACAAATCTACGCTGATTACTTCATCTGGATGCTTGGAAGTCTCTCTTCATCTTCTTCTGATTCCCTGTTACATTTCCCACAGAAGTTATTTCCAAACCTCCTCCACTTTTCTCAAATCTCATCTCTACCCCCTAAGTCTTAGAACATTATGCAAAAGCAATAGTAACAGTGGAAATGTATGTCACACTTTAAAGTGTACAGTCTTATATATACGCTATCTAATTTAAGCCTTAGAATAATTCTGAGACATGTACAATATTTAATACTATCCTCTTTTTAAATATGAGGAAACTGAGACACAAAACAACTTAACAACTTGCCAAAATCATAGAGATAATAAGTATTAGAGTAGGGACACAAATCCAGAGAATTCAGAGTCCAATTCTGTTTTCTATGTCATGCTTCTCCTCAAATAAACTTGTCTCCTACTTTACTGAGAAGATTGAGAATATTTAATTCTACTTCTTCCACTCTTTGTTTATTTTTCAGTCACATCCAACTCTTCATGGCCCCATTAGGGATTTTCTTGGCAAAGATATTGGAGTGGTTTGTCATTTGTTTTTCTAGCTCATTTTGCAGATGAGAAAACCAAGGCAAATAGGGTTAAGTGACTTACTCAGGATCACGCAGCCAGTGTCTGAAGCTCGATTTGAATTCACAAAGATGAAGTTGAATCTTCCTGACTTCAGGCCTTATTATATCCATTGCACCACATAGGTACCCCACTCCTTCATCTCTGCTCCTCTACAATTCAAAAGTTCCCTCATTTCACCCTACATCCTTCTTTCTTTCTTTCTTTCTTTCTTTCTTTCTTTCTTTCTTTCTTTCTTTCTTTCTTTCTTTCTTTCTTTCTTCTTTCTTTTTTCTTTCCTTCCTTCCTTCCTTCCTTCCTTCCTTCCTTCCTTCCTTCCTTCCTTCCTTCCTTCCTTCCTTCCTTTCTTTCTTTCTTTCTTTCTTTCTTTCTTTCTTTCTTTCTTTCTTTCCTTCCTTCCTTCCTTCCTTCCTTCCTTCCTTCCTTCCTTCCTTCCTTCCTTCCTTCCTTCCTTCCTTCCTTCCTTCCTTCCTTCTTTCCTTCTTTCTTTCCTTCTTTCTCTCTTTCTTTCTTTCTTCCTCTCTCTCTCTTTCTTTCCTTCTTTCTCTCTCTTTCTTTCTCTCCTTCTTTCTTTCTTTCTCTTTGTCAAGATTAATCTCTCCACCTGTGCCCATCTGCTCTTTTTTACTCTAAGACTTTCTATAGTAGTAGCAGCAGGAAGGGATTTTAGATGGCAACTAGTCCAGCCCCTCACTTTATTACTGAAGAAACACTTTTGGATGTACCTCTCTTAACTTTGACTTAAATATTCAAGTAAAATCTCTCTCTCTGCTCTTTGATCCTAGTTCTGCACTTTAAGGCCTGGCATAGAAAGTTCAAACCTTATTTTCATCATATGGCTTGTCAGATTATTGAAGATAATAAATATTATTGCATATACCTTTATTTGTCCAGGCCCAGTTTTCCCAGCATTTCCCTCTAGATTCTATTTTTAATCAAAGTACAGAATCTTTGATTTTGCTACTGCTAACTGTCATCTTGTTAGAATTGGACCCATAATCTAACCTGTTGAGATCTTTTTTCTATTCCAAATGTTATTAAACAGCTTGGATGCCTCTCTCAACTCTATATCATCCACAAATGAAATAAGCATTCTATCTATTCCTTCATTATTTAAAAAAAATCGGACAAAGGCCTGAGATGTTACACTATATGCTTCCCTTCTGACATACAATGATCCCTTACCCATTCAACCCAATTCTTTTGGCTCATAAGTTAGAGAATGTTCTTAGCTCCAGACAGTTTCAAATCCTCCACTGTCATATTGCCCACATCTCTCTAAGTTGTCTACAAGGATATCATAATAAAGTCTAAAATTTCTTGCTGAAATATGGGTTTTCTATGTCTACAACTTCCCAGTTTAATAATCCAATTTAAAAATAGGGAAATGAGGCTAGTCATACAATTTTTTTAAAAAAATTGTTATTCTGAACTTCAGAAACATTAAAAATGCATGAGTATGTACATGTGCAGAGCACAGAAAAAAGAGAATTGTGCTAGAAACATCTATTGCATATAGCTTACTTTAAGGAAGAAGTATACAATAGTTCAATACTTAGTTTCAAAACTACCCTGCTCATCTAGTTTTTTCCCCCTCTAAGTTCTGAAGGCAAGCCAGTTTAGCTTAAACAGCAAAGCATTCTGGTGGAGAAATAGGAGCTCTAATGTACCAGTCAAAACACCTCACCACTTCCACTACTTTGACTACCATCTCTACTCAGGTCTCTGTGAAGATAGCCCAGGACCTTGAACCCAAGTGAGTTGGAATAGCAATATCCTCTAAGCAACATTTGCTTCCAGCCCAGCGCTTATAGCAACTTAAAGCAGTCACTGAAGAAAGAAATCATTGTGAACAGCAACAGCTGTTTGACAACTGCTGACAATAGGCAGGTAAGTGTAGGGGCTTGGGAGGTGGCAGAACCCCTTCAGACCACCACTCCTGCTTCTGGATCAGCCTTCAAAGCCATTGTTTGGTGGGGCAACTCCTATGGACTCATCCCCATCACCTGCCACGGATAGGATAGGCTAGCCAACCTAGATAAAGTATCAAGGAACCATGAGAGAGAGACAGGAGGCAGGGTGTGCCATTCAGCCCACACTACAACCATTATCTCCCCTCAGACCCTTATGAAGACAGACTAGGACCCTGAACCATAGAATCTCTGCAATAGCGACACTTCCAGGACATTGCTGAGTGGTTCAGCTCAGACAATGATATGACTTAACCAGAGGAAATGACATCAAAGAAGAAATGTTTACATCTGCTTTGCTGTTGCACCCTAGGGACCTTTCCATCTGACTTACCACTGAACCCTTCCATTTGTGTTATCTCCCCCATTAGAATGTGAGCTCCTTGAGTTTAGGGACCATCTCTTTTTCCTTTGTATTTACAAAAATTAGTATAATGCTTTGTACATAGTAATCACTTAAATTCTTCTTTCTTTCCTTCTTTCTTTCCTTCCTTCATTCCTCTTTTCTGTCCCTTCTGTGCATTTTAAAAACATGTTTTCAGGACACAAGGGACAATCAATTGATCAACCAATAAATATTATTATGCACCTACTATGTGTCAGGCATTGTGATAAGCATTGAGGTTACAAATACAAAGCTTGCAATATAAAAAGAGAAGATACACAAAAGGAAAGTGAAAAGTGAAAGTACCCTATGTGAGAACATGGTGGAAAAGCCAGTCAGAATGTTCCAAAACCAGTACAGCCAAGTGAGAAATGAAGAGATTTCTTAGCTGAGCTCTCTCCTTATCTGGAGGTTTGGGGTTCATGGCCTCTCTGATCAGAGAGGTAGAAGATAGTGATGGTAGTGATGAAGGTGAGTACCAAGGCTGATAAGACCTTACAGGAACATGAGATTATCCTAAAAATGATTTCTTGGAGCATGGTGGAAAAATCAGAGAAGACCCAAAGTAGTGCAGCCAGGTGAGAAATAAGGGATGGACAAAAAGTTGCATGAAAAGTTATGTGAGACATTGCAAAAGACAGAAATAATGACATCATTATTGCTATACCTCCAAATTAAATACACACACAGTTAAATAAAACAAACCCACTTAAATGTATTTTGCCTATCTCCTGACAGAGTAGTGATGGACTTCAGGAACAAATTGATACAAACATTTGTATATTCTGTTCTTGAATAATGCATGCTAGCTAATCACTGTCACTATTTTTTCCTTTTGAATTGCTTATTGATAAAAATCAATTTAATGATTTAGAATATTTGACAGGAATTGAAATCAAGTTCAAGGGCTTATTCTTTGAATTTACCTTCTTCCCTCTTTGAAAATCTGTCCATTTGACTCTCTCCAGTCCTGTAGGAACCTCTCCACCATGAGTTTCCTTCCAGTGTTTTACCTCAACAACTCTGTGCTCTGGCCAGACTGACTTATTTCCCATTCAATGAATGATCCTGGTACTTTTTGAACTATGTGTCTGCTGACAGTCTTCTCTACTTGTCACCTTTGCTTATTAAATTGTTACCCCTTATTTAAGGAGAGCTCAAATGTGATCTCCTCTGGGATAACCTTTTTGATCACTTTAGTTACAACTATCTTTTCATTGCTTATGAACATTGCATTCTGATATGCCTCTCTTACAGTATATGAAACATTCTTCAAATCGCTGTTATTTGCTTACATCTATTACTTTCTCTCCTTTCCCAAGAACTCCTTGAAAATGGAGACTATGCTTCTTCAAAAATATCTTTGTATACCCTGTAATACCAAGAACCATGAAAGTGTGCAATGAACATTGAATTAAAAAGAATGAATCAGCAAGCCCCTTAATTTCTCATCTCTTGTTCAGTTTTTTAAACTCAATTCATCTCTGATCTCACTTCATGGATGTCTCTTAACCATCTTCACCTTCAAATGACAAAGGTTTACTGTTCCACTTTATATTTACATGAGGCTGCCTTCTTTACTTAGTTGATCTTATTATATAGACTTATTTTATTATGTCATTATTAATGTTATATAGATTCACTCCTATTATCTTTGAACCTTCTCTTTTGGGCTTTATGCACATGTGCTTTCATAAGTTCTAAATATCAAGAGATATCATGTTCTCTTCCTTCAAAACCACTGTGAAAATATGTCCGCTATTCTTTAAGTGCCATGATCAAGATCTCTGTCCTTGATTCCTGCCACACTCCCTCTCCTAGCCTTCCTGCTAAAAATGCCATGGTCTAATCCTGGACTTCTTTCATTCCCATCATGGATCTGCCTCTGTTGGTTATCTAACTGCTTTTACGTTCATGAAAATTGATGTATCCTTGCTCTGACCCTGCTCAGAATGGCTTCCTGTTCTTGTACAGTCTTGACTTTGGCCTGTGAAGGCTGTTTTCTCCACCTTGCCTCATTTTCCCAGTCTTCTGAACTCTCTTCTCTATGTTTTTCTATTTTGCCCCAAGTCACTTCTTTCCTTCTAATCCACCAAGCCAGTTCCCTTTCATCTTTCAAAATTGCTCCTTAAAAGCACCTCTTTCAGCAAGTAGTCCAGGCCTGATGGCTTATCTCCCAGACTCAAGGCAACTGGTTAGAAGAGAAAGAAAGAAAATGTGAAGGAAATATGCAATGAGAAAAAGCAATAGCTTTTGCCTTTCCAATATTATCTGCTCTCCCCTGATATTTTTACAAATCTTTGCCCTATTTAATATAGGAGCCCAATGGGCATGAACATCTTGGTTTTCAAAGTTCATAACAACTCCAAGGATGCTGTCAGCTTTTAATTATTAACGCATGATAACAATAAAAACAATACCAGTGACAACAGGCAGATACCATCTGCTCCTCCTTCAGGGCTAAGAGGGGGTATACTTTGTTTTTAGAGTGCAGTTGTCTTAGAAGTACGTTTTTTGTAGAGTTTGTTTGGTTTCTTGGAAAGCAAAGAATCTGAGGACTTGGTCAGAATTTGACCAAGAAGAAGAAACTCTGCTGACTCTGCTTGACAGAAGAAACTCTGCTGGCTCTATCTAGTTTTTAACTCTGTTGTAATAATTTTAAAGAACTTGAAGCCTCTGTCCAATGGCATTTTTCTGGAAAAGACAAAGTTGCAGTAAAACTCGGTTATGACAAGGGAATAAACATTCTTTAAGCTCCTATTACATACTAGGCACTATGCAAAGAACTTTACAAATCCCTCTGGTCCTCACAATGGCTCTGTTAGGTAGGAGCCATTATTTACCCCATTTTACAGTTGAGGAAACTGAGACAGACTGAGGGTAAGCAACTTGTCCAGGACAACAGAACCAGTAAATGTCTGAGATAGGGCTTGAACTCAGGTCTTCCTGATGCCAGGCCCAATGCCATAGCAAAAGTGTCACCTACCAATAAGAGCCAGCATTTGTATAGCATTGTAAGGTTTGCAAAGTGCTTTACAAAGATCTCGTTTGTTCTTTACTCCAAACCTGGAAGTTAATTACCATTACTTTTAGCCTCTTTTTGCAGATGAGCAAAATGGGACAGACAGAATTCACTGTTCTAAGCACTTTCCAATTATTAACTCATTTGATCTTCAGAACAACCCTGGGAGGTAGAAGTTATTATTATAATTTGACAGATGAAGAAACTGAGGTAGTTGAGGTTAAAGACCTGTTCAGCATCACATCGCTAATAAAGATCTGAAGCTTTACTTGAACTTTACTATACCGTGTTATGTCTTGCCTTTCTTATTCCCACTTAAATCACCAGTATTGAACTGTTTAGATAAAAATAAAGAGCTGCATTTAATCAATGATGGATATTTTCACATAGCATCCTAGTACAAAGCAAAGGTATTAAAGTAGGTTGCAGGAACAGTCAGCTACTCTGGTCCCTGATCACCTTGTAAAAGTGCCCCAAAGGGGCAGCTAGGTGGTGCAGTGGATTGAGCACCAACCTGGACACAGGAAGACCTGTGTTCAAATGCAACTTCAGACATCAGGTGTGTGACCTTGGACAAGTCACTTAATGCTGATTGCCTTAAAAAATAAAAATGTGACCCAAGAAAACATTTCATCCTATCACTATCAAAATACCCTGAGGTAATCCACCACTTCAATAGTCCTTAAAGTCCCATAAGATGTGAAAGATATCTTTGGCTAAAAATGATTATAACCAAGAGTTTAAACTCAGTCTATCAGCTCAAAGCCACTTTATAGACAGTGGACTTACATGATTAGCCTAGTCTCATACAAAGAAAGAATTGAGTATTCTGCAGCTATTTCAAAATGTCAGCATAAAAGATATTTCCTACAGAACTTCATAGTAGCTTAGATATTCTATAGGAAGGGATTTTTAAGATCAGAGAAAGTCACCCCATGTAGGAATTCATGGATTTCCCAGTGGAGCCATAGATGGAAATAGCTTCCTCTCACTACCATTGCAATATGAAACTCCATGTCTAAGTCCAGAGAGGCTCCAGCTTTGTGCACCTGTCACACTAGCACCAAGTACCCCTCCCAGAGAGCAAGGAAAGCTGACTTCCATGGTTTTCTCTTAATGTTTTACCAATACAACAATCATGGCCTAAATTGTAATCTGGTTTTGTTAAAGTCAACTTTAGTTCATTCAAATGAAATTTTACAACCTAACTGTTAAACTGTTGGTTCATGATTAGGGTTACACAAAGGAAACAAATATCTGTCTCACAACACAATAATTTATATAGATCATTAAAGCGTTTTAACCGATATTATCTCACAATGTCTTCACAACAGCCCTGTGGGGTGAGCGAATATTATTATCATTTTATAGATGAAAATAATAATAGCTAACCTATATATATATATAGCATTTATTATGTGCCAGGAACTGTTCTAAGCACTTTGCAATTATTGTCTCATTTGATCTTCAGAACAACCCTGGGAGGAGGAAGCTATTATTATAATTTGACAGATGAAGAAACTGAGGTAGTGGAGGTTAAGAGACCCATTTAGCATCACATCTCTAGTAAGGATTTGTAGCTTCATTTGAACTCAAAGAACTCTAATTCCAGGTCTAGCCGTGTATATATTACACCCCTATCAGAATAGCATTTATGTACCACATCTAAATGTTTAATACCAAAAATGATAACAAGATATATGTGTTCAGTCACACAGCAAGGAAGAGTCATAATTCAGCCAGGTGTATTGACTTTATATCCAGTGCCATATCAACATACTGCCTCTCTGAGAGGTAGGAGACTAATCCCAATAGACAACTTCAGTGGTGGAGAAAGTGATCTCTTACCCGTAGTAACAACAGATAGAGAAGTTGACCACCACTCTGAACCTTAGACTGACTTCCTAGCAAACTGTACTTTTTCTCTCTTTTTTTTTTTTGGTTTCACTGATGCTTCTAATAACATTAATGATAATAATATGAAGCATTGACTTAGTATCTATTTTGTACCAGGCAGTGTGTTAGGTACTTTAAAATATTATTTTATTTGATCCTCACAAAAACACTGGGAGGTAGATACTATTATTATTCCCATTTTACAGTTTACAGGACATGGAGACAAACAAAAGCCAAGTGAATTGTCCAAGGTCATGCAGCTAATAAGTGTCTGAAGCTGGATTCGAACTTAGGTCCTTATGCAGCAGCACCGTCACCAACCTCTTTCCAAAACTTCCATAGAATGCTCATATTTTTCCTGGTTCACTGAACACCCTATCATACATTAATCTTTATTCATGAAAAAACAAAGACCCAAGCTCCAATACTGTGAGTAATAGACCCACCTTTTTTTATTTTTAGCATTCCTGTGTTTTCCTCTTCTCTCATTTCAAAATTTTATCGTGGTTGAGAGGTAACTGGCATTTTAAAGGCTAAGCCTGCTGAGCACAAGTCCTGGCAGGACCTAAGCTTCCAGAAAGGATTTGAGTATGGACTTGGCAAATCTGTTGTCTGAAGATTAGTAACCCTACCATTGGTGTAAATAAGAAGTCATACATATCTACTTCTCTTGTGCAATTCTTACCCATATCTTTCTGTAAATCATCTACTGAGTATCTTGCTAGCACTCTCTAGGGCATGGGTTCTTAACCTGGGATCCAGAGATTCCCAAGGAGCATCTATGTACTTGGATGTGAAAAATTGTGTCTTCATTTTTGCTGCCGTTTATCTCAATCTAAGTGTCTAATCATCTTCTTTAATTATTTTTAAAATCATTATTCTGGAAAGCCCATAAGTTTCACCAGACTTCCAAATAAGTCCATCTCTCTCTCTCTCTCTCTCTCTCTCTCTCTCTCTCTCTCTCTCTCTCTCTCTCTCTCTCTCTCTCTCTCTCTCTCACACACACACACACACACACACACACACACACACACACACACACACACACACTCCTACTTTCAGGACTTGAATACCTTAGGGGTTATAATGAACTGTTCTGGCTTTTCCTTTTTCCTACATGCCCAGCTCATCTCCTTTACCAGTCATACATGTTCATGATGGTGCCATTTCTTCAGACAAAGACATATTTGTTTACTCAAATTATTTATCAGAACATTCAAAATACTCCAGATGAATGACAGTGAGGCAACTTGCTGTAATTGGTAGAAAGTCAACCTTAGAGTCAGAGAGACGTGGGTCCAATTTCTATCTCTGATATAAGTTGTGTGACCAAAGGCAAGGCATTTAACCTCTGTAAGTGTACCTAAGCAACTAAGACTGTAAGTTATAGGAAAATTACTGATCTATACTGGTGGAAAGAGTTCCACACAGAGAGTTATCTATCCTGGCAAAATCAGAGCTGTGAACTGAAAAAAAAAAAGGCACTTGTGAATTTCTTTGTTAGGAGTAAATTGGAATTATGAAAGATGTTTTCACAAATGAAAAATCTGATCTGTTGTCGCTACCTGTTTTGATCCTAAAGAGTTATTGTTGCATCATCTCACCCTATGCGACTCTACCTTCCTGATTTTCTTCCAAAGCAGCCAAATTTGGAACCCAAGGAGGAGAGGGTTAAAGGGGAGGGGTGACTGAAACTGGTACAGCTGGGGATCATTAAGGCTTGAGGGCCTGCATAAGAAGGCAGAATGCCAGTGAGTCATCTACCCTTTTTTCTCTCTTCTATTAGGGGGGTGGCTGGGGAAGATTCTGTGGTTTGTTTCAAGTTCAGGAAACACGGGTAGATAAAAGTTGTGTCTGTTGTTGAAGTGTGGCTATGTGGGCCCTGTGTGTTCAGGAATGTTCCAACAACTCTGAACCACAGGTCTAGTGTGGTGACGCTCCAATGGGAGAGATGAACAAGGGTCTTCCTGACACAGGATGTGGGTACTGGAGGCTTGATCCTTCTTGTGACACCCTGAAGCTCTGAAGGAATGTGACCTCTCCTGCAGGGATCCCTGGGGTTCTCAGACCAGGAACCTGGGCACTATGTGGTATGTGGGGCAGTGGCTAGCAAATCTATATGACTTGTGACTATGGGAATTTTATGATGACACATTCAGGGTACACAAATTACCCAGATGATTTTGGGGAACAGAATATAAAAGCTATTAGGAAAAGCTGAAGTGATATCTTGGTTCCAAAGAGAACAGATTCCAGAAGAAATGGCTTTCCTACTCCTCAAGTAATTTGTAGGATAACAAGCTCTAATCTTATAATCAGGTAGTTGAGGTATCATTCATAGATCACTAAGACATCTTTTAGCCTTAAGTATTTGTGAAGAATCATTGAAAAATACATGAAATGAAACGGCACACACACATTCATAAATACATACAGACATATATACATATACATGATATAATACAGTGATGAGTACAGGTATGCATAAACTAACTGTATTTCCATATTACTTCACTCATTAAATATTTGAGAATACAGAGGAGAAAAAAATCTCTTCCCTCAAGAAACATTCTAGTAGAGATGCATTAACCCATTATCACTAATATTATACACTTTCTATGAATAAATCTTGAAACGAGAGTTTAATAAAGGGTCTTCTAGATTCATGGGAGAAGGAATCACTTTGTTTTACTCTGAAGAGGTTGAGTTGTGGGGTTTCTGAGTTAAGCCTACTTGAGTTCTAGGTGGCTCTTTAACAGAAAGGTTTAGATATTTATTGAATAAGCTAGAAATCATGCAAATCTTAGCTTGAGGGTTACTTGTGGTCTAACTAAAGAAAAAAATGAAGGAAGACATTAGGGCTTTGTGGCATCTAGCATTCCTAAATTATACCATATTTGTGGGAATTGACAGTAATTATACTTGGCAATATAATTCATTTGTGTGTGTGTGTGTGTGTGTGTGTGTGTGTGTGTGTGTGTGTGAGAGAGAGAGAGAGAGAGAGACTCTGCAGAATGGGACAAACTTCCAGTGCTACACAGAAATCCAGTATTAGTTCAAGTATATAATATAGACGAATATGTACGAGAACCAGTGAACTTTTCCAAGGTTGGTATGGTGTGCATACCATTTGACCAGGCCTGGGTGCACTACTACCTTGATCTCCTCTGCCCAGGAGAATGATGCTAAGGTCAGGAAGAGCGCAAGGAGCTTTGATAAATATTAATGAAACCTGAAGTTTTTCCAAGAAATGAGTTTTAGATGAATGAAGGGTTCTGAAGCAGATTTTGACACAGCTTTAAATTGTCATCTTATGATATTCATATGATACATTGCAAAATTCTTAGAAAATAAAAAAAATCTATACCCTCATTGAAGTTTACATTTTCTTGGGGATAAATATCTGTCCACTGTGGCTAAAGCTACAATTCCTCCTTTATCACCATGGATGTATTATCTTATAACAATACTATGAAGTAAGTGTTATTAGTATTTTTATTTTAGAGATGAGAAAAACAAGGTAAAGAGAGGACAAATGCCTTACTCATAGTCATACAGCCAGTAAGCCTCTGAGACAAGATTTGTACCCAGACATCCCTGACACTATATTCACTGCTTTTTCTATCTTACCATACTGTTACTACTAAACATGAAAAATGTTTACATGTAGTTTCATATAGATTACAGCTGGAATAATTATAATTTTGGTCAATGGTCACTCTGTCCCCAGCCCAAGTCAGCAAAAGTAAGTGTTTAAAAAAATGAGCAAAATGAATAAGCAATAAAGTCTTATATACCGTCACCTAGATGGGGTCACTTAGAAGTAATGGGTGATCTCCTTGTGTGACTTTCTATTCCAAGGGGCTCAGTAAGTGATGTTGTTCTTTCACGTCTGTCTTATAACCTACGGTGAAACTACACAGTAGAATAGACTATAAATTAAATGACTTCATTTATCATCATGTGATCGCTTTCTAATTATTCCTCCCAGTTAATGGCTTCTTAAAACCTTCAATTTTGCATGACCTTCTGGGGAATGAATGTCTACTTTTTATCATTAGATGAGAATGGCTTATCCCAACCCCCAATGTTCTGGTACACACAGTTAATGGATTATGGCTCTGCAAAGTTCATTAAAAAGTATCAAAATCTGACAGTATTGTGAATGGTGTCATAGGTGGAAGTTCTCAGAACCTCACACATGATTGATGTGGGTAAGACTCAATGCCTCTGTAAAGTCTAGTGCTTCCTGGTTTCTGACTTTTATTGCTCCAAAGGAAATTTAATAGCTGATAATGCTTTTATTTTCCTGTATTGGTACAGAATAAATTCCTCCAAAGGGCTATTTTGTTGTTCTGCAATCTTGTCATTCTAGAAAATATTCTTTGAAATAAATGCGGCTTGGACTTCTTTTGTAACGAGTTGTATTGTATCCATTATTCAAAGAAAGTGCATTTATTATGTTCTGCATGACTGCACATGCATAATCTCTATCAAATTGTTTGCCTCCTCAAGGAAGGAGGAGAGAGGAAGGAAGAGAATTTGGAACTCAGTTTTTTTAATGAATGTTAAAAATTTGTTACTACATGTAATTAGAAAAATAAAATATAAGTTAAAAAAAGAAAGTGAATTTATAAAATGCCTACTCTTTGCTGGCATCAGGGTTCGCCATTCTTAACTTCACATCCATGCCCTTATTTAAAAAAATACATACATTTTATAACTGTTTTTCAACATAATCGACTTCCTTTTTAATTCTCTGTATTCTATTTTATTCATTTAAAAACCTTATTCTGATAAAGGGTCAATGACTTCCCCAGACTCCAAAAGAATCTGTCATCTATAAAAAGATTAAGAAAACCTGGTATTAGAGATGGAAAGAGAAAAATAAAACAATCTCTGTCCTTCAGTGATTTACATTCTATCAAGGAAAACAACATCCATATATAGAACACTATAACATAGGCACAAAACAAAAACAAGGCAAGTTGGGGTAAGCTGTGGGGGAGACACTAACAGCTAGAGGAGGGATTAGCAAAGACTTCTCTCATGTAGGAGGTAGCGTTGGAATTGAGCTTTTTATTTCTACTTGCTGTAATAAGATGTGATGTATCCCACCACCCCTCTGTAATGCCAAAATATTTTGGGTTCAGTACATTTCTTGTGTACATATGTGTTAATAATACCAACTTCCCTTCCCATTATGTGGGAGCTCTTACAAGTGGTCCTAGATAGATTATGTCTTCCTTGGTTGGATAATTGTGACATTAACTGTTAGCTTCAATCCAAGACCATCTTTCAGGGAGTAAAGGAAATTGCACTCTAAATTAACCTTTCACTGGGAAAGCCTGGGGAACCTCTCCTTTGATATGCATGTACTTCAGTAGTTGCCAGTGGCTAAATAAAACTTAAATTAGCATCTGTACTCATACCACTCTATCTGAGGTGTCAGCCAAGGGCAGGGAAATTACCAGGGTAAGAATAAATCCCACTGATACTAGGAAGCAATTTCCTACCTTGGGGGTGGCTGAACTAATTTGAATGATCTAATCCTAAAAAAAGCTGCCCTTCCAGTTTTTGTGCAAAGGGATCAGTGGTGTGGTCTTGAAATAAAAGCACAGGTGGAGACATGCCAGTATTGAAATCCAAGCTGTCCCTGGCCACTGAAGCTGAACTCCGAGGAAGCCTGAACCTTGATAACCTCAGCTCAGTTCTATCTCCTTTCCTGTGGCCCAAAGTCATTTATTCTCTTATAATTATTATTTTCTGCCATGACAATTGTGAGAAAATAGCTGTAAAATAAAAAGCTCTCCCCACCATCAACATAAAAGAAAATGTAAAGTGGAAACTTGCCTTTGATGTGTCTTACCCTTCCCCCAGACTTCACAAGTGCTCTGCTAGCCTCAAATGAAACTTTTTGGATTTTACATTGAGTTACCTTATAATCTTGTGAGAAACTGAAGTAGTTAAAGGAACTCTAGCCTTCTTTACAAAGAAGCATAAGGGAGAAAACAAGGAAAAGGCCTAAGATCCAGAGAAACTGTGGAACAGAGGAAAGAAAGGAAGAACAAGACTGAAGCAAATAAGACAGCCCCAAAGTTCCAGTATATGAAAAGAAAACTGAGAGAAGATAAAGACCGACAACAGAAAGAAATATGCATTGGGATAAATAATTAATTTGATAATCTCAATATGGCTGACTTCTGAGGAGCCTTTGACCTTCTCCAATACACTAGGTTAAATACCATGAAGGCAAGTATCTCAGTTTAGTTAAACTTCACATATCCCTTAGTGCCTAGTCGAGTGCCCTATAAATAGTTGGTACCTGATAGATGTTTATTGAATGACTTAATGAAGGAATTGAAAAGGGAAGATTATTAAGAGAAGGAAGGGAGAAAACAATCAAGATCATAGAGCTACCGAGTGATTCCCTGAACCTTGAAATGGCATGGCTAATTTGACATGACCTCTTTTGAGACTTTTGAGATATCGCAGGTATCTGAAGGACAGAGTTTAGTATATGCTATTTGAAATGTCAGGAGATTATTCTTAGGGGGCCATTCTCAAAAGAAATAACTAGGGATGGTAATGGGACCTGTAATTTCATTGCAGGTAGGGAGTTTCCAGGAAACAAATCTCCTTTTCCAATATAGGTCAGCATCTTCTCCGCAACTTAAAATCTTAGAGCATTAAGAAGTTAAGTGTCTTGCCCAAGGTCACAAAGTCAAGACTTAAGCCCAGATCTTCCTGGCATGAAGGCTATTGCTTTATCCACTACACCCCACTGCCTCTCTCATTATGTGTCCAAATTTCATATTTTACTTAAGTCTGTGCCTATAACCTTGGTAGATGCTCAGTCAAATAAAACAGGCATGGTGACTGAAGTTTCCCCTTCAGTCTAAGGCTGGCTTCCTAGAAGGTGACCTTAAAAAGAACAAAACAGGTTTGGCTTCTGAAAATTCCACCTTGCTTTCCCGAAGCAAGGCTGCCAATATCAATGGCCTTGGTAGGCTGGGCAGAGCCCACAGGCTGTCTGAATGGTGGTCACTCTAAGTCTGTGGGTAGTCTGTGCACTTTCCATGGGAGGAGGAGTTCCTTTTAATTTAAGTCCAAATTCCATTTTTTGTAAAATCTATTACTTTTTTTTTAATACCTTCCACAAAAGCCACCATGGAGAATTTCAACAGGTCAAACTGGCACTTCTAATTTTAACTGTCTGAATCCTCTCAGGTTTGACAATGCCTTTTATGCCTTTGACTTTCTGATTCATAGATTTTTTTTTTAAGAACACCTGTATTCTAAAGGAGAGCTCTCCACTCTTTGCTCTATAACTGAAAGACAGTGACTGAGAGAAATACTTACAATGTTTTAATTCATGTTCTTTTTCCTGTATAACCAAATGTGATTTTATCAGATTTTTCTGTTATGTTCCCTATTTCTCCATTGATCACAACTTATTAGCTGTCAGACAAATTATATTCAAACTCAGGAAACAAAGTAGTCTTTGAATTTTTGGCCCCAAAGCAAGGTCTCAAAAGTAGACTTTTGTATGTGTCTACATAAAAATGACTATGTGAATAACTGAAAGAGTTCATCTAACTGACATGTTTTCAGATTAAAAAATAATATTTTAACATATTCATAGCTTGCAGGTCTGTTTCAGGTAAGATGACAAATTTAGGAAGACTCAAACAAACATCTTTCTTTCCTCTTTGTCCCTCCAAGTCTTTTCCTTCCTTCAAGGGCCAACTGAAACACTCTTATCTCCTCCAAAATGAGCACACACGCATACAAACATATACACATAGATTTGCATGTTCACATACACTTATATATACGTACACATGCATACATACATATATTTACTTGTATAGCCCAACCTAGTATTAACAACAGCAGCACTGGAGAAACTAGGGAAAAAATAGACACAAATAGACACCAAGTGAAGTCAGATAGATCTGGTATTCATAAGTATCTTTTGTATAATGTAGAGAAAGTCTCTCATCTTGCCCTTTTGTTTTTCCTATCTGATTAATTCATCTTTTTAAACATGTTGAATGTATATGATCACGAAAGGTCTTCATGAAGAAAACTGGATGACCTCTTTTCGAGTCTATTGTAGAGAAAATTCTTACTAAGTTATGAGTTGGTTTCTGACATCACTTCTCACTTAGATTCTTTGACTCATACTGCTGTCTTAATGTGATAATGGTAATTCTTTTTAAAAAATGCTACATTTTAAGTTCTGAACTGTTCTCCCCTTCTTCTTCCCCCCACATATCAATATTATGTACATTTTTTATTTATCAGTTCTTTCTCTGGAGATGGATAGCATTTTCCTTTATAGATTCTTTGTAGGTGATATGAGTATTTATAACACTCTGAATAACTTGGTCATTCACAGTTGTTCTTTGGACAATATTGCTGATCCTGTGTACAATATTCTCTTGGTTCTGGTCATTTTACTCTTCATTATTTCTTTCATTGTTTTTCTAAAATCAACCAGTTCATCATTTCTTTTTTTTAGTTTATTTTTAGTTTTCAATATTCACTTCCATAAGTTTTAAATTTTCTCCCTCTCCTCTCCCCTTCTTCCCCAAGATGACATGCAGTCTTACAGGGGCTCTACACATAACGTTCTTATTTAACATGTTTTCACATTAGTCATGTTACATAGAAGAATTATAACAAATAGGAGAAATCATGAGCAAGAGAACAAAACAAAACAAAAAGAAAATAGTCTGTTTCACTCTGAAATCCAACTCCATATTTCTTTCTTTGGATGTGGATGGCATTTTCCATCATAAGTCCCTTGGAATTATTTGCACTGCTGAGAAGGGCTAAGTCTATCTAAGTCAGTCATCACACATAGTGGCTGATACTGTGTACAGTGTTTTCCTGGTTCTGTTCACATCTGTTGATCATTTCTTATAGCACAATAGTATTCCATTACATTCGTATTCCACAACTTGTTCAGCCATTCCTCTTTTGATGGGCATTCTCCCAATTTCCAGTTCTTGGTTATCACTAAAAGAGCTGCTATAAATATTTTTGTCTGTGTGGGTCCTTTTCCCACTTTTATGATCTCTTTGAGATACAGCCCTTGAAGTGGTATTGCTGGGGCAAAGGGTATGCACATTTTTATAGCCCTTTGGGCATAGTTCCTATTGCTCTCCAAATCAGATCAGTTTGCAGTTCCACCAATAATGAATTAGTGTTCCAATTTTCCTGCATCTTCTCCAGCATTTATCATTTTCATGTTTTGTCATATTTAGCTCGACATTTTTTTACAACAGTAGTATTCCATCACAATCATAAACCACAACTTGTTTTGCTTTTCCTCAATTGATGGACATCCCCTCAATTTCCATTTCTTTGCCACTACAAAGAGAGCTGCTACAAATATTTTAGAACATATAATTTCTTTTCTTTTTTCCCTGATCACCTTGGGAAGCATATCTAAAGGCTGATATTGCTGGGCCAAAAGTTATATAGAGTTTTATAAGTCTTTGGGCATAATTGCAGATTGCTCTACAAAATGGTTAGATCAGTTTGTTTTTCCACTAAGATAATGGCAATTCACATTTAAACAGTACCATAAATTTCATTAAAAACATTTTTCTCATAATCCTGCGAGGTAAATAGGAAAAGAATCATCAAATTTCCCTACTTCCACTTCCCTCATCCCATTTTGTAAATTAAAAAAAATACAGGTACAGTTAGGTTAAATAAGGAATGAGGGGTAATAAAGCTAGTTAAGTGTTAAACCTGAGTTTTGGGCCCTGGGGTTTTTTTTGCCATAAGTCCAGCTTTCTGTAGGACAGCTAGGTGGTGCAGCAGATAGAACACCAGGCCTATAGTCAGGAGGACATGAATTCAAATCCAGCTGAAGACACTTACTAGCTGTATGACTCTGGGCAAGTCACTTAACCCTGTTTGCTTCAGTTTCCTCATCTTTAATATGAGCTTGAGACAAGAAATACCAAACCACTCCACTATCTGCCAAGAGAACCCCAAATAGGGCCATGAAGTGTTGGACATGACTAAAAAACAACTTCATGACCAAACCAGCTTTCCATACTATCTCAGTTGGCTGATGCATCTAACAAACAATTCAATTAGCAAATATTTATTGTGTGCGGGCATGTGTACTTGTGTATATGTGTGATTTTGTCACTCTTCCAGGTACTTTCCAGTGAAATTGTTACCTCCTTGAGGACAACATACTTTTTTAGTATCTATAAAAATTTCTTTCTCATAAAAAATGCTCAATACTACTTGCTGGGGATGGAAGCTCAATTCCATGTGGACAGTCTCGGGCGGGTAAAGGTGGGAACTTCTAAATCTTAGAGTTCTCATGAGGCCCCCCATAAAACACCAGGGAATCGAGGAGTGAGACCGAGCAATCTTGTGTATTTCCGCCTCTTCCCGTGAGAAACGTGATGGGAGGAGCATCCCCCTCAAGACTGTCCCGGATCTGGGCACACCTATTGTTATCTAACAGGCACGGTATTCAGGTGCAAACTACGAAGCCGGAGAGCTTAATTAGGGTCAGGAAAGCCTGAAGGCTCTCTTAGCTCGGGAGGGGCCCTTACAGGACAGAGGGCTCCATTTTCCCTCTCTTCGCTCTCCCCTCCCCCTCTCTCCCCACTTACACTTCTGCTTCCAATCTCTTATTATAAGATCTTTGCCTCCTTGGGAGATTCCTCGCTCCCTCCTAAGGAAGAGCTTCCCCTGCACATGTAACCGAGACCCTGAATAAAGCCTAACCCTTGTTCGACTCTGGAAAGTCTCTTCTCTCATACGTTTATCCGGTTTGGCCAGCCGAAGACCTGTGATAGAGGTAAGGTAAGACTCGGGTAGCCCTCAGGCCTCTAGGCCTGGCAACTACTTATTTGTAAATTGATCTGAAAGAAAATTTCAGAATGAAATTCATGGCCTAATGCTTGACATATTAGAGACTTATTCCATTTATCATCCTTAGTTATGTTACTCTGTCATTCTCACCCACATAGAAAGAAAACTTGATACTGAATATTTGGATATGGACTCACAGACTTTCTGAAAAACCCTATTCCCTCCACATTAGGACAGTTTAATTTGGAACTGTAATATATTATACATAACATAAGCAAAGAAAAGTAAAGATGTTATAGAGTAGTAATCCTAGTTATTGATCAACATACACACATATACAAACACACACACATATTACAGAGGAAGAAGGTACTTGATTTCTGTTCATTGCATAACACAAATGTCATTAAAAGAAGAGTTGTAACTAGGACAAGGCAACTAGGGAGTTGTTTTAGTGTACTGAATTTGAGATTTGACAGTTCCATCAGTTCCTATAAAAGCTTAGTTGAAATAAGGCTACCAGAAGATGGACTGAGGCACCATCCTCTCCATACTAATGCTACCCTACTCCAAGCTGTCCAGTGTCCTGGAGGCTTGGTCCCTTTTCTCTTCTCTCTCCTGAACTTGACTCCTCCCACTTTTTCTCTCCTTCCCAGCACTGGCCATTGTTTGTAAGGATTTTGTTTCCCACTACAATTGCTTCTCAGCTGAGGGTACCAATTGTGCTCCTTTTCCTGGTGCATTCTGTATTGTTTACCCCAGGCACAGAAATTCTCATTCACAGCTCTGGCTAAGGATACATATAATGTTATGAAATTTACAAAATCCTAAGATTTGTGCTATATGCTGTATTTTTTCTTCTGTGACTTGTCTTTTAGGAATCATTTCTCCTAAAATCAAGTTCTTCCCTCCAAGAGGTCCAAAGATTCTGACCTAGATGGTAAGTTAATTTCAAAAAATAACACATATAGCCCACAACTGATATTATGTCAATGGCATAATGAGATCCATAGCACGTCCTCTCATTGGTGACAGCATAGCATCACTTCGGCTCTACTTTTAGTTTCAGGAGTCAACTCTATTAATTTAGTTAAATTACTCACCAGTCTGTTAGACCTAAACAAAAACTGCCCCCACTTCATCATATAAGGATTTAATGAGATTACCTGGTGTAATACCCGGAAATATTGTGGGGAATATTTTTAGTGAAATTGAATTTTTTCCTATTTGTGTAAAAAAAAACCCCACAAAATTTTGATTTGTTTTTATTCAGTTTGTATTTTTACACAAAGATGGAAGTAAATAATTTTTTTCAGCTATGATCTTTGCATGGCTGTGTAAAACATTCTTGTCACATAGATCATTTATGGACATTATATTTTATTTGAAAATGCTCGATTACTAGGAGATAAAATAAATAATAATTTGGTGTATGGCATATCAAGAGCATTAGTGCCTGGATGTGAACTTAGAAAGAAGCCTCTAGTGAAATGTCCCAGGACTTTGTTGTTGACCCCATGCTCTTCTCACAAAATAGGTCCTCAAATGATGCTGGAGAACCCAAGGGAGAAAAAAATAGAAGGAACGTCTATGGTACTGGAACAATTAGTCAACTTTGTATTTTATACTAATTATTTCTTTTTAACTAGGTGCTAAATTCTATTGCATCTAGGAATCTTAGAAATTGTAAGTGAAGTCATCTAAATTTGCCCTGGTACAAAGTTCCATTTGTTGTGCTCTAGTTATAGCTCTGATGTTTAACCTGAAGGAGAAATTTTTTTTTTTTTTTTGAGCAGGGGGATTTGGGGGAAGGTAGGGAGATAGAGCAAAATCATGATAGCTATCTTCAAGTATTTGTAGAAATGTTATATAGAAGAGGAATTATATTTCTTCTTTCTGTAGAGAGCAAAAATAGGAACAATGGGTCGAATTTTCAGAGTTGTTGGTTTAAATGAAAGGAAAGCTTCCTAACAATTTGAGCTCCTTTATCACCAAATCAATATTCACAGCATTGGTGGTGGCTATGAATATGCCCCCATAATTCTGATTCACAAAGTATAAAAGACTCTCCATATAGAAGGCAGAAGAAAAACATTTATTCAGACACCAGTAAGCCAAATCCCTAAACCCGAAAGCCCAATCTGTCAAGAAGTCAATACATATTAGCACTGCTGGGGATAAATGCATTTCCAAGGCAACCCCCATCTTCCCCCCCTCCCCCCACTTCCCCCTGGGGCTTTCCCACAAACACAAGGCTACCTGTGCCTCCTTGCCTGTGATCTTCCCAGCTCTGACTAGCCTGACCAACTTCCTCTCAGTCCTGCTCCACCCTTCCTATTCCACCATTCAGAAAGCTCCTCCCACCACATGTGACTTAGGCTTCCATGTGATTTAATCAGGTCACATGGGCCTATTAATGAAAGAGAAAGATCTTCCTATTTAAATTACCATTACAGCTGCCTAAAAGTAGCATCAGCTGCTTTGGAGGTAGTATGTTCACTATCCTTAGAGGTCATCAAGTACAGACTGAATGACTATTGTAGAAGGGATTATTATGCAGGTATGGATTGACCTAGAACCTTGATGTCTGGATTTTTTCTGGTCATTTGGTGAAGTTCAGTGGCCTCTTGTTCCAATAATGTTTAAAATGCATAAAATAAAATACATAGAATTGCAAAGAAAACCAATTATATTAGGAAAAGTTATTAAAATAAAATTTAAGTTTCCTAGGTAAAGAACCCATGATAGCAGATCATTGAAGCCCCTTAAAGCCCTAAGATTCTATGAAAAATTGTCTCACATGATTTATTTCAAAATACTATGAAAGAGTATGTATAAAGAAATTTGCAAAGCACTATGCAAATATCAACTATTATTAGTAGCAATAATAAAAATGTTGATAATACGTTTATCTTACTTTTTCAGTTTTCTTGATATTTTGCTAAGTTCTTTGACAGTTGCTGTCTTGAGTCTCACAACAACTTTGTCAAGTAGGCTAGGAATGGGTTATCCCCAAATTTAGATACTGTTAGGTATCATTAACCAACTCTACCAGATATTCTTCCTCCTTTGTTAATAAGTACCCTTCCTGATTCAGAGGGTCCACCTCCACACAAATTCCTGTTCTCATACTAGGAGACTTTTATGATGTCCCACCAATATTCTAATTTCCCATTTCCTTAAAATATACAACTTTCATGACTTAATCTTCTATTCTATCTCAGTTATACTTGGTGATGATCATGAACTCAGTGGTTTGCAGTGTAGCTATCACTAACAAATGGACATGGTCAAAATATTCTGTTCTTCCATATAAACCTATGCCTCAGCACTCCCAATCCTCTTCTTGATCCTTCCCAGCATCTCTTATCTTTCCACTTCTCAGTATTTTCCTAGGCCATCACCCTGCTCTGCTCATACTCTATTGCCTTACCAGCCTCAAACCGTTGGTGAACCATTTTAACTTTATATTATCCTCTGTTCTTGAATTCTTTGTTCTTTGTCCTATTACCACTGCCATTTTGTCATACTCCAACCCTGGAATATTCTCATCATCTGGCTGCTTTGTTTCTGCTCATGTGCTACTAAGTAGACTTAGAAGACATCACAGAACCATGATGACTAGGTACGCTACAAATTTATGTTGTCTTCATATTTTTGTTATTGTTTGTCATTTGTTTTCTAAGAGGACCGATGCAACAACCAATACCCTGGTAAAGCCATTTCAGCAGACAGACTAAACCAGGTTTTGGGTAACTGACAAACTTTAAACCTGTTTGTGAGATAGGAGGAAGTCTACCCCCAACATGTGAAGACTTCTGCTGGTGGAATGGGTGGATGAGAACAATTTGTTTCAATGGCCATAAAAGTGACTAAAGCAGGTACTGTGCATCTTTCAGAGCTTAGACATTGAAGATTCCAAGATTATTCACTGCATTCCATGCCTTCACCAGTTATCTTGATTTTTTTCCTGCCACTGGACTTTGATAACTCTGGAAGAGAGAGTGATACTGATGACTTCATGCAACTCAACCTCACTTATATCCAATTCACACACAAGTCAAGGCAATTTCAATTGGGTCCTGATTATTATAAGACAATCCACTTTCTGTTCTTCTCTAACCAATCCTCTATTCCATTCACAGGAGTAGTTCTTCTAAACCTTTCCTTCTCAAGTCTCCTGCAAAATATTCATTTTCCATTCTTTCTACCCAGGACCTTGTCTTATACTTCATTTTTTAAAAAGTGAGGCCATTTACCAACCTGTCCCTCTTCTGTGATTTTCTTCTTTTCTTTCCTTGACATTATCCCTTATCTTTTTTCATGTCAGTCTTTGATGAAGAGGTGTGTGTATACATACATGCACATACATATATATGTTTGTATACATATTATATGTATGTATCTGCTTATATAGATATGCATATATCTATACCTATCTATAAGTGTAATTTGCAAGAAAAAAGGAATTTATGGAAGACTTTGTGGAGAAAGAGCGAATGAATGAAAATATAATGACCATCTCTATCTGAACCCAAACAGTAGAAAGACCAGCACTTGCTAAGGTAAGAAGTGATCAACTGGGCCAACCACTGGAATCTTTTTATCTGTAATAACTACAGAGATACCTATATAATCAGTTGTTAAATTGTTAGTCATGAGTTACCTTTTTTGATCCCATTGGGGTTTTCTTGGAAAAGATACTGGAGTGGTTTGCTATTTCCTTCTCTAGCTATTTAATAGATAAGAAACTAAGGTGAGTTAAATGACTTGTCCAGGGTAACACAACTTGTGAGTATCTGAGGCCAGATTTGAACTCAGCAAGATGAGTCTTTCAGATTCCCAGCCCATTGATATATCTACAGCACTTCTTAGCTTCCCATGTAACAAGTAGCAACCTGAATTAAAGGGATTACCCTAATTATCTTTATTTAGATTCACTATCTAGAATTAAGCTCCTTTGAGGACCAATTTTTTTTTCTACTTTTTCTTTGTATTTCCAATATTTAGCACAATCCCTGGTGTATAGTATATGCTTAATAAATATTTAATTATTAATTTATTGATACTATATATGAGAAAACTTCGAGTTGTTTTAT
Source organism: Notamacropus eugenii (assembly GCF_028372415.1). Lineage (NCBI taxonomy): Eukaryota > Metazoa > Chordata > Mammalia > Diprotodontia > Macropodidae > Notamacropus > Notamacropus eugenii. The sequence continues at coordinate 189,697,637 of NC_092876.1, forward strand.
TTACTTCTTCATTCATGTGTTTATGCTAATATTTATGATTACATGTTACTCAACTAGTGATAGACTGTGAAAGCAAGTCTTCTGATTTTTAAGGCACTGAAGAATGAGAAAGTAAATGAATGAATGATGATCCAAGTTCCTCAATGCTTATATTTTTTCCTTTAATTATTTTTTGATAGTTAAGGACTCATTGTATTTGCTAATGCCAAGATTCTCTAGTTCTAAAAGAAATGAAAAAGGGGAGAGAAGGAGAGATTGGACTGGAAAGACAAAAAAAAAAAAGCACAATGAAAGAATTCAATGGGGCCACTTTAGTGACCTATATATGAATCTGAAGCTTTCAATCATTCGTTACTAAAAATTAATTTACTTGTTTTCACACTAAACTTAAGGTAGTATAATTTCTATTAATTTGTATTGTGGATGCATTTCCTTCTGAAGATTCTGAAATGACTGAATTTTGTTTCAAAGCAATATGCTAAACCTCTGAAGACAATTAATATTTAAAAATAGGCAAAATCTGAAGCAGCTCTTAAAATGGACAGATGAATAGTTGTTTTAATCCCATGGGAGAGGCTTCCAAGGACAGGAACAAAATGATATCTGATCATGGTCAAGGGACTAACAGGGATTTACTTAACAATCCCAATTTTTGGCAAGCAGATGGTATGCTATTATTAAGACCTAATTCTTCCATTACAGAGGTGTTTCCCCCTTGCTTTCGAGGCACATGGACATAAAATTACCGTATTCCTAGTCTCTTCTTTCAAGCTTAATTTAGAGTTAAACCTAGATATGAATAGATAAACAAATGGAAACTCTCTGCTGGTTGGGAAGAAAGATTGGATTTGGAATAAAAAGGTCTGGATTAGAGGTCCCTCTCTGACAATATCTGTGTGACCTCGCACAAGTCAATCAGACTCTCTGAGGCTCAGTGTTCTCTTCTATAAAATGGGGATAATAATATTTCTTCTACCCATTATCACAGACTTGTTAAGAGGAATGTAAATTATATGGCCCTATGTGAATCATAGGGCTCTGTTGGTATAAATGTAAGCTGTTATAAACTGATAGCATGGTTTTCTCTTCTAAGGAAGGGATACAAGAACAAAAACAAAAATGAAAATGAACAAACAAAAACCAGTAGGAATTTTTCATTTGTAAATTAACAATTTAGGGATACTTAACTTTATCAGGGCCTTCATTACTACTTAGCATCTACTCCATCCTTTTTAAAATTTTTATAAATCTTATTTAATATTTTATTTTCCCCAATTACATGTAAAAACAATTTAAATATTCTTTTTTTTTACAAATTTTGAGTTCCAAATTCTCTCCCCCTCATTGAAAAGGCAAGCAATTTGACATAAATTTTACATGTGTAGTCATGCAAAACACATTTCCATGTAAGTCTTTCTGTGAAAGAAAACTCAGACTAAAAAAATCTCAAGAAAAATAAATAAAGAAAAAGTATCTCTGATCTTCATTCAGGCTCTACTAGTTCTTTCTCTGGAAATGGACAGCATATTTCATAATAAGTCCTACAGAATTGTCTGGGATCATTGCATAGCTTAGAATAACTAAGTTATTCATGGTAGATCATCATACAATATTGTTGCTACTTTGTAAAACATTCTCATGTCTCTGCTCATTTCACTCTTCTTTATTTCATGCAAGTCTTTCCATGTTTTTCTGAGGGCATCCTGCTTATCATTTCTTAAAACACAATAGTATTCCATTATAATCATTTACAACAACTTGTTAAGCCATTCCCCAGTTGATGGACATCCCCTCAATTTCTAGTTCTTTGCCACCACTAACAGAGCTGTTACAAATAATATCTTTGTACACATAAGTCCTTTTTTAAAAATCTCTTTGCAATACAGACTTAGTAGTCATATTGCTTGGTAAAAAAGTATGCATGGTTTTAAAAGCCTTTGGGCATATAAGTATACAACACTACCAATGATACATTAATGCTTTAATTTTCCCACATTCCCTCTAAAATTAGTCATTTTCCTTTTCTGTCATATTAGTCAATCTGACAGGTGTGAGGTAGTAGCTCAAAGTTATTTTAATTCTCATTTCTCTTATCAATGGTGATTTAGAGCATTTTTACATGACTCTAAAAGACTTTGATTATTTTGTCTGGAAACAGCATATTCATATCCTCTGACCAGTTATCAATTGAGGAATGACTCTTATTTCTATAAATTTGACTCAGTTTTCTATATGTTTGAGAAATGAAATCTTTATCAGAGAAATTCATTGTAAATTTTTTTCACTATAATGATTACCACCTATGTATTTCCCTCCATCCTGTTTTCCCACTATTTATCCTGCTCTATCCCTTTGTACTTTTTCCATTCTCAAAAGTGTTTTGCTTCTGACTTTTACCTCTCCCTTCTAACATCTCCCCACCTTGTTTTATCTCCTTCCCTTCCTACTTTCCTGTATGGTAAGATATATTTCTACACCCAACTAAGTATGTATATTATTCCCCTTTTGAACCAATTCTGATGTGCTCCCCTCCTTGCTTCCCTATATCCCCCTTCACCTTAAAATCTCTTTCAAGCCTCTTTTATGCCTGATAATTTATCACATTGTATCTCTACATTTCCTCTTATCCCAATGTCTTCTTCTTTTTTATCCTTTAATTTATTAATTTTTAGATAATCATACCATTACATTCAACTCACACATCTACTTTCTGTCTATGTATACTCCTTCTAACTGCCCTAATAATGAAAAAAGATTTCAGGAGTTAGACATTTCATTTTCCCTTGTAGAAATATAAAGAGTTTAACCTTATCTAATCCCTTATGATTTCTCTTTCCTGTTTGTCTTTTTATGCTTCTTTGCATCTTTTGTTGAAATTCAGATTTTCTATTGAGCTCTGGTCTTTTCATCAGAAACACTTAAAAGCCCTCTATTTCATTGAATGTCCATTTTTTCACTGGGTAGATGATCTTTGGTTGCAACCCTAGCTTCTTTGCCCTCTGAAATATCATATTCCAATCCCTCCAATCCTTTAATTGATTAAAGTAGAAACTGCTAAATCTTGTGTTATTCTGACTAAGACTCCATGATACCTAAATTATTTCTTTTTGGCTACTTTCAGTGTTTTCCCCTTGACTTGGGAGTTATAGAATTTGTCTATTTGAAAAATCCATGTGAGCCTGTGAGGAAGTAATTCAGGTAATTATTTGGGATGATTCTAAAGAAGCACTTCAAGGCTAATTTATTAGAATATATAACTTAGAATAATCTGTAGGTTTGATGGATGTACTTGTCCAGCACAATGATAAGAACATGACCTCCAGGATCAGATATAAATGTCTTTGGTAGTCAAAGCCCTTCAAAACATAACTTCTTCACCTTTCCAGTCTTCTTATATGTTGCAGGAACAACCTCCACAAACTCTGCAATCCAGTTACATGGACTTCTTTGTTGTTCCCTGAACAAGACATTTCATCTCTCACTTCTGGGTGTTTCCACTGGCTGTCTCCCATGCTCAGAATGCTCTCCTTTCTTATCTCTGCCTCTTGACTTCCTTCAAGTCTCAGCTAAATTTGCACCATCTTCAGGAAGGCTTTTCCAGTCTCTTTTAGTTCTAGTATCTTCTCTCTATTGGTCATTTCCTATTTATCTTGTATGTAGTTACTTTGTTTATACTTGTTTGCATGCTTTCTCCTCTAATAGATTGTGAGTACCTGGAGAGCAGGGACTGTCTTTTATCTCTCTTTGTAACCTCATTGATTAGCACAATGCCTAGCACATAGTAGGCACTTAATAAATGCTAATTGACTAGTGACAGAGCATAGAAAATAATGAGAATGGTACTAAAGGGATTGGTGGCTTTTGATGGAGATACAATAGAACTTTAAACTCCCTGTTAATGGCAAGATTCTTATGGTTGGTGGTACGAGACCAGATATGACTTCAGCTTCATGAACAGAGACTTAAGTCACTTGAATTATGTGTTGTTGTTCAGTTGTGTCAGTTAAGTCCATCTCTTTGTGACCCTATTTAGGGTTTTCTTGGCAGATGCTGAAGTGATTTGTCATTACCTTCCCCAGCTCATTTTGCACATGAGAAAACTAAGGCAAATAGGGTTAAGTGACTTGCACAGGGTCACATAGTAGTAAGTGTCAGGGGCTGGATTTGAAGTAGTCTTCCTGACTTTGGTCTTGGTGCTCTATCCACTGTGCCACCTAGCTGCCCTGAATTACTTGTATCAGTGATCAAAGCAGCAGAAGAGCAAAACTGAATCCTTGGGTATGGAGAAAAGAGGATGGATAGTAGAATTAATTATTACAAATCATTTTGAAATAGCCAGTCTCCCAGGATGCAGTCCTACTGGGATTAGCTGGTTCCATATTTCCAGTGTGAGCCCCAAGCTACCTTGCCTAATGTTGCATGCAAATTGATGTTGAGGAGTTTACATCTATGTGCCTGTGGGGTAGAGTAATCATAGCGTCCCATAGATATGAGTAAACTTTCTCCCCCTACCTGAAGCTCCCCTTCCTACCTCTACTATGAGATGATATTCCTAGCAGCGTTCTAAAAAAAATGAATGGTAAGAGCATTTGTGTCAGGAACAAAGGAAAAACTAGAAACAGTGAAGAAAGCAGCTTCAGGACGCTACAAAGAATCAAACAGAAAACCATACCATACGTTAAAGAAACTTAATTGGAGCCTAACAGTGGGGTAAGAGGAAAACACTCTTTGTAAGCTAAGATTGAACCTACTTTCTCTGGATTCTATATCTTACAGGAACATGTATCTCAGACACACTTTGGGGCAGATGTTTTTTATCAACTGATTTTACCATAGCCTTAATAAATAAACCTAAGAGCTAATTAAATATGGTTAGTTAACTAATATCAGCTGATAATCAATGAGGAAAGTATATCAGTAGCTGTTTATGAACTGTAGTATTAGAAAGATATCTACAGCCCCTCTTGTTCCCCTTGAACAAAGAAACAGACAATTTTTGGGGACCCAATCTGTCAATGTCAGTGGGAGGTAGGGGAGTATCTACAGGGCAAGTGCTTTACTTCTATCCCTAGAACCTGGTATGGTGCTTTGTATATAGTATATGTGTAATTCATACTGTATTAAACTGGACCTCATCAGTGTTTGTCTCCTCAGGTGATTGAAAACAACAACAACAAAATCTTTTTCTGCTGTGATCATTAAATTGAAGAGAACTTTGGTGAGGGAAGGTTGCTTCATACTTGGCTATATTCATGGCTTGCCCACCTATTCAAGTTAGAAATTAAAAGATGGCTTACTATTCTTCCAAATGAGGGTGGAAAAGATACAAAATTAACTCCCTTGCTGGGCAGTTTTAATTCGGTGAAAAAAATATATTCATATACATACATATATACACACTACACACAATATCCATATGTACACACATGTACAAACATACACGTGCATTTGTACACATATACATACATATATGTGGGTGTATATATGTATATATATGTACATATATACATATGTTTAAGTATATATTTGCTTTTAATTAATATGTGCCAAATCATAAAGCAACCTTGCCTCCCCCTGGCATTCTGTGCATGAACCCAACCCTTGTTTGCCCACAGTATGTTATAGTAGCCCCTGAAACAAGTAAACAGTCTGCAGAAAGTGGATGCTGGAGCTTTTGTCATATTCCAAATATGCCTCAACCTCAAAATAATGGAGAAATCTCATGACCTCTAAAACTGATAAGGTGGGATTTTGTCCCTTGATGGCAAACATCTGAGAAGTTTGGGACTGAGTTTCAATGAAAGCTTTACTTTATTCCGTAAGAGTCAGAATAGTTTGTTTAAATATAGCATGTTGTTTTTTCAGAGCAAAATTTTGGTAATGCGTTTCTGTATCTAGTCATCTAACAAGCACTTACTAAGCCTTTCCTATGTACCAGGAACTGCACTAAGTGCTGGGGTTACTAAGTGAGGCTAAAATTAGTCCTTGACCTTAAGGACATTAGATTTAAAAAAAAATTGAAAAAAAATTATTAATTCTATAAAATAGTGTAAGAAAAATATGAGTGTACATGAAATTGCAAATCTATTATATACAATTTGCTATTCCTTTTAAATATATAATAGTTATCATGTAAATTTGTTTTTCCTTCCCTCTCTCATCCCCTTCCCTCAACCATACATCCTAATGGAAGAGAAAAAAATCAGTGCTCAGTGGTCCATAACCATTTATTAAATGACTATTAGGTCAGGTATCGTGCTAAATTGGGGATACAAATGTTAAAAGAAAAGACAGTACCTGCTCTCAAGAAGTTTGCAGCCTAATGGTAGAAGAAAATGCACAAAAGGAATCTGAAAAGTTAAGGGGGCTACCCAACATGGGGGCATGGTGAAGAAGTCAGAAAGAGAAGTCCCAACATAGTACAGTCATGTGAAAGATGAAATGTTTGAGCAGGGCTTTCTCTTTAAATGAAGGTTTGCAGTTCACTTCCCCACCTTCCTAGCAGGAAGTCAGAGGGTAGTGATGACGTAGAGTACCAAGGCAGACGAGAGCTGTAAAAGTTGTAAAAGTTTCCTACAGGGTGAGCTGAATTTTGTAAGAAATCAGAGAAGGAAAGCGGTAGAAGCAAAGACAAAAAGGATCTCAGAAAACAGAGACAATCTGTAAGAAGACCGAGAGTAGGGATATAGAATGTCCTGTTCTGAGGAATTTCAAGTAGGCACGTGTAGTTGGACCATGGAGTATGTGAAGGGGAATAAAATGTAAAAAGAATAGAAAGGATCAGGGAGTTAGATCACAGATGGGGAACCTGAAGCCTTGAGGCCTCATGTGACCTTCTAGGTCCTTGGTTGTGACCTTTTCACTGGGTCCAAGTTTTACAGAACAAATTCTTCTATTAAGGGAATTTGTTCTATATAGTTTGAATTCAGTCAAAGAGCTGCACTTGAGGCCACAGATTTCCCAGCCCTGGGTTAGATGATGAAGAGTATTCATTAATTTCCTTTCAAAGAGGGAAGATTTTTAACTAAAAATAAAGAGGTCTATCAGACTGCCAACAATTATCTGTCATCTTTGTGACATGGAGGATATAGAATGCAAACTGCTTGTGAGGCCTAAAAGGAGTTCCTGAGCAGATGGTTTTACAGTGAGCATTAAAAAGAAAGATAAAATGTATTCTGCTTGGCCCAGGAGTGTAGGATTAGGAACACTGGGTAGGAGTTTGCAGCAGGTTTTAGGGTAGATTTGAGGAACAAAATTGTAAAAATATAGCTTTGTCACAGTAGAAAAACTGCCTTAGAGATGGTAGGTTCCCCCTCACCGGAGGAAACACATCAAGCCAAGTCAACATGCATTTATTAAGTACTTACTATATACTTAATCCAGAGGTAAACTTCTAGTTCAACTGTTCAATTTAATTCTACTGCTTCAATGCACAGATGAGGAAAACAGGTGTAATGAGGGTACGGGATTTGCCCAACATCAATAAGGCAGTAAATGTGAGAGGTAACATTTGTACCCAGATCTGTTGACTCTAGACTGTGATAAAAAGGATTGTTGGATTAGATGACTTCCAAAAGCTGGGCAAGGGTGGAATTTAGATTCTGCCTTCTTTCATTTTGTGCCACAAGACCATCTCCTATTAAAAAGAAAAAAAATGTCCTTGGGATAACATAGGCATTTACTAACTTCTCTCTCTCACTAAGGTGCTTGCAATGTGAGAATTGCAGTTCTCAAAGGCTGTGGCAGGAAACCTGGTAGGATTTACCAAGCTTTGAATGTAACATAAACTTAACCAGTGGCAGATTAAATAAACACCTGCCTAGCTAAGTTTGGAGAGGCCCAATATCAGGGGATGAAGTTTCTGTTTTGAGGTTTTTTTTGTCCATAATAGCCCATGAAGATAGTGTCCTAAGGCGTAGAATGACTACAATTTGTATTCAGTGAGGTTACATCCAAGCTATTGAAGAATCTTTGAAAAATTGATAGGATTGAAACTCACCTTCTCTATTGTTTGTAGCTTGATTGATGAAGATGAGTGATTGATGAGGCTCTTTCCCTAAAGCACTTCCTGTCTGCATCACTCACTGGGGACTGATCATATGTTCTTGTGTATCATCTGTTATCTTTTATGTGTAAAAACTTTTTTTTCCCTCATTAAGGATGTCAAATTTCTCGAAGATAGAGATCATTGAAAGAAATCTCATTGCATAATGCCTAGCGTAGTGTTTTTTAAACTCTAGCTGTTTAGAGAATAGTTTCATGATTTCTTATTTTAACGTACCCTTAATTTTATAGGCAGCACAGACAGAAAAGTAATAGACTCAGTCAATTTGGGAGGGAGCCGTTTATTTGGGAAGGATTAATGTATACCTGAAAAGATTTCATGAGAATCATTTAATTTGTTACATAATCACAGGAATCCTTGGAGTTCAACTAGTCCAACTCCTCTTAATAAAACTTTAATTATGTGCGTAACTTTGCAATCAAATGGTCATCTAACATTCACTTAATGGATAACTTTCCATGACAGCAAACACACCACAGAGCCATAAGTAGAGCACGACAAATGTCCAAGAGTACTCTTGAAGGGCAGCTAGGTGGTATAGAGGATAGAATGCCATACCTGAAGCCAAGAAGTCTTAACTTCAGGAGTTCAAATCTGGCCTCAAATGCTTAGTAGCTATGTGATCCTGGGAAAGACCCTTACACCTGTTTGCCTCAGCTTCTCATCTGTCAAATGAGCTGGAGAAGGAAATGGCAAGCTACACCAGAACTTTTGCTGAGAAAACCCCAAATGAGGTAATGGCGAGTCAGGCAATGACTGAAAAATGACTTAAAATGTAGAGAACACTGACACTTGTTCCCTTTAAATGTAGGAACAATTAATCTTAGCATAATTAATGAAATAAAAAAACAAGATAGAATATTTTCCTCCTACTTATAAATGTACCCAAAGTGAACTCCTCACCCCTCCATAATATTGTCCCCCCAAAGTGGCTTCTTCACTCTTGGCATGTAGAGTACCATAGGATGATCAGCTTTGAAGTGGAACAGAGCTGAATCCATCTAGTCCAACTCTTTATTTCACATTTGAGGAAACTGAGGTTCAGAAAAGTTAACTGACTTGGCTGCAGTCAATTGTCTAACAGATGTCTAACAAATTCTCTAATGGAGAATCTGAACCCAGGTATTTTTGATTCCAAGAGCAGTATTCTATTTACAATGTCATGTTGCCATGTCATAGGTAGCCTACTATGTGGTACTTAAATACCATTTTTCATATCTCCAGCTATTCAGTTTAATTTATCTTTTGAAAAATTTGTATTTTTCTTTGAAATTCCCAATTATTTCCTTCATTCTGCCTTCTAACACAACCATTGAGAAGGTAAGAAATATGATACCTATTAGGCTTTTGAGGTCATGCAAAATTTATTTCCACATTGGCCATGTTCCTATAAAAGAGAAAGAAAAATAAAGGAAAAAAATATCGTTTATCCACCCTCTGAGTCCAACAGTTCTCTTTCTGGAAGTGGATAGCATTTTACATCCTGAATCCTTTGGAACTGTGGCAGATTATTGTATTGATCATAGTTGCAAAGTCTTTCAAAGTTGATTATCTTTACAATATTGATTTTATGGTGTAGATTGTTCTCGTTGTACTCACTACACATTGCATCATTTCCAATGTCTTCTTGGGATTTTCTGAAACTTTCCTTTTCATTATTTCTTATAACACAGTATTATTTATAATTTGCTCAGCATAATTTGTTCAGCTATTTCCCAACTGATGGGCAGACTCCTAAATTACCAACCCAACGTAATACTGTTTCTGGTCACTGCATTCTCCAGTGCCACCACTGCTCCCTCTTCCACTACCAGAATTTTAGAACTGGAAGGTCCTTGTTTACCATCTAGTACAATTCATACCCAGAAAATAATCCTTACTAAAATACACCTCATAGTTACTCAAGTGACTTTCCCTCAAGAATCTCCAATGATATTTAATGAACTCCAATGACAGCCTGTTACGTTTTTGGATAACTCTAATTGTTAGGAAGGGCAACTAGGTGGAACAATGGATAGAGCACCTGGCCTGGTGTCCAGAATGCTAATCTTCCTGAATTCAAATCCGGCCTCAGTCACTTAGCTGTGTTTGCCTCGGTTTTCTCATCCATAAAATCGGCTGGAGAAGAAAATGGCAAACCACTCTAGTATCTTTGCTAAGAAAACCCCAAATGTGGTCACTAAGAGTCAGTCATGACTTAAAAACAACTGATCAGTACATTGTTAATTTCTTTCCTTACATTAAGTTGCACTTTACCTCTTTGTAGCTTCTGTTTGTTCCCATATTTGTTCTCAGCCTGAGGTCTTTCTTTTCTTTGCCTCATTAAAGGGGCCATCCCCTGGTTACTTCATAAACAAGCCTATTTACTGAATGGATGTTACCTCACTGTAAGTGAGTACCTGCATAGACCTTGGCCTAAAGGGGTCAAGGGCCTCCCAATGCATCCTGGATCATCTCCAGTCATCTTGATGAATATCTAGTCACTGGATTCAGATGGCTCTGGTGAAGAAGTGAGGCTGGTGACCTGCACAGCCCTCCCTCACTCAATACAAAGTCAAGTGCAAGTCATGTCATCATGTCTCTGATGGCATAGTCTTCTTTCGCAACGAAGGATGAACACAACAAGATTTGTTCTATTGAGCTAAGTGAAACCATTATACCTCTTCTTCTACTTGAGACATACTTTCATGTATTTCAAGAGAACTATCTTAAACTCATTGCCCCCAGTGAGTCCTCTCTTCTTTAGACTAAATGCAAATTTTTTCAACTAATTTTCACATGGCTTACTGTATTAGATTTTCAACACATTTTTGACCTCCTTTGGGATACTCTCTAAATTACTAATGTCTTTGCTAACGTGTGACATCCAGAACTGGATGAGATATCCCTGGTGTGACTAAACAAGGACAGAGTGAAACTATGAGTTCCTTATTTTTATAATCTATGTTCATAATGCTCTCCAAGATAACATTTTCATACAACCCACTGACTAACCATCCTTCTCCCATATTTTTCTTATGAAGTCAACCTGTGGAACTCAGGATTAAAACCCTAATTCCATCCCAGATTGTAAGTGATACTCTCCAAGCATGTATCTTTCACCTTTCTCCAAGACAACAAAACAAAGACACACACACACTCTCTCTCTCTCTCTCTCTCTCTCTCTCTCTCTCTCTCTCTCTCTCTCTCTCTCTCTCTCTCTCTCTCTCTCTCTCTCTCACACACACACACACACACACACTCACACACCTACTTTATTCTTTGCTTTCCTTACTAGCCTCAGCTCATTCTGAACTTTAGCAGTCCTGACATGATTCTTACAGAATATGTTTCCTTTGGTGATGTGATCTGAACATATCTTTAAAAAATGTTTGATGAGTTCCTGGTACATCCTCAGTGGAAAGGGAAGTTGGGGAAAAGATAAGATTCAGGTGGAAAGACAATGAGTTCTGTTTTGGATAATTTGAGTTTAAAATGTTTATGAAACATGCAGTTCAGGATGTCCAGAAAGTAATCAAAAATGCAAAATCAGCAATCTCAAGAAAGATAAAGATGAATATATAATTTTGGGAATCATTTACAGAGACATGATAACGTAATCCATAAAAGTTCATGATCTCAACAATTAAGATAGTAGAGAAAGAGTCCAAAAGAAAACCTAGATCAGAGCTTTGGGGAATATTCACAGTGGGTCGACATGAGCTGGATGAAGATCTAGGAAAGGAGACTAGAATGAATAACCATACAGGTAGGAGAAGAACTATTTGCCTTCCTTTCAAACTCTTCTTTCTCTCAAGCTTTTTTTAATATAATTCTCTCAGTCATCCAGGTTCACCTTTGCCTCAGTGTCACTACCTACTTTTACTCACTCCTTATATCCAAACTGTTTTTGAGTCTTTTGCTTTCTACCAAAATCTTTGATGTATGTGTCCCTTTCCTCATTTACATAGCTTCCACTCTGGTGCAGGCCCTCATTACTGCTTACATGTACTATTGTAATAGTATATAGTTGTTTTCCCTGCCTCAAATCTCTCCCTACTCAAGTCACTCCTCCATTCTACTTCCAAAGTGATTTCCTAAAGTGTAAATCTAATGATGTCATATCCCTAATCAATAAAATCTAGTGGTTCATATTATGTCTAGATCTAGGAGAAAAAGGTGATCAGCAGTATTAAAAAAAAAAAAAAAAGCTAAGGAGAGGTTTAAAAAAAGGATAAGGTCTGAGAAAAAAACCATTGTATATTTCAATTAGATTATTAGACAGACCAACCAAAATGGAAGAGTAGAAGGAAATAGTCCAGCCAGACTTTCTCTGATAACTATTCTAAAAATAACTAGAAAAAGGACCAGACTAAGTCCTCATCATGAAAATTAATTTAGAAATTACATTGAGTCATTTCACCAACTCATTTCAGCATTTGGATAGAGAGATCAGAGGACAGGGTTGTGAAATAGGGCAGACTGTTCCAGTACAGGGACTGTATTAAGGCCTGCCTGTGGCTATCACCATAAGTGATATTTCCAGCCCAGGTTAACATAGAGAGATAGACACAGAAGTCTGGGGACCAGGTTTAGCCATCAGTTCACTGTGTGAAGCATTTCAGCCAAAGGAACTAAAGAGGACTGAGATTGTGCAGCCAGGCAAGAATTCCAAGACTCATAAATATGTGCCTAAACTTGTGCAGGATGCAGGAACAGGTACCAATTAGTAGCTCTGTCCCTACTCTGAGACTTGTTCAGAGATCCAGGGCACACTGAGAAGAGGACCTGCCCTAGGGATGGTATTTCAGGGTGAAGACTAGTCAGTTGCAGTCTCTAGGTTATGTACTGAATAAGGGATAAATTCAGAAGTAAACAATAGTTATATAACTCCAACACCAAAGGTAGATCAATGTTTCAAAATTTCAGCCCCAGACCAATCTGAATCCTGCAGGTGAATACCTTTGGCAAGAATCCCAGCTCAAAAGGGAAAGGAGGAACCTACAGTATTGTCACTTTGAACCAGCAGAGCTTTCCAGTTGTCTAATAAAGGTTGAGTATAGACAACTGGAGCCCCAAACAGAGACAAGCCCACAGATGTGTTGTGCAGGTCTAAACCCAGTTCAGTAATGTGCAGAACTCAGACCAGGAAAGTACTGTTCTAACTTCACCTTGGATCAGATCACTTTGCGTGAACTAAGAGCGTATAGGCCCATTCACATTAACTCTTGTATATTCTTTCATACATTCTATTATTAATAACTTCTCCAATTTCTGTTAATTATTTGTGATTGTGTTTTATTTCTATATTATTTTGTGAGAAGGAACTGGTTTTGTGAGTATAAGCTAAGGGTTGTCTTCTTCTTTAAGCAGTTGTGAGAGGAACAGCTTTTTCTTCTGAAGTCAGATTCATACTCCTAAATATGACCAGAGATATTTGAGAGGGCAACTAGATGGAATTCTAGCCCAATACTATTCTTGAAGACAGTCAAGTGAAGGAATAAATGCCCATATCCCTTTCCCTGCTCTTCTCAAGGTAAAAACGATAGTCTCCCTTGGAGAAAGGTAGGCTGGATCACAAGGATATAGAGATAAACCATCTGCAAACCACATGTCTATATATTTAAACAACCCATGTGGACCTACCTACACTATACAGACAGATATAATTTACAAAGGTAATTTCAGAGCTGTAAGGGACCTCATATTTAATCAGTTCAGCCCATTCTTGGTAAGGAATTCTCTCTACAAAATTCTCAACCACCAGTACCACCACCACCACCATCACCTTTAGCTTTGAAGACCTATAGTGGGTCAAATCCATCACCTCCTTTATGCAAGCAACTCTACTTTTAGATAGTGCTGTTAGAAAGGCTTTCCTTAAACAGATTCAATTTACCTCTGTGGGCAAAATAGAACAAGTCTAATCTTTCATTCCAATGACAATCTTTCAAATACTTGAAGTTTACTATCTCACCCCACCCTTAACATTTTACTTCTGTGACTTAAATGAACATTTACAATTCCTTCAGTGTGTTCTCATATGACAAGGCACTGTCCCTCCTCCTCACTCTAACTTGTCAATGTCCTTCCTAAATTTGGGTTCTAATACAGAACATAATATCCTAGATATTATTTAACCAGAACAAAGAACACCAGAATTATAACTAATCATTCTGAAATAAGACCCTGACTCTTTTAAGGGATGTTTATCTGTCATGCAATCTCTTTTAGTCCACAATTGAGGGGCAGAGACGTAGAGGTAGGCATCTGAGCTTTTACTTGCCAGCAGCAATGCAAGAAGAGCTAGAGGAAGGGTTATACCTTACACCTACGACTTTACACTGTGACAAACTGAAAAATTAGGGTTCAACTTTTGATGAAGTTTGCAACAATATGAATTTTTTGTAGGATTTACTATTGATGATTATTTTATTCCCATCCACCCGCCTTCCTGGCTCAGAACTTGTTGCCACACACAAAGGAATCCACTCACTTTAATTACAGTGTGAGAGCCTGCTATTTCCTGATAGCACTTCAGATAACGCTGTTGGCACCAGAGCCCACCTTAGCTACTGGCCAGGTATCTGCATAATAAACAAATGCATTGTAGTGACAGCAAGATTACATTATTCTGTCTTCTCAAGGACTGTCAGGAGATCTAAGAATGTCAGGTAATGTGGTAATTATGTTTAAAGTAACTGGAGAATTAAAAAAAAAAATATTACACAGCAATCTGCTGAAACATGCAATTGTTATGCGGTTACATGTCCTTTTCCATTATGTTACCATAAAAAAAATTATGGTTTAGAGTTATTCTGTGTATTCCTTCCCCTACCCCCACCCTGCTTTGGTTCTCAACAAAAGAGGAGAAAGCTGAAAACCTGACAAGAAGGGTGACAAGTTCTCCCATCCTGGCTGCAGTTGACAAAAGAATGCTTAGGTACAATGCGAGATAGAAAATCCTTCATGTCTCTTCTTGAACCAACAAGTACATAGAAAATAAGGAGGCTCTCTGCATAGTTTTCTTTTGTTACGAGAGCTGGCATTGGCCTCATACAGTGTGGAAGGGGGAGACTAGAAAATGCCATTCTGTGATAACCATGGAGGACACTTCATTTAAATTTTTGCAAAAGAACCCTCCAGCCATTGTTTTCTTGCATTGTTCAGGAACTTCTAATGAGATCTAGTTAGCTTTGACCTCCCAAATCTCAGGAACTCCCTGGAACTTTTCTCTCTGGCAAAGGCTGGTTTGGTTTGTCAGTGTGATTGTAGATGTGTCTCTTTTACAGCTCTCATAATACTGTGTACTCAGTTTTGGCCTAGACTAAGATTTCACTAGTATGGTAAATTTTCAAGTGTGGAAACTCCCTCTTGAATCCACTGTAATTTATAGTGTTAATTTCTTGGGGCATGAAAGGATTAAGAGAATGTTTCATGGAAGCATAGTCAGTACATAGTGCTTAGCACAATGCTGGGCGCATAGTTAGCACTATATAAGTGTTAGCTATTAATACCATTAGCTATTATGTCATTAGTTATTATGTCAAAGGCAAGACCTGAAACTAAATCTTCCTAAATGTAAGTTTAATTCTCTATACCCTAAAGCAGGCTGTTGGGTAGTAATTGGTACACTCAGAAGGCACTTACTAAATGCTTGTTTTCTTTTATAACAAAGTACCAGAGTTTAAGAGGTGACATAGATAATTTATTCAATATATCTCCTTAAAATAATGTCTTATGAAATTATTGTCATATGCTCACATAAATCATACATAAAAAATTCATATTTCCCAAGTGGAAATATTTACTATAATATTATCAATACTTCAAATTCCAGCATAGATGCCTTATCTTTTCCCTAGATCACTTCAATTCAAACTGATTTCTTCCTCCTCTGATATTCCAAACGATTTTTACATCGTATCTGCTTTATATTGTTATATTTATAAATATTTTATTTGCTCAATTAGACAAAATTCTTGGGGCTAATGACAAGAATCATGACTTACATAATATCTAATGGCTGCCTCAATAAAAATTTCTTCAATGAGTGAATGTGCTTTATTTTTTAAAATTTATGTTTTTAATTGTGAACTTAGCAAAAATCTATAAACACACTAATTTTTATATATCACAACAACAAAAAAGGATGAATGCAAAACCATCAACGTCCATTAACTTACACCTTATCACCTTTACAAAATCATGTAACAAACATCAAAGTTTCAAAGTTCATGTTTATCTGTGTATCTCTCTGAATTTCCTCCTTTTCTCTTCCATGCATTTCAAAAATGTTTCATTAATGCTCATTCCTTTCTCTCTTTTTTGACACTATCAATATCCTTCCTCCTACCCACTCCCAACCCCTAACTGACAAAAAAAAAACACAAATCAAAAAATAAGCTCAAAACAAAACCAAAAACCCACTCCTTTGGAACAAATAATCATAGTCAAGTCCATGCACTGCCCATGTCTAAAAATGTATTTCTCATCCAGCATTTCTAGTCCATTACCTCTGTGCCAAGAGGAGTGAAATATTCTTCTTCTTCCTCCTCCTCCTCTTCATGGTTATTACATTTATTAGAGTTATTAACTCTTTCCAGGTTGTTTTCCTTCTGATACTATAGTCATCTTATAACTATAGTTATAAGAACATCTTCTAAGCTGTTCTTCTGGTTCAACTCAATGAACTTTACATCAGTTCACATATGACTTCTCAGGTTTCTCTGAATCTGTTTCTTTTATCACTACTTAAATTTATAATATTTCATTATATGCACGTACAATAATTTTTCAACTGGTCTCCATTTTATGGGTAACCTCTGAATTGCCAGTTCTTTACTAAAGTAAAAAAATACTACTGTAATTTTTTTTAATAGCTAGATTATTCCCTTCTTTCTTTGATCTCATTGGGGAGTATAGGACTAGTAGTGGTACTACTGGGTTAAAGAGCATGCACAATTTAGTAACTTTTGGTTGTGGTTCTAAGATATTTTGTAGAATAACTAGACCAATTCACAGTTCTTCAAACAGTACATTTGTATGACTGGTTTCCCATTGACTCTCCAGCAGCAGATGAGCTTAGTTCCTTCCTATAGAGTACAGTTCCATTTCCAAATCCAAAACCCCACTGACTTTTCAGGGCTTCCATGCTGGGTTAGATAACTATACCAATCCAACTGCAATACTGCCTACAACATCGCTGAAACTGAGGACACATAATACAAAACAGGAACAATCCCAAATAAGCCCATTTCTTGAAGGTGGAGGAAAAGGGAGCAAGAGAAGGAAGTCCCTACCTCTCACTAGTATAGTTCATGGAGTTCTTGCTGTCAATAAACTATTCATTATCTTTGCTGTCTAGATGGAGCTGGTTAGAGAGCAGCAGAAAGAGAATTACTCTCACCAAAAAAAGACACATGCAGCCAATCAAAAGAAGCTACTCCCACCACATGATAAAGGATGAAGATGCATACATGTTAGACAATCTAGACATGCTCCAAAGACTCCTCAAGGGCACTTCCTTATTAGTTGGACTGGGCTTGCCCATACATGCCTATGTTAAATATATTACTTTCATGCCTCTATTATTACCTTAATTCTTTTTCATTTTGTTATAATTAGCATTTCAAGAAATATATCAAATAATAGTGGTACAATGATGTACAACATTCTTATTTTATAATTTTTCTCAATTACAGATAATTCTAGCTTAGTTTCATTTTTTAAATATAATTTATTTATTTTCAGTTTTCAACATTCAGTTCCATAAGATTTTG
Source organism: Notamacropus eugenii (assembly GCF_028372415.1). Lineage (NCBI taxonomy): Eukaryota > Metazoa > Chordata > Mammalia > Diprotodontia > Macropodidae > Notamacropus > Notamacropus eugenii. The sequence continues at coordinate 189,715,463 of NC_092876.1, forward strand.
AATTCCAAATTTTCTTCCCATCTCTTCCCTCCCTCTATTCTAGGGCAGCACATTACCCAAGTACCACTTTCCCCAATCTGCCCTCCCTTCTGTCACTCCCACCTTCTCTGATTCCCACCCCTCCATTTTCCTGCAGGAGATGATAGATTTGTATACTGCATTGCCTGTACAACTTCTTTCCCAGTTGCATGCAAAAGCAATTTTTAACATTCATTTTTTGAAACTTTGAGTTACACATTCTCTCCCTTTCTCCCTCCCCACCCACCCTCATTGAGAAAGCAAGTGATTTTGATATTGGATATATGTGTGTAGCCTTGTAAAACATTTCTATAACAGTTATGTTGCAAAAGGCTAACTACATTTAACCTCTATCCATTCCTACCCTCCATTTATTCCATTCTCTCCCTTGACCTGTCGTGCCCCAATAGTGTTTACTTCTGATTACCCCTTCCCTCAATCTGCCATCGCTTTTATTATTCTCCCACTCCCATCCCTTTGCCCCCTGCCTTCCTCCAGGATAAGATAAATTTCCATACCCAATTGAATGTGTGTTATTCCCACCTTAAACCAAATCCAGTGATAGTAAGGCTCACTTATTTCCTCAAACCTCCCCCCTCTTCCCCTCCATTGTGAAAGCTCTTTCTCGCCTCTTTTATGTGAGATGCTTTACTACATTCTCATTCTCCCTTTCTCTTTCACCCATTATATTCCCCTCAACACTTAATTTTATTTTTTAGGTATCCTCCCTTCACATTCAGCTCACCCTGTGCCCTCTCTCTATATGTATATGTATATACACACACACACACACACACACACACACACACACATACATATACACACATACATATATGTACATATAAATATACCTGCACATATATAATGTACACATACACACATATATTTATATGTATAAATATATGTGTGTATACATGCACACACACACACACACATATTCTCTCTAACTACCCTAGTACTGAGAAAGGTCTTGAGTTACAAGTATCATCTTTCCATATGAGAATGAAAATAGTTCAATTTTAATAAGTCCCTGATGACTTCTCTTTCCTGTTTATCTTTTCATGTTTCTCTTGATTCTTGTATTTGAAAATCAAATTTTTCATTCAGGTGCATCTTTTCAAAAAGAATGCTTGGAAGTCCTCTATTTCATTGAAATTTCATTTTTCCCCTGTAGTATTACACTCAGTTTTTCTGGGTAGGTGATTCTTGGTTTTAATCTTATCTCCTTTGACCTCGAGAATATCATATTCCAATACCTCTAATCCCTTAGTGTAGCAGCTGCTAAATATTGTGTTGTCCTGATTGTGTTCTCATAATACTTGAATTGTTTCTTTCTGGCTGCTTATAATATTTTCTCCTTGATCTGAGAACTCTGGAATTTGGCTATGGTATTCCTTGGAGGTTTCCTTTTGGGATCTCTTTGGAAAGGTGATAGGTGAATTCTTTCTATTTCTATTTTACCTTCTAGTTCTAGAATGTCAGGGAAGTTTTCTTTGATAATTTCTTGAAAGATGATGTCTAGGCTTTTTTTTTAATCAGGTTTTCAGGTAGACCAATAATTCTTAAATTCTCTCTCCTCCATCCATTTTCCAGATCACTTGTTTTTCTAATGGGATATTTCCATTGTCTTCTACTTTTTCATTCATTTGGTTCTGTTTTGCAATTTTCTTGATTTCTCATAAAGTCATTAGATTCCATTTGCTCCATTCTAATTTTGAAGGAATTATTTTCTTCAGTGAGCTTTTGGACCTCTTTTTCCATTTGGTTCATTCTACTTTTTAAGGCATTCTCTTCCTTATTGACTTTTTTGGACCTCTTTTGCCTTTTGAGTTAGTCTATTTTTAAAGGTATTATTTTCTTCAGTATTTTTGGAAGTCTCCTTTAGCAAACTCTTGACTTGTTTTTCATAATTTCCTTGCACTGCTCTCATTTCTCTTCCCAATTTTCCCTCTAATTCCCTTACATGATCTACAAAATCTTTTTTGAGCTCTTCCATGTCCTGAGACCATTTCCTATTTCTCTCAGAGGCTTTGGATGTAAAAGTTTTGATCTTACTGTCTTCCTTTGGTTGTATGCTTTGATATTCCTTGTTGTAAGAAAATACCTTTTCACCAAGAAAATAACCTTCTAGTCTTATTTTCCCCCCTTTTGGTCATTTTTCCAGTCAATTATTTGACTGCTGAGCTCCTTGTTAACTGGAGGGTGCACTGCCCCAAGTTTCAGGGGCTTTGTGCCGCTACTTTCAGAGATATCTCCAAGGACTTGTAAATTTTCAGCTCCTCTGAAGTGGTATGATGAAAGGAGAGGTGTTTACTCCTCTCCTGGTCTGTACTCTGATCTGTGAGCAACCACAAGCACTCTTTTCTTCCATGGATCTGAGAGTAGGATTTCCTTTCCACAGCTGCCACCAGCTCTGCCATGCCAGGACTCCTCCTTGCCCAAGGGCCACCACCCAGGACTGGGACCCAGAGAAACTGATCAATTCCCTCATTATATGTAGGCCAAGAGCTCAAGAACCTACTGGCAGCTGCAGCAGTAGCTGCTGCCTCCCTGGATTTGGGCCTAGAGCTAGGGCCATATCATGTTCCTCTTTCACCCAGGTGAGAGTGTTTTCCCACTGACCTTTGAAGATGTTTTTGGCATTTGTGGATTAAGAAGTCTGGAAATGGTGGTGCAGTGATACAGTACTCTGAGGTCTGCTCCAGTCCTATCTGTGCAGATGTGGCCCATGCTGGTCTGTACTCTGTTCAAAGCCAGGTGCAATAGACCCCTCTTATCAGGCTTCTAGATTGTCTTGGGCTGGAAATCTGTTTAGCTCTGTCATTTTGTGGCTTCTGCTGCTCTACAATTTGTTCAAAGTCATTTTTACAGGTATTTTGACAGGTTTGGGTGGAGACCTCAGGCAGGTCCCTGTTTCTACTCCACCATCTTAACAAACTCCATGTTTAAACTGTCTTGATATTAGTTTTAGGTACTCTTTAATATATTAAGGAAATAGATGTCACAGGGATAGAGTGGTAGACCTAGATTTAGGAAGACCTGAGTTCAGATGCAACCTAGGTGACTTCTTTAGCTATATCACCTTGGGTAAGTCATGTAATCTGCCTTCCTCAGTTTCCTCAACTGAAAAATGAACATAAGGATAGCTCCTACCTGACAGGGTTGTTATGAGAATCAAACGTTCCCTTCTCTTGTTACATCTTATGGTTGCTAATGTTTTTGACATATATAGATGTTGTATTTTGTCAAAAGTGTTTTCTATATCTATTGATGCAAGCATACAATTTTAAAAATATTTTTCATTAATGTGGTCTGTTGTGTATGTAGTTGTATTAACATTGAATTATTATTCTTACTATTAATCATTGCATCATTGCTAATATTATAATTAATATATTTGCATTAACATTGATTAGGGATATTGGGCTATAGTTTTCTTGCTCTGTTTGTCTTCTTTATTTATATATAAAAACCATATTTCTTTCATGGGAATAATTCTGTAGGATATGATTTTCCTATTTTTTTCAAAAATGAATCTGCTATTGTAAGTAACTGATCTCTTCATTGATAGAATTTGATAGATTTTATTTATAGGTAATTATTAATAGATATCATTTGACAGAATTTATTTACAAATCCATTTGGTCTTAGAATTTTAAAACCCTGTGGAAATTAATTTATAATTTCTTTAACATTTTTATTCTTAAATTGGATTTTCTAAATTATCTATTAGTTGTTGCTACCCTGGGCATTTTATATTTTCTAAATGTTTATCAATTTAAGTTATAACTTTTCAGAGTATATTTTTGACAAAATAGTTACTTATAATTTCCTTTATTTCTTTTTTACATGTTTTGTATGCCTTTTACTTTTTATATTGGCAATTTTGTTACTTTATCATATTACTTGTTTATTTTATTAATATTTTGTTTTTGTCTCTTCCTTGAGTTTTAGAATTTCTATTTTTTGTGTTTGGTTGTTATTTATTTATCATTTTTGCTTATATATTTTTTTTTTGTTTGTTTCTTCTTTAAGTCCCATGTGAGATTTATGATTTGGTTGTATCTTATTGATGAAGGTAGAAATATAAATTTTCCTTTAAGGATTGTTTTGTCCTCATCACAAAAATATTGGAATATTGCCACATTGCTATCATTTCTTTAAATAAATCTTTAAATTTCTTTAAATATAAGTTTTCTTTAAATTCTAAATCTAGTTTTTGATTCAGCAAATATTTACAATCACATGGAGAAAAATCCTTTATTCAGAGACAATAATTATTGTTTTTATTTTATTGTCATCAAAAAGAATATTTTAATATTTCTTTTTATAGTTATTTGTTTTAAGCTTCATTCTCCTAGCATATATGATTTTATTTCTAAAACTGTCATGTATATTTGAAAGTGTACACACACACACACACACACACACACACACACATATTCTTTTATATTTTCATTCAGTAATTATCAGCCATTTGCCATATTTAACTCCTCTTAAGCCTCTGTTTACTTCTTAAGCTTGTTTAGGTTTGAAATGTCACATTAAGGCCTTCTTATAATTCAGTTAACTTAAAAAAAATTATGTATTATGCCACTCACATCATGTAAATTAGGTAATGCTATTATTTCATTGTCTATGGTGCCTTTAAGCACTAAACAATTTCCTTGCTTATTTCTTCTTTTCAGTCATTTTTCAGTTGTATCCAACTCTTCATGACTTGGTTTTTCTTGGCAAAGATATTGGAGTAGTATGCCATTTCTTTCTCCAGGTCATACTACAGACAAGGAAACTGAGGTAAATAGGCTTAAATGACTTGCTCAGGATTACACAAGGACTAAATGTGTGAGGCCAGATTTGAATTCATGAAGATGAGTCTTCCTAAGTTCAGTCCTGGCACTCTATTCACTGAGCTACCTAGAGGGCCATAATATCTTTTAATTGTGTCTATTTTTACTATTGTCTTGTCTAAGGTTATTATTGTTTCTATTTTGAAGTTTGACTGACATGTAATAAAATAATGTGCTAGAGCAGAATTCAGCTATTTGAATTTTTGAAAAGTGCATTTCTTCTAAAAATATCTTTGGATAATTTTTTCTAATCCATTATGTTACCCTCTTCCTTTGTTATTGAGTTTATTCCATTCACATTAATGGTAATGGTTGTTGGTTGGATACTTACCTCCATTACATCCTCTTATTCTTTGTCCTCTTGTTACTCAAAGTTCTGTATTTTTTTTTCCTTTTGAAGAAAGAATATGATGAAAGGAAGGATGTGATTAATATTAGTTATTTAAAATATAAGTGGTCTGACCCCAACCTACTTCCCCTCTTCTCTGATCATTCATTTTTATGCTCTCTTTTTGATTCACTTACTATTTTGAAATGTCTTTTATTGGTATTTATTCCTTTCTTCTCTTCCTCCTACTTATTAAACTCCTCTCTCTCCGTCCTCCCTGTCAAGTCCCATGTCCTGGCTTATTTTACTATATTTCCATACAAAATTTATATTTCTAATCAAAATTTTTCAATCTTCCTTTATCCTTCTCAGATAAGAATGTTTCTTGAAAAGTCTGGTATCCCAGTTCTATCCATCATATTTGCATATTCTCAGTTCTTCCCCTTCTTTCTCCTTTCTTCCCTAGTATATTCCTTTATTGTTTCCTTTTCTTTATTCTCTTAAAACTTCCAAAACAGAAGACACTTTCTTCTAGGCTATGTGGTTTTCTTGTTCCTTTCTGTAATCTTTGAAGACCTTGGGGTTCTAAAAGCACACATCTCTTCTTTCCCTGTTAAGACACAAACAGTTTAAAGTTTGCTCAAAATTGCTGAAATATATTTATCTTTTTAGGTTTCTCTTGACTCTTCTATGTGAGATTCAAACTTTCTGCTCCTCTCAGGTCTTTAATCAGGAGTGATTTTAAATACTCTATTAAAGGTGCCTTTTATTTTTACCTCTTGGTTACAGTATTGAAGGCTAGATTATCCTTAGTTTATTCTATTCTAAGATGTTCCTCTTCTTTATAGTAGCAGTAACATAGTCTTATGTGATCCAAACTGTTGTTTCTTGGTACTTGAACTCTTCTGGATTTGTTTAGTTCTTCTCTCTTCTTTGAACTGGAAATTCTGGATTTGGGCTATAACATTCTTTGGTGTTTTCAATTTGGAGTTTCTTTCAGGAGGTGTCTAGAGAATTCTTTCCATTTTTACTTTAAATTTCTTTCTAATAAATCTGAGCAGTTTTATTTTATGATTTCTTAAAATATGGTAACCATTTTTTCACGGATTTCAGTGTCTCCAGCTTTTCTAAATTTATCTTTACTTGACATATTTTAGATCAGTTATATTTAATAATATGTAATTCATATTTTCTTCAATTTGTGTAGTTTAAAATATTTATTATAATATTTTTACTATGTCTTGAAGTCGCTGAGTTATTTTTGTTCCATCTTCAAAAGAGTCTGCTACTTGGGTAAAGTTTTATGTACTCTGTTTTAAGCTCTTTATTTTTCTCCCATTTTTTTTCATTTAAACCTCTTATTTTTTATCACTTCCTTCATTTCTTTCCCCACAACTATTTGTGTAGTCCTTACAGCTCAACCATTTTTGTCTCTGAGGCTGTTCTTATAGTTATGTAGTTGTTATATTCTTCTGCATTTACTTTTTGAGCAAGATAATACTCCATAATAATTCTTCATTGTGTTTTGTTCTGGTTGCATTTCTCTCCAGACAAATTCTGGTTTGAGACTTGGTACTAGGACCAAGCTTCAGCTCATCATGCTCTCTTGGATGAGTTTGTAATACCAAACTTGTTCTTGTGCCAGTTTCTGAATCATCTTGATACTGACTTCTTCTTTATGTGTGTTTGTGTTCACAAAAAATAGTAGACCTTCCTCGAGCACCCACAGTCACAGAGTCATGAGCTTCTGACCCTATTGGCACATCTATATTTATATTCTAGCAATTTTCAACTCTATTTAACTGAGCTGAAGGTCACTTCCTGATGTTACTTCTCTTCAATGCTTGTAAGATGTTGGGTGACTTTGTGTAATCCCAGACTTGGAATTAAAGATAATTTTCTCATCATCTTTAGAAATTCATCACTGTGCTACATTAAATCAATTTGGAAACTCACACCTCTTCAAGACCCTCTGTTCTTGAGCCATCCTTGCCTCTGGTTGCAGAAGGTGGGAAGTGAATATCTCAGATTTCTTCTCTGATCTTCCTCCATTTAAGGAATTCCCAGGGAATTTTCCTCACCACGTCCCACTTGGCTACTTTTCTGAAATTTATGATCTTCAGAAATGAATCATTCTGCAAGATGAGATCAGTTTAGAAACTCACACGTCCACAGATCATTTCTTGCCCTGCCACTTTGGGTAATCTCCTCCCTCTTCTCACCCACTCTATACTTCTTTTAACATTAGATTGTGAGCTCCTTGAGAGCAGTAATTGTTTCATTCCTTTGTTTGAATCCCTAGCACTTAGCAGAATGCTTGGCACATAGTAGATGCTTTTTAAAAGTTGATTGATTCTGACTCTGATTCTACTATAGTTTCTCTTTGGATTTATTGATTTTTTTCAATAATTACTGGAGTATAGAAATATTCCTAATACTTGTCTATGGCTGATCAGTTTGTAAAGCATTTTCCCACACATTTTGCCATTTGATCTTTTTACGCTTGTGGGGTAGTCAAGACTTGTATTATTATCACCACATTTTCAAGCTGAGGATTTTATGCTCAGGTTAAGTGACTTGTCATTGCTTCCTTTATGACCACATATTTCAGAAAGTGACACACAGCCAAAAGGAAAAAAGTAGCATTAGGACTGGGTTAGACCTACAATCTATCTAAGCAATATCATGGAGAAGGGATAGAAAATGGAGATCAAATTTCAAATATCAGAAATTCTACAATCATTAACTGAAGAATAGAATTGAGAGTAAATTAAAAGAAAGAAATGAGGAAAAAGTAAACAAAAACACCTGATAAAAGAGCAATAAAATAAGAATTTGGAGAAGGTATGAGGAGGAAAAAATTTTGTAACACATTCTTACGTATGGAAAACATAGACTAAAATTTAGAGTGGAAAAAATAGAAAACAGGGAAGTTAATGAAAGAAACTGGATAGGACAGTCAGATAAGACTTTATGGGAATAGATTATCATCAAATGAGTGTAAGCAAAAGTAAACACAGTAACCAAGTATTTACAGAGAAGAGGAAGAGGAAAAAAATTCCACTTTTAAATAAACCACAATTTAGCAGAATCTCTCTCTCACACACAAATAAACTGAATGATTGTATTACTAGTTGAATATGAAGGCTGTTGAACACCTGTGACTAAAAGTATTATTTAAGCTTCCTATAATAATTTATAAGAATGTTTTTTATATTGTCACACAAGTTTTTACTTTAATCTGCTCTTGTTCATTTTCATTTGTGGCCTTTTGGATAACATAATATATTAATTAATTTTTCAAATGATGTAAATCTGATCAAGTTTATATGCTGATCAAAAGAATTGATATTTAAAATGATCCTCAACAAAAAAACAAATATTTATTAAGTGCTTGTTGTATTCAAGGTGAGTGGTTGTGGAGTGGGTTGAGTATGGTACTGTCCTTGGAATTGACAAGTACTAGCTACCTAGTGGAGAACAAGTCACTTAACCTCTCAGTACAATAAACAGCTCTCTATGACTGTAAGTAGCAAAACAATTGTCAATATACATTGAAAGAGGAAATTTTTATTACCAGGGACTCCCCTAGATTAGTGAAATTGCAGGTTCTCACAAAAAGAAAAGTGGAAAGCTCTGCTGCTAGGACTACAAATATGAAAAAAAATATAATCCTCGTTCTTAAGCAGTTTACAATCTAATAGGATGAGTCATGTGACCAGATGACAATACTGTTTATTTTAAAATAAAGTGTATAGAATAGATTAAAAAGGGGGGTGGTGGTGACTAAGAGGTTTACATAGAGAGTTCACTTCCAGCTTGGAAAAAGAGGGAAGACTTCATGGAGGGGGAAACATTTAAACTAGACCTTGAAAGAAGAGTAGCTCCGTTTGGCAGAGGCATAGAACTCAACAGCCTGGAACACTGTTGGAAACCAACACAATTACATTTAACAGGAACAAAATCTTGCATGTTAGGTGAATGCATACAAACACACTTAAATCCCAAAGCAATCATACAAGGACAAGATGTCTGCACAGCAGTATTTTGCAAAAAAAAAGAAAGAAAAGTGATCTGGGAATTTTAATTGGATTCCAAGTTAAATAGGAACACTTTCCAGTTCTGCATTTCCAACTGCCTGCTTAATTGGCCAGCCAGCACCTCTAACTTAACATATCCAAAAACTGAACTCATCATCTCCACCCTGCTCTGCCAACCCAGTTCATACCAACTTCCCTATTTCTTTGCCCTATTTTCTTTTACCAGTCTCCCGGATATTCAAAATACTTAACATTTCAAAGGCATTTTTGGCTATTTGCTCTCTTGTTTGTGTTGTTCCCTTGCCCCCACATATGTGATTAATTGCTAAGTCTTACAGATTCTGGAACTTTGTCTTATCTATTATGCTACATTTCTCCCCACTAACAAGCACAGTATTCTGCACATACAAAGCATTTAAAAAGTACTTGTGGCATTAATGAATGAACAATTGAAAGAAATGAATAAGAATAGCATTTATATAGCACTTAGAGGTTTGCAAGATGCTTTATAATTTTTATCTCATTTTATCCCAACAGCAATTCTGAAATGTAGATGCTATCATTAGCCCCATTTTATAGTTGAGGAAACTTAGATAAAGGTTAAGTGAATTGCCCACCGGGGTTGTATCACTGGTGAGAGTCTGAGGTTAGATTTGCACTCAAGTCTTTATGACTGCAGGCTCAGCTCTTTATCTACTATTTCAAGTCTATCTTTCCAATGCATTTTATTTTCTTTAGTTTTTTTTTTTATTTTAATCAATGCCATTCCAGTTAAGACATTTATCACTGCTTTTGAACTATTCTAAGTTTGCTAAAGAGTCTACCTAAAATTTCTTAAAAGCTCACTGGTGGAAGGTAAATGGGTTTGTAAGCTTCAATATGGTCGGTGAATGGGTTGGTACTTCTTTGAAGTGTTAAAATAAAGGATCAAAAGGTTTTCCCTTAAACTTTCTGAAGACTGCTGATAACAACCTAAACTCTATACAAAGGTAAATATGGCATGTGCCACACAGTTGCCTAAAGTATTATTCACATTTATGTACTGTATTATAAAGTATGATATTTGAGAATATTTTATGGAAAGAACATTTACATCTGCATGATCCATTATATTGGTTTTTGATTGAACTGAGATGTGAATTGTTTAGTAAAAGGAAAACATCTAAGCAATTTTCTTTCTTTCTTTCCTTCTTTCCTTCTGTTTCTTTCTTTCCTCCTCTTTCTTTCTTTCTTTTTTCTCTTTCTTTCTTTCTTTCTTTCTTTCTTTTTTTCTTTCTCTCTCTCTCTCTCTCTCTCTCTCTCTCTCTCTCTCTCTCTCTCTCTCTCTCTCTCTCTCTCTCTCTCTCTCTCTCTCTCTCTCTCTTTCCTAATAGAGTATCTTTCCATGGGATAATAACACTATTTCCACTTGTGTGTTAGCTTATTGGATTTAACGCTATCACTTTAGTATCATCTATATTGAACCGTGCTTTTACTTTCTATATATTCCTAAGCAAAAAAAGCATTAAATCTTGAAATTAAATTGACAACTGAGATAATAGCAGTTCATTTTCACATGCATTAAAATGGCCAAATTGTCTCTACCTACTCCTTTTTGTCCATCATTCTCCTTCTACATATTAAAAAAAGTGGACAAGTTTATGACCCAACAATTTGGTTTAGTCCAGAGGACTTTCTTTACATATAACTGTGTAGCATATCAGCACCAAGCAGTAGACAAGGAGCACAAGCAGCCACATTAAATTTAAAGAACCAACATTTTTAGTAATCAGGTTGAGTTACAAAAATGGTCAACTCCTTGATTATCCTTCTATTTTTGCTTTTTAATACAGTATGGATTACTGAGCTCAAAACCTTGTTCATCTTATTTTCCTTGAAATGTCTTGCCAATCCACAAACATACTAAATGGGTCTGACTTTTCTCTCCAAATACCCTCCAGTAAGGGAGGATGGTGGTTACTCATTACTGGCATGAATCAGCCTTGCTTAGAAGGATATGACAATGATTTTTTAAAACTGAATATCGCAAAATACTAATGACAGTGTTTGGAAGCTATAGGGAGGCAAGTGGGGTGGGCACATAGTTTCAGATTAGGAAATACCACTAGGAAAAATATTTAAGATTCCCACTGCCTGGCACATAGTATGGGTTTAATAAATACTAGTTGACTATCTGACTGCATCTCTATCATTTTTTTTTTCTGGATTTTCTTTGGTTTGTCCTGGTTTATAAGACTGAAACTGTCCTGACTTTGACTCACCTTGGTTTGGCAATCAGATGAGACCTCTTATATTCTTGAACTAATTTCCTGTTTTTTGAACTTTCTTTACTCAAGCAGTTGCTGTTGGTCAGTCATTTCAGCTGTGTCTGACTCTTCAGGACTCCATTTGAAGTTTTTTTGGCAAAGATACTACAGTTGTTTGTCATTTCCTTCTCTAGCTCAATTTATAGATGAGAAACTGAGGCAAACAGGGTTAAGTGATTTGCTCAGGGTCACACAACTAATAGGTGTCTGAAGTCAACTTTGACCTCATGAAGATGAATCTTCATGATTTCAGGTCTTGTACTCTATCCACTGTGCTGACCATTACTCAAGGTACCAAGCTCCATGTCATTTTCCCTCTCCCCTCATTCTTTTGTACCCCAGTCTAGTGACCTGACCCAAATACAGATTCATTTCTTTGTTTGGATTTGACATTCTTGACCTTACATGTACTCTGACTCTAATTAATCTAACCATAGGAATTCAGCAAGAGAATCCCTAACCCTTTGCTTGTATTTCCAGGTTCAGGATTACAAAAATGACTATTTAATTAGCAGAAAGCCTGATATTTTTCACCAAGAGTAGAGTCATTGTTTCACAATATTTACAAATGCTCATTCTTATGTACAGCACTTCAGCTGGGAGGATGATTCTGGAACTGGATGGTTGAGCCACAAGAGTGGATAAATAGGGGATAGGCTCATGGAATATTTCTCACACAAAAAGCTCTCCTCTACATGACTAAATGACTAGCTAATTGCTTCAGTGTAAACTTAACTATTTTACTTTCTGATTCCTAAACTGAAAACCAGAACCTATCTTAAATTAACTGAAAGATTCCACCCTTCTTGATTGACCAACCAAGTATTAAATTTCCCCACTGCTAGTCTTAATCTGATTCTACAGCAGGATAGTCATTTTCCAGGATGTGGAATTATATGTTGCATCTGTTCAATGGATTTTTCACTTTGTCATTTAATAAAATAATATTAATCAACATGGCAATAAGGAATATTCATATGGACATTATTTTATTACCTAAATCACCTTTTGCTTTCTTATTTTCTGTTCTTTCCTTTTCTAAAAAGACTGGGAAATGTAATTTTCTTCCTTCAAATAATGTACATTTAAAAATAGCAACTAAATAGGGTTCGATCCATGTAAAAGAAAATCATAGGATCCAGAGATGGCAGGTGTATTGAAGATTATGTAGTCTAAGCTCCTTAGTTTAGATATGAGGAAAGTGAGATCTTTGAAAGGTTAAGTGACTTGATAAAAGTCACACAAGTAGGAAGTAGTCAAGCAGAAGTCTGAACCCATTTTTAAAAAATATATAATTTATTTTTCAGTTCTTAACATTCACTTCCACAAGAATTTGAATTCAATATTTTCTCCCCATCTTTCCCCACGCCTCACCCAGGACAGCATGTACGTCTATCGATCCTGTTCTCCCTTCTATTATCCACTCTTCTTCCATCCTCCTTCTCCTCTATTTTCCTGTAGGGCAAAATAGATTTCTATTGCCTATATAGCTTAATTTCCAGTTGCATGCTAAAACAGTTTTTAACATTAATTCTTAAAGCTTTGAGTTCCATATTCACTCCCTCCCTCCCCACCCAACCTCATTGAGAAAACAAGCAATTCAATATAGGTCATACATGTGTAACAAAGCAAAACACTTTCATAATATTTATGTTGTAAAAGACTCACCACATTTCCCTTTGTCCTATCCTTCCATTCATTTATTCCGTTCTCTCCCTTGACCTGTCTTCCCACAACAGTGTTTGTATCTGATTATCCCTTTCCTCAATCTGCTGTCCTTTCTATTATCTTTCCTCTGTTATCCCCTTCTCCATTGCCTTCTTCCAGGGTAAAATAGATTTCCATATCCAAATGAGTATGTGTTATTCCTTCCTTAAGACAAATCCCATGAGACTTATTTCCTTTCATCTCCCCATTGTAGAAGCTCTTTCTTCACTCTTGTATGTGAGATGATTTGCTACATTCTATCTCTTCCTTTCTTTTTCTCCTAGTATATTCAATTCAACAGTAAATTTTATTTTTTTAGGTAGTCTCCCTTCATATTCAGCTCACCCTGTGCCCTCTGTCTGTCTGTCTCTCTCTCTATGCATATACATATATATGCACACACAAATATATGTATATACATACATGCACACACATGTACATATACATACCTACACATATATATTATGCACATACATACATGCCCATACACACCTATATATATATATATACGCATATATGTATATATATCTTCCCTCTAAATACCCTAATACTGAAAATGTTCTCATGAGTTACAAATAACATTTTTCCATGTAGGAATATAAACAGTTCAACTTTAATGAGTTCCTTAAGGCTTCTATTTTCTGTTCACCTTTTCATGTTTCTCTTGATTTTTGTATTTGAAAGTCAAATATTATATTTAGCTCTAGTCTTTTCAACAAAAAATGCTTGGAAGTCCTCTATTTCATTGAAGTTTCATTTATTCCCCTGAAGTATTATACTCAGTTTTTCTGGACAGATGATTCTTGGTTTTAATCCTATCTCCTTTGACCTCTGGAATATCATGTTCCAAGCCCTTTGATCCCTTGGTGTAGAAGCTGATAAATCCTTTTATCCTGATTGTATTTCCACAATACTTGAATTGTTTCTTTCTGACTGCTTGTAATATTTTCTCCTTGACCTGGGAACTCTGGAATTTGGCTACAATATTCCTAGGAGTTTTCCTTTTGGGATCTCTTTCAGGAGGTAAGCAGTGAATTCTTTCCAGTTCTATTTTACTCTTTGGGTCTAGAATATTAGGGCAGTTTTCCTTGATAACTTCTTGGTAGATGATGTCTAGGCTCTTCTTTTGAGAATGGTTTTCAGGTAGACCAATAATTTTAAAATTATTTCTCCTGGATCTATTTTCTAGGTCAGTTGTTTTTCCAATGAGATATTTCATATTGTCTTCTAATTTTTGATTCTTTTGGTTTTGTTTATAATTTCTTGGTTTCTCATAAAGTCAGTAGCTAAAGCATTTTCTTCAGTAAGCTTTTGAACCTCCTTTTCAATTTGACTAATTCTGCTTTTTAAAGCATTCTTCTCCTCATTGACTTTTTGGAACTCTTTTGCCATTTGGATTAGTCTATTTTTAAAGGTATTTTTCCTTAACATTTTTGAAGGTCTCCTTTAGCAGACTGTTGATTTGCTTTTTGTGATTTTCTTGGATCACTCTCATTTCTCTTCCCAATTTTTCCTCCACCTCTCTTACTTGATTTTCAAAATCCTTTTTGAGCTCTTCCATGGCCTGAGACAGTTGCATATTATTTTGGAAGTTTTGAATGTAGAAGCCTTGAATTTTATGTGTTCCTCTGATGGTATGCTTTGTTATTCTTCATCCAAAAGGATGGAAGAAAATACCTGTTCACCAAGAAAGTGACCTTCTATAGTCTTATTTTTCACCTTTTTTTTTTTTGGCATTTTCCCAGCCAGTTACTTGACTTTAGAATCCATTGTCAAGTGGAGGGTATGCTCTAGGGATCTGTAAGTTCTCAGTTTCTCCAAGGTGGCCCCATCAAGGAAGAGGAGTTTACTCCCCTCCTGGCCTGTTCTCTGGTCTGGGAGCAATCACAACACTCTTTTCTGCCCAGGATCTGCAAGTAGGTTTCCCTCTCTAGAGCCTCCACCAGCTCTACCATGCCAGTGCTCCTCCTCACCCCAGGACCACCATGCAAGACTGAGTCCCAGATGGACTGCTTGATTCCCCCAGGGTCTTTAGGTCAAGGGCTCCAAAAGTTAATGCTGCTGCAACAATGGATGCTGCTGCCCTGTGACTGGGGCTGGGGCCAGACCATGCTCCCCTCTCACCCAGGTGAAAGAGCTTTTTTATTGATCTTTGAAGCTGTCTTTGGCATTTATGGGTGGAGAAATCTGGGAACCACAGTTGCCACCCATGATTTTGCACCCTGGAGCCTGCTCCAGTCCTGTCTGTGCTGTGTGTCCCAGGCTAGGCTGCGCTCTGCTCAGAACCTGGTGTGATAGACCTTTCCTGTCTGTCTTCTAGGCTGTCTTGGGTTGGAAATCTGTTTTACTCTGCCACTTTGTGGTTTCTGCTGCTCTAGAAGATTTTTAGAGTCATTTTTATAGGTATTTTATGAGCTATTGAAGGAGAGCTAGAGCAAGTCCATCTTTCTACTCCACCACCTTGACTCTGCCCTGAACCCATTTCTTCTGACTACAGATCCAGTGTTCACTATAATGTGGGGTAAAGTCTTTTAAAGCAAGATTTTTTTAAATATAAATCATAATATGTAAGCAAAAAGGTTTGTTTTTTAAATTACTTTCTTGTAATTGTTGGTAACCTTTTGTTTCTAACTTACCATTCTTGAGATGGTTTTAAGTTGATTTATAAATCTTAGGACATAAATAGAAACAAAAGCAATTATGAAGACAATTTGAGGATAGATAGAAAAGAGGATGGAACCTCATCGTAAGGATTGCTTAATCTCTCTTGAACATATCAATGACAAATGCAGATAACTTTAGGTTGATGTGATAGCCTCTGAGCTATTTGTAGTGTACACTAGAAGGGATAGTATTAATAGAAGGCTAACAACAAATATCATATATCTAGAACAGGGGCAGCAAGGTGGTACAATGATAGAACACTGGGCTTCGATTCAGGAAGACTTCTGCTCACGAATTCAAATTCAGTTTCAGACATTTATATGTGTGACTCTCGGCAAGTTACTTGAGCCTGTTTGCCCCAGTTTCCTCATCTGTAAAATGAACTGGAAAAGGAAATGGAAAATCACTCCAGTATCTTTGCAAAGAAAGCTCCAAATTGGGTCATGAAGAATAGGACACAACTGAAATGACTCAACCACAACAACAATGCCTATAGATAAAAATAAACTATTTCTATGGTTGAATTTTAAATCAACAAATATAAATCATTCTCAATTAATTGTAGTAGGGAAGGTTAATTTGCCATTAGTAGAGGATTCCTGCCTAGCTTGAAGAGGTTATAATAGCCAAGATACTGGCAATTCATTATGGGAAGCTCCCAAATATCAGTATCATGAGAGACATACCTGGGTGAGGTAGGAGATGAACCCTGGAAAGCCGACAATAGCAAACAGATAGGAAGTCATATTGAAAGAGATTTTTTGAATTACTCTGGGGAAAGAGCTAAACTGATTCAACCTGCAGAGAGCACAAGAGGCCAGTACTTTAGAGAACACTTGAACATATGACTGACTCCACATGTATGAAAGTAGCCATGGTAAAACTAGCCCTCTATAGCGGTCATTGGGACCATATAAAGGGGAAGAGGGAATAGTTGATAGTTTCCTCCACTCATTCACCCCTGTGTTGAAAAAGCTTTTTTTATCCCCCTCATAATTTGTTCTTGAGAAGTTTCTTACAGTTGCTCTGGAATATCATACTTGGGCAGTCACACATAGCTCCAAAGCCTCAACCAAACTCTCCACACCAGTGGTGTTAAACCCAAACAGAAACAGAGACAAATAGACCATAGATAAGGATCATTGCAGTTGCACACTGACTTAGAAAAAGATGTATTAATATCATACATGTTTTATTTTATTTTCACTTATTTTGTTTGATATTTTCCAGTTTCATTTTATTCTGGTTTCGGCTGCACTTGAGAGTATTACAGGCTGAAAAGCACCCTCAGATGGTATGTTTGACACCTCTGCTCTATACTATGTTTCCTTCTGCAGGTTCTTTGATTTCCAAATAGTAGTATCTTCTTGCTACTCAATGCTGCTCCCCTAGCCCTTCTATTCAATCTGATCCTGCTGAGTAAAATACCCTTTTCATTCATCAGATTCTAATATTGTGTCATATTCCATTAATTTTTAGTGATGTGTAGTTATTTCTATATATTAAGACCTTTGGTTCATCTTCTATCTCTCTTTTTTCTCTCTCTTTGACTTGTTGCATTTGTGAATAAGCATTTGAGATCACAAATAATATTGTTTCCTCTCTTCCCGACTGCTGTATCCTGTGGATTAATGGACAACTGCAGGGCTAATCTTCTGCCTTTTGTTTCATGTAATAGGCTTACAGCAGAAGATCTATGATTTCACAGGTATAGGAAAATCCCAGAGGAGGAAACTCCCTCTATTAATGCAGATTGTCCTTCTCTCTATAATTTATAATCATAGAGGATTACTTAGAACACTGAGTGGTTGATTAGTGTCCCCTAGCCAGAGAGTAGGACACATGGCTTGAACACAAGCCTTTCTAGCATCCAGTATGCCTCTCTCTGCCACAGTATTTAAAGCATTGCCAATCTAGCAGACTTTAACTTTCTACACTCAATATTAATTTGAACTTAATTGATCTGTTTTAATCTTAAAAATAAGGATAGAGTAGTCATCATTAATTTCAAGTCCTCATAAAGTAATGCTAGATAACCAATGAATTTCCTTCTTCAGTAAAAATCTATGCAAGCACTATAAGAGCCTTTTATTATGGTACCCAAGTCTAGCATTCATGTAGAATAATCATATAAGAAGCACCCTAAATGTTCTTTATTGAATATACTCTAAAGGATTGCAATATGCTTCAGCTTTTGATATGTTCTATTAAAAAGAGGTGATGCCTTTATAGATTCCCAGAATCAAAGGTTGGCCAAATTCAACACCCTTAGAAGTTACAAATAAAAATTTATAACTTTAAAGATGACGCAGAATCTACCTCTTTATCCAGTGCACTATTTGAAAAAGCAGCTGAAACTTCCATTTATAGCCATCATATTCAGATATTTTCCAGATAATGGGACTTGAAAAAAGCCCCAAACAAAGACAGGAATAGCAACAGGGACATTTCCTTTGACAGCTGTGAAAAATACTAATGGAACCTCAGGATTAGCTTCCCAATGGAACTGAGGTTTTGAAATCAGAATCATCTGTAGCATTGCTGTATAGTGCCTTGACTGTCCAGCTGAAAACACGAAAAAGAGAAAAACAGATGCTTTGGGTGGTCAGTGTCTGCCTATGTGCTCTCATGCCCAGATGGCACCTGTGAGTCACTAGTTAGAAAGTTTACATAGCAATAATCAAGGTGCACATGCTATTGCCATCTGGTAAACACTTTATTTTCTTTTAAAACATGGTTTTCCTATTACCTAAAATGGACAAAATAGTTCATTTTGACAGTAGAAGCACAGTTTTCCTCTATAGACTCATCTGGACCTGGTAAGCTCTTAGGCCCTGCCTAGATGAGGTAAATTATTCCAACAGTATTGTATTATTTGGCCCCACACATCATGTCCACTTTGTAGTACCATTCAAGAAGAGCGAGAGATGCCATGGGTAATGTCTGGTTGTAAAGCAGCTCAGAGTGTAAGAGGAATGAGTTTCCCCAGCTAACCTTGGTAGCTTACAACTAAACTAACCAGTTCTTGTCAGGTTTTAAGGTGAGTGCCTTAAGTTTGTCCTCAAGGAAAATGGAGACAAGTTGACTATATCCTCCAGAAAAAAAAATGTACAGGCAATTCTGTTATAAAATTACATATGCATTCCCCACAAGGCACCTTACTATAAAAAAATCAGCCAATTAGAACCACAGAGATTACCAGGAAAATGTGGTTAGGGTAAAGTGGTCAAAAACTATTAGTAATACCTTAAAAAAAGAGATAAAACCTTAATTTAAAATAGTAGCATGATTTTGTATGTGTTAAGTGCTTAAGAAATATGTAAATACTTTAAAAAAATAGTAGCTGTCTCTATGGCCTCAGGATGGAGAATGTGATGAAGTGCAAATCAGGTTTTCTCAGGTCACAATTTCTACTGCATCAGAGGATATGCAACAAATATGACACTTTACCTTTGCAAAGACCTGAACTTTACCTGTGGAAGTAGGAGTTGAAAGGGTTACTGTGTATGAGTTATTGTGAGACACAAAAGCAAAATTGAAATTCATAGTATGCTCAAAATGTTCCCTGACATGTTAATCATGTTGGATGGGATGTGGGGTGTGTTCAGGGAGGACCAGTACCTTTGGTGTGATGACTGCTGAACCCTTTTTGGGGCTCTTTCCACCTTTGGTGTCCACCTGTTCCACTCAACTGTCACCTGTGACTCCTGTGGCTTCAAAAAACTGCAGCATGTGCCTTAGCCATACTGCAGTAAACCATTTCAGCAGATAGGCCAAACCAAGTTGAGGGTAATCAATGGAGAACTTCCATGGGGCAAGCAATCACATGGTGGTCAGAAGAAGGGATACAAGGACACTCTTAAGGTCTCTCTCAAGAATTTTAGATTTGACTGTGTGACATGGGAGAAACTGACACAGGATCGCTCAAGCTTGGCTTGCCCCCATCAGAAAAGATTCTGTGCTCTATGAGCAAGGCAGAATTGAGACAGCACAAAAGAAATGTAGGATGCACAAATTTGGAGTAACCACCCCAAATATTCACACGGACTATGTGTGCCCAATCTGGGGTAGAGCATTCCAAGCTTGTATTGATCTGATCAGCCACAGTCAGACACACTGAAACTTCACTTTATTATTGTGATGTCATTTTCATCTTCTTCGAGAACAAAGGACAACAATCAACAACCAATCAGGTTGGATAAATTTGAGTTTTTGAAACTCATATCATACAGGAATGTCTATATCATCTGATACAGGTTCTAAAAACATATCCCGGGTGGAAAAGCTATTTGGAAGACAATTTGGTCTAGTTATCTGTAGTCTATGAACACTTAAAAAAAATGTTTTGGTAACTATTTTAATGTAATTGATTTCTCCTATAATCTTTTAATTTATTTTATGTATTTCAATCATTATTATGTAAAGGGGTGCATAAGAAGTCAACAAACTGACAGAAAAATTGAGCACTATTAATGTGTCACTTTGGAGATGTTAGGTTATGTATGTCTGGGTATTTTGGTGGAGGAGGGAAAAGGGAGGCAGTAGCCTCAGTCACCATTAGAGTACAAACCAGTATGTGTTTCTTACACCTCTTTTACTTGCTATCCTGAAAACTGAATTTACTCAACTTTCAGAATGGAAAAATCTCTCCTTTCAAAATGAATAAAATGTGACATTAAGAATGTAGTTTTTTCTTAACTTGTATACAACAATAACAATAATTTGTACAATAACATATTTAGTGGTAGGGCAACTTTCTGTGATAGTTGGTATAATAAGCATATCAGTGTTAGCTAAATGGGCATTTTCACTTCAGTCTTATGCATACTTCACACAGAAAGCATATCTGAGAAAAAGTGAAGATAATAGAGTATAAAGAAATACTTCACCAAAACATGCAGTAGAAAGACTATTTTCTTTGGTCCTATTTCTTGGAGTATAAAATTTCCTTCTTAATATCTGTCTGGTGTTCCTTTTTATTCCACAATAGTACAGAAATGGAGGACAGATACAGGATGGCAGAAAAAAAAAAAAGCAAGGACTTACCTGAGTTCTCCCAAACTCCCCTCCAAAAATCTTAAAATATTCCCTTGAAATATTTTCTTGATCAACAGAACCCCCAAAAGAATGGTAGGAAATTTTTTTTTCCAGCCCAATACAACTTAGAAAGTCAGCAGGAAAGGTCTATTGCACCATGCTGAGAATAAAGCAGTCTAGCCCAGGCTACACTCCAGAAAAGCAGCAACAGTCTCTGGGAGCCACTTACTCAACAGGAGGAGCAGCTTTCAGAATTCTCAGTCCACAGATGGTAAGGGAGCAGACAACATGTCAGAAGAAGACAGAAGGGATCAATTTGCTGGCAATAGGTGAAGGACTCTGTTGTCTTTGCCCATATCAGAATCTGGGGCACTTTCCTGGGTCACAGTCCCAGGGCAAGGAGGAGCACTAGCACCCCAGAGCCTGAAACCATATGTGAACAGGGACCATGGTCACAGGTCCAGGGTAGAAAAGAGTGCTCATGGTCACTCACAGACCAGAACACAGGCCAGGAGAGAAATAAACTCACCTCTCCATAGATCATAACACCTTCGAAGAATTGAAAACTTTCAGGTGCCTAGAAATAATTCAGAAAACAGCTGCATAAAAGCACCTGAGACTTGGGATAGTTCTCTCTCCACCCCAGGGGTAGAGTCCCATGTTAATATAAAGCTAAAAATCAACAAATAAACTGGGGAAAATGAGCAAATAATACAACAACAGAAAGAAGCTGCCCATAGAAAGTTATTATGGTGACAAAGAAGATCAGAGCACAAACTCGGAAGACAACAAAGTCAAAACTGTTATATCCAAAGTCTTGAAGGAAAAAAAGTGTATTGGTCTCATTCCCAAAAAGAATTTCTGAAAGAATTAAAAAAAGATTTTAAAAATCAAACAAGAGAAGAAAAATGTACAAAATGTGAGTGAAATGAAAATTGTGAAGAAAAAAATCAACAGTTGTGTAAAAAAGGCACAAAAATACTAAAGAAAATAATACCTTCAAAACCAGAATAGACCTAATGGTAAAAGAGAAACACAGATCCACTGAAAAGAAAAACTCCTTAAAAATCAGAATTGTTCAAAGGGGGAAGAAAAGCTATACAAAAATTCACTGAAGAGAAGAAATTCTTAAAAAGAAGAATTGGCCAAATGAAAAATAAAGCAGTGAAGATAAAATTCCTTAAAAATTAGTATCAGGCAAGTGGAAGATAATGACTCCATAAGATATCAAGAAACAATAAAGCAAAACCAGAAGAATGAAAAATATAAAAGAAAATGTGAAATATCACATTGGGAAAACAGAAATCTTATTTCCCCTGAAAAAATAGATTGAGGAAAGGTCATTTAAAATTTATTGGGCTATCAGAGAGCTATGAACAAAAACAACAACAAAAAGAGCCTATATATCATCTTTCTAGAAATCACCAAGGAAAATTACACTGTTATTCTAGAACCAAAGGGTAAAACACTTTCTCAAGAAATCCCAAGATAGAAACACCTAGCAATCTTAAACCCAAGTTCCAAAACTCCCAGGTCAAGGAGAATATACTGTAAACACCAGAAGGAAATGATTCGAATATCATAGAACCACAGGGATAACACTTAACAGTTTCTGCATTGGAGGATTGGAGGGCTTGGGATATAATATTCTAGAGTGCAAAAGAGCTAGAATTACAATCAAGAATAACCTACCACCAAAACTGAATATAATCTTTTAGGGGAAAAATGGATAGTCAATGAAATGAAGGACTTTCTAGCACACCTAATGGAAGGGTGACAGCTGAATAGATTCAAATTCAAGGTTCGAGAGAAGCATAGAATGGGCAAATAGGAAAGAGAAATCATAAGACTAAACTGTTTGCATTCCTACATAGGAAGTTGATACTTGTAATTCCTAAGAACTTTTCCCTCCAATATTAGGGCCATTAGGTGGAATGTGTGTGTGTGTGTGTGTGTGTGTGTGTGTGTGTGTGTGTGTGTGTGTGTATGATGGTATCTAAAAATATTAAGGGATGAGGAAGAGGAATGCAGTGGGAGAAGCAGAAAGAGAGAGCTAAAATGGTGTAAAGTATCTCATATAAAAGAGGAATGAAAGAGTTTGTTGTTTACAAGGGAGGGGAAGATAGGTGAGTTAAGGGAGAGTGCTTGAACCTTACTCTCATCAGAAATGGCTTAAAGAGGGAATAACTTACACACACAATTGGGTATAGAAATCTATATTACCCTAAAGGAAAGTATGAAGTGAAGGGGATAAGAAAAGGGAGGTGGGTTAATAGATGGAAGGGCAAATTGGCTTAAGCTGGAGTCATAAACAACACTTTTGAGGATGGAGAGGCTGAAAAGAGAGTATAGGATAAACAGGGCAGGGGAAATAGGATAGATAAAATACACAGTAATCTTAACTGTGAAAATATTTTCAAACAAGTTTCTCTGATAAAGTCTTCATTTTTCAAATATCTAAAATATAAATCAAATTTACAGTAATAAAATAATTGACAAAAAGTCAAAGTAGATGAACAGGTAGTTTTCAGATGAAATAAAGCTATCTATAATCATTTAAAAATGCTCTAAATTATTATTGATTAGAGAAATGTAATTTAGAACAACTCTAAGGTACCACCTCATACTTATCAAATTGGCTAACATAACTGAAAAAAAAAACCAACCAAAATGACAAATGTTGGAGAGGATGTGAAAATATTGAGACATCAATGCATTGTAGGGGGAGTTGTGAGCTGATTCAACCATTCTGGAGAAAACTTGGTACTATATCCAAATGACTATAAAACCATTCACACCCTTTGATGGGAATGGTTAAACAAGTTGATGTACATGATTGTACTGGGATATTATTGTACTACAAAAACTTATGAGCAAGGTGCTCTCAGAAAAACCTGGAAAACTTACATGAACTGATGCAAAGTGAAGTGAGCAGAACCAAGAGAATTTTGTACACAGTGTCAGGATTATTGTACAATGATCAGTTGTGAATGACTTAGCTATTCTCATCAATACAATGATTCAAGACAATTCTAAAGGACTTATGAAAAATATTGGCATCCATATCCAGACAAAGAACTGATGTAATCTAATGCAATTTGAAACATACTTTAAAATTTTATTTTTATTTTTTGTTTTAGTTTGTGTTTTCTTTCACAATGTGATTAATATGGAATTATGTTTTCCATGAATGAACATGTATAACATATCATTTCCTTGCTTTCTCAGTGAGGGGCAATGGAAAGGAGAAAGGGAGAAGATTTGAACTCAATTTAAAAAAATGTGAACATTGTTTTTATATGTAATTGGAGAGAAATATTAAATAAATATATTTTTTTGAAAGAGTACAGAAACAGAAATCCTAAAATGTCAGATGGAAGAAGGCTTTTATGACATGATACTTGAATCGCCCAAGACAATAAGTATGAAAAGCTGAGAGATGTTTTAGTACAGATCTGGTCAACTATGACCTCCACTTTTGGTTTAAGAGGTGTTAGGAGATTCATAAGCAAGTTGAGGAGAGTGAACAGGCTTTATGAACTGCTGATAAAGACAGTCTTCTCCAATGTGATTTAAATAACCCTCCTAATGACTAAGGAAATGTACTGAAGAACCATTGGTCACCTGCCTGCCTGATGACCAAAATGGCAGTAGCCCTTTGGATGAGTTATGCCAAACTCTCATAGCAAAACATTATAGCAAAGATATCAGGTTTACAATGAGCTTCTAAGTCATATGTGTAGATTAGATTCCCGTATAGAGTTCACATAGCTAAATGCAAAGAGGAAGAATGGGCAGAGCCATTGAGCTATAGCGGAGAAAAGATATGATTTAAAGGCTTGTTTCTGAATATTTCCATTCTGTGAATAAAACTCAACAAAGAAAGATTTTGTTACATTGCTTTTAGATTTTAGTTCTCCAGGGAGATCTCTGGTCACCACCTAGATTAAAAAAAGGACTCTTCTTATTCTAGCATGAAGCATACAAAGAGAGATTTATGTATCTCACTCATGTCCAAAGAAGAGGGCAATGATAGAAGACTAAAGGTGATATCAGCTGGGAGAAGCAAGGAACTGGAACTGAAGACAGGAAGAAAGGCAATGTAGAGGATGGGTTTGTCAGACCTAGTAGAAAAGAGAAACTTGCTAGCCCTATAATAATAAGTTCAAGAGTGTAAACTCAAAATAAGCTGAGACAACTGATGAATATTAAGATTGAAAAAGGCTGTTTAAAGTATTTTTAAATCAACAGGGAACTCAAAGAAGGTAAAGAATCACTATTTGGAGTGGATGATTCCATGGGAATGGAGGACAGAGAGAAAATAGAACTATTTAATTCTTATTTTGCCACCATTTTCTCTACAAAAAAGAAAAACAAAAACAAAAACAAGGTAATTGAGGAGATGTTAAGAGCACACCTAATTGACCCCATTAAGATAAATTCTGTAGGCTCAAATGAACTACCTCTAAGGTTATTGAAAGGCCTGGAGCCTGTGATTTCTGAGACATTGCTAGTGATCTTTGAAAAATTGTTTCAAAGGGAAGAGATTCAAAAGGAACAGATGTCTTATGTTTCAAAAAGTGAGGAGAAAAAGTTACCCTATGAGGCAATCAGTTTGACTGAATTTTTTGGGGGCAATATTTCAGAATCTTTTGTTAAAAGAGTAGTCTGGCAGTAATTGGAAAGAAAAGGAGTGTTCATAAAGACCTTCATCAATAATAAATCATGGGGTGGATGAGGTGGGGCATGTTTGATAACATGAAGGTATAATTTCTTTTTCCATAATTCCCTTACCTTACTACTTCAAGCTAACACCAAATATGCCAAATGTATTCCAACTAAACCTGAGAAATCAAGAGTAAAATAATAATTTAAAAATCAGCACTCTTTCAGTATGCCAGGCAGGGAGGGATACAAAAATAAAATCCTCCTTTCTTTCAAGTTGTTTATAAATTGGATGAAATTTTATATATATATATATATATATATATATATATATATATATATATATATATATATATATATATATATATATATATATATATATATATATATGCATATATATACATACGTATCTATATAAAATTTTCACAAAATAAATGCATGATAATATAAAGATATAACAGAGGTATGTTAGTAAATCTTTTTTAAAAAAGTTATTTACTTTTAGTTTTCAACATTCATTTCCATAAGATTTAGAGTTCCAAATTTTATCCCCATCTCTCCCCTCCCCTCAACCAAAGACACTGTTCATTCTGATTACCCCTTCCCCCAAACTGCCCTCCCTTCTATTGCACCTGTCCCTTCTCTTATCCCCATCTTCTCTCTTTTTTTTATAGAGCAAGATAGATTTCTATACTCATTACCTGTATTTCTTATTTCCTAGTTGCATGTAAAAACAATTCCCAACATTCATGCCTAAAACTTTGAGTACCATCTTTTCTCCCTTCCTCCTTCCTCACCCATCCCCACTGAGAAGACAAGCAATTCAGCATAGGCTATGCATATGTAGTTATGCAAAAGACTTTCATAATAGTCATGTTGTGAAAGACTTAACTATATTTCCCTCCATCCTATCCTGCTTCCCATTTATTTTGTTCTCTCTTTTGACCTTGTCCCTCCCCAGAAGAGTTTGCTTCTAATTACTCCCTCCTCCCATTTGCCCTCTATCATCCCCCCACACCTCACTTCTCCCCTTCTCCTTTACTTTCCTATAATGTAAGAAAGATTTTCATACCAAATTGAGTGTGCATGTTATTCCTTCCTTAAGCTAAATGTGATGAGAGTAAGCTTCACTTTTTCCCTCTCACCTCCCTCTTTTCCTCCTTCATTGAACACACTTTTTATTATCTCTTTTATGAGAGATAATTTGCCCATTCCATTTCTCCCTTTCTCCTTCAAATATTTCTCTCTTACCCCTTAATTTTATTTTATTTTTTTTTAGATAGCATCCCTACCTATTCAACTTACCCTGCGCCCTCTCTCTCTCTATATGCATATAATCCTTCCTACTACCTAAATACTGAGAAAAGTTTTAGGAGTTACAAATATAGTATTTTCATGTAGGAATGTAAACAGTTCAACTTTAGTAAGTCCCTTAGGATTTCTCTTTCCTGTTTATCTTTTCATACTTCTCTTGATTCTTGTGTTTGAAAGTCAGATTTTCTATTCAGCTCTGGTCTTTTCATCAAGAATGCTTGAAAGTCCTCTATGTCACTATGTCACATTTTTTCCCCCTGAAGTATTATACTCAAGTTTTGATGCTTAGGTGATTCTTGGTTTTAATCCTAGTTCCTTTGACTTCTGGAATATTATCTTCCACATCCTTTGATCCCTTAATGTAGATGCTGCTAGATCTTGTGTTATTCTTACTATATTTCCACAATATTCAAATTGTTTCTTTCTGACTGCTTGCAATATTTTCTCCTTGACCTAGGAACTCTGGAATTTGGCTACAATATTCCTATTAGTTTTTCTTTTGGAATCTCTTTCAGGAGGTGATTGGTGGATTCTTTCAATATTTATTTTACCCTTTGGTTCTAGAATATCAGGATAGTTTCCTTGATAATTGCTTGGAAGATGATGTTTAGGCTCTTTTTTTAATCATGGCTTTCAGGTAGTCCCATAATTTTTCATTTGTCTCTCCTGGATCTATTTTCCAAATCAGTTGTTTTACCAATGAGACATTTCACATTGTCTTCTATTTTTTCATTCTTTTGGTTTTATTTTATAATTTTTTGGTTTCTCATAAAGTCATTAGGTTCCATCTGCTCCATTTTAATTTTTAAAGAGCTATATTCTTCAGTGATCTTTTGAACCTCCCTTTCTATTTGGCTAATTCTGCTTTTTAAAGCATTCTTATCCTTATTGGCTTTTTGGACTTCTTTTGCCTTTTGGATTAGTCTATTTTTAAAGGTGTTACTTTTTTCAGCATTTTTTGGGCTCTCCTTTAGCAAGCTGTTGATTTGCTTTTCATGATTTTCTTCTATCACTCTCGTTTCTCTTCCCAATTTTTCCTTCATCTCTCTTACTTGATTTTCAAAATCCTTTTTGAGCTCTTCCATGACTTGAGACCATTGCTTATTTTTTGGAGGTTTTGGTTGCAGAAGACTTGACTTTTGACTCTTCCTCTGATGGAATGCTTTGTTCTTCCTCATCCAAAAGGATGGAAGAGAATACCTCTTCACCAAGAAAGTATCCTTCTATAGTGTTATTTTTCCTCTTTTTTTGGCATTTTCCCAGCCAGTTACTTGACTTTTGAGTCCTTTGTCAAGTGCAGGGTATACTTTAGGGACATGTAAATTCTCTGTTCCTCTAAGGTGGCCCAATCAGTGGAGAGGAGTTTACTCCTCTCCTGGCCTGTGCTCTGGTCTGGAAGCAACCACAGGCTTTTCTGCCCAGGATCTGTGAGTAGAATTCCCTTTCCAGAGCCTCCACTACAGCAATGCTCTTCCTTACCTCAGGGCTGCCACTCAGGACTGAGACCCAGATCAGGTGCTCAATTACCCCAGGGTCTTTAGGCTGAGGGCTACAAAAATGGATGTTGTGCCACAGTGTCTGCTGCTGCCCTAGGCTAGGGCCAGACCCTGTTTCCTTCTCACCCAGGTGAAAGAACTTTCTCACTGATGTTTGAAGACATTTTTGGTGTTTGTGAGTTGAGAAATCTGGCACTGCTAGCTGCTACCTATGAATCCACACAGTGAAACCTGCTCCAGTCCTGTCAGAGATGTGCTGAGTGACCAAGCCTGGGCTGTGCTTTGCTCCAAGCCCAGTGGAATTGACCCATCCTGTAAGCCTACCAGGCTTTCTTGGGTTGGAAATCTCTTTCACTTTGTCATTTTTTGGCTTCTGCTGCTCTAGAATTTGTTTAGAGTCATTTTTTACAGGTATTTTATGGGCTATGGGGGGAGAGCTACATCAGGTCTGTTCTCCTACTCTGCCATCTTGACTCTACCCCCTTGTGTTAGTAAATCTTTAACAATCTGTTCTCTGGAAAAATGTATGCATGGCAAACTTTTAAGGTTCATCTACATTTTAAAATTTTTGACTATGATTTTCTTATGTATAGACAATGTACAATATAACAAATCAGGCCTTGATTTGTAACATTAGCTAATTTTTGAGCTTTAAATTTTCATTCTGGAAAACTAACAATCAGTTCCATTAAGTCAATGTGATTTGGCTCCTCTACACCAGCACTGAGAAATGGGGGAATATGTGATTGCCTGAAGCTAGAGATGATAGTTGAGCTAAGCTTTGAAGAAAACTAGGAAATCTGAGCAGCAGAACCATGAGTGAGAAAAAAAATATGAAAAAAATAGAAATTGGAGGCACAATATCATGTTTGAGGAATAGCAAGAAAACTAGTTAAGCTGGATCATAGAGTATGCTAAGGTGGTTATTGCATTAAAATTAGGGGAAAAAAAGGTAAATTAAAACAAGTAACATTAAGGGATTTGAGTTTTAAAAAAGAGGAATGTGTATTTGGCCCTAGAGGTGTAGGAAATCACAGATTTCACTGAGCAGCTAAGTGATGTGGCCAGTCTATTGCTTTGGTCATATGACTTTGGCAGCTGTAGAGGATGATTTATAGAGGTAGTGACAAAGGCACGGAAACCAATTCATTATTGCAATAGTCCAAGTGGGAGGTGATGAAGATGGTGGATATGTTGGTTAGAGAAAGAGACAGATAGGAGAAAGTGTGGAGATAGAGTTGGCAAGACTTGGGAACTGATTGAATATGTGGAACTAAGAAGCATGAGGAGTTGGGGATGATTCTGAGTTTGAAAACCTGAGTGGGTAGTCAGAAGATGACAGTTCTCTCAATAGAATAGGGAAGTTCAGAAGAGATGAGTTTGGAGAGAAAGATATGAGCTTTGTTTTAGATGTTTTGAGTTTGAGAGTTTGAGTTTGAGTCTATGAAACATTCAGTTTATACCCAATAGACAACTTGCTGTTGTGAGAAGGGGGCTCAAAAAAGAGTGTATGGCTAAGTACCTGAGAGACAGCGGGTTAATAACTAAACTCATGAGAGCTGATGAGGTCACTAAGAAAGCATGCTCACAGAAAAGAGAAGGACCAATACGAGAGTCTTAGGATATACTACCCACAGTTAGGGAACAGGATATGGATGATAATACAACAAAGGCAATTCAGTAGCATTTATACCAGTAAGATAATTGAGGGAGGATAGTATCATGGAAATCCAAAAAGAAGAGGATATTTAGAGACAGAGGGTTGTCAACACTGTCAAATTTTGTAGAAAAAACAGAAAGGGAAGATAATTGAAAAAGTAAGGTTTTAAATTTTGGCTATTCTTTGAATAGCAACTTTGAAGAAAGCAGTTTCAGTTGAATGACAAAATTAGGAGCCACATTGCAATGTGTGGAAAAGTGAATGAGAAAGTACTCACTTCTGCTTTTGAAAGAGTTCTTTTCTTCCATGGATTTTTGTGCATCCTTTCCTATTTGACATATTCTGCTTTTTCAGGTTTTATTTGCCTCAATATTTTTGTGTCTTTTTTCTCAAAGTGTTTATGCCCTTTTCATAATTTTCTTGCATCATTCTAATTTCTTTGTCCTCTACCACTTTTATGGCTTTCTTTAACTTTCCTAGGAATTATTTTTAGCGGTGGGTTCAATTAGCTTTTCCATTTGGGGCTTTTTTTGGTAGATTTTTTTCACATTGGTGTCTTCTTTTGAGTTAATGTCTTAGACTTCCTTGCCACCATAGTCACTTTTTTATGTTTTGTTTTTTGCTTTTGCTCATTTCCCAGCCTATTTCTTCACTTTGAACTTTACATTAAAGTTGGGTGCTGCTTCCCTAGGGGTGGGGAGACACTGTCCCAGATGTAAGACGTTTTCATGCAGCTATTTTAAGAGTTAGCTCTGGAGGTTGGCATTTTTCATATGGGCATAGATAGCTTTGGTTACTTCGTCTGAAAACTGTTCATATCTTTTGATCATTTATCAGTTGGGGAATGACTCTCATTTTTATAAATGTGTATGTTTTACAGGTTTAGATGTCATCCCTTCATATTCAACTCACACTTGTGCCTTCTGTCTATATAGACTCCTTCTAACTGCCTTGATAATGAAAAGGTTCTTATGAGTTATAAATATCATCTTCCCATGTTAATTGTTAAACTGTTTAAACAGTTATTTAAACAGACTATGTTAAACAGTTTAACATTATTAAGTCCCTTCTGATTTTCCTTTCCTATTTACTTTTTTATGCCTCTTAGGTTACGTTTCCTTTCATTGTATTTCTTCCTATTCATCTTACTTCTCTCTGCTTTCACCTTGTCCATTCTCAAGTGTTTTGTTTCTGACTTTTCCTTCCCCCAGTCCACCCTCACTTCTATCACCCTTCTTTATCTTACACCTTTCCTCTCCTATTTTTATGTATATTAAGATCAATTTCAATATCCAACTAAGTGTGTACTTTATTCCCCTCTGAACCAAATCCATTTTTGAGTAAGGCTTAAAAAATGGTCACTCCCTTCACTTATTTCTCTCCACTGTAATAGGACTTTCATGCCTCCTCATGTGATATAATTTACCCCTTTCCCTCTTCTCCCAGTGCAATTCTATTTTTCACAACTTATTTTTTATATTACCCTATCAATGTCAATTTATATGCACACCCTTTGTCTCTGTATACTCCTTATTACTGTCCCAATAGAGATTTAGTTCTTAAGAGTTCTAAGTATTATCTTTAAGTGTAAGGATATAAACAGTATAACTTTTTTTTCTTTCCTGTTTACTCTTTTTTGATTCTCTTGAATCTTTTATTTGAAAGACATATCTTCTCTTCATCTCTGGTCTTTACATCAGAAATGTTTGAAAGTCCCCTATTTCATTAAATATTCATTGTTTTCCTCTGAAAGATTATGCTTAGTTTTGTTGGGTAGTTTATTCTTGGATGTTATACAAGCTCCTTTGCATTTTAGAGTATTGTATTCCAAGCCCTCCAATTCTTCAATCTAGAAGGTGCTAAATCCTATGCAATCCTAACTATGACTTCTTGATATTTTCACTTTCTGTCTGAAACTTTCTCCTTGATCAGAGACTTCTGAAATTTGTCTGTGTTATTCTTGTAAGTTTTTATTTTGGGATCTTCAGGAGGTGATCAGTGGATTCTTTCAATTACTATTTTTGCCCTCTGGTTTTAGGATTTCAGGAGAGTTTTCCTTGATAATTTCTTGAAAGATGATGTCCAGGCTCTTTTAATTTAGTATAGTTTTCAGGTAGTCCAACAATTCTTAAATTATCTCTCCTGGATCTAGTTTCAAGGGCAGTTGTTTTACCCATGAGATATTTCACATTTTATTTATGTTTTATTCTTTTGATTTTGTTTGAGTGAGTCTTGATATCTTATATAGCCATTAACTTCTACTTGCCTTATTGTAATTTTTAAGGAATTATTTTCTTCAGTTAGCTTTTGTGCCTCCTTTTTCATTTGTCCAATTGTACTTTTTAAGAAGTTATTTTTCTCATTGATTTATTTTTACATTTTCTTCCATTTTGTGCTGTCTTTACCAAACTGCTGACTTTTTTTTCATAATTCTCTTGAATAACTTTCATTTCTTTTCCCAGTTTTTCTTCTATCTCTCTTAATTGATTCTTAAAATCCTTTTGGGGCTTTTTTAGGAGGACATCTCATTATTTCTTATAGTAGAATAGTATTCTATCACAATTATATACCACAACTTGTTCAGTCATTCCCTAATTAATAGAAATTACCTTAATTTTTGTTTTATGACATCATAAAATGTTTCTATAAACACTTTGCATAAATAATACCTTTCCCCTTTTGTTTTGTCTCTTTGGAGGTACAGATCTAATAGTGCCATTGCTACATCAAAGAGTAGAAACAGTTTTTCAGCTCTTTGGACACAGTTCCAAATTTTTATCCAGAATGGAGAAATTCCAGCAAGAATGTATTAGTGTCCTGATTTTTCCACATCTCCTACATAATTTCTCATTTTTCTTTTCTGTCATTGTAGTGAAACTGATTATGTACCTCAAATTTGTCTTAATTTGTATTTTTCTAATCAGTAGTTGCTTATTGCATTTTTTCATGTGACTATTGATAGGTTTGATTTCTTCTTTTAGAAATTGTTCATATCCTTTATCATTTATCAACTATAGAATGGTTCTTATTTTTATAAATTTGGTTAAGTACCCCATATACTTCAGAAATGAAAAACTTTCTGTAACTCCCTCCTACCCTGTTTTTCTTATAATTTTGAATGCATTCTTTTTGTTTCTGCAGAAGTTTTATAATTTCATGCAATCAGAATTATCTGTTTTACTTCTCATGATGCTCTCTATATTTTTGGTCATAAACTCTTCCCTTATTTATAGATTTGATAGGTATATTTGCCCATGTTCCTCTAATTTACTTATTATATCAACCTTTACATCTACATTATTTATGCATTTTGACCCTATCTGGGTATCCATGTGAGATGCTGGTCTATGCCTAGTGTCTGCCAAACTGCTTTCTAGTTTTCTCAGCATTTTTTTTGTCAGATGTTGAGTTCTTAGATCTTTTGGTTTATCAAGCACTTTATTGCTAAGGTCATTTACTACTGTGAATTGTCTACTTAATCTATTCCACTGATCTACCACTCTATTCCTTAAGAAGTATTAGATTATTTTTTTAATATAGTTGGAAATCTAGAACAATTAGCCTACCTGTCTTCATATTTTGTCATTAATTTCCTTGATTTTCTTTAGCTGTTCTTCCAGATGAATTTTATTATTTTTTCAGCTCTATAAAATAATTCTGTGGTAGATTGATTGGTATGACAAGGAATAAGTAAATTAAGTTAGATTTGTAATATTTATTATATTGGATCAGTCTACTCATAAGTAATTAATATTTCTCCAATTGTTTAGCTCTGTCTTTATTTGTATGAAAAGTGTGTTGTAATTATGGTTGATGTATTTCTCAAGTTTGTCTTGGGAAGTCAATGCCTAAGTATTTTATATTGTGTGCCATTATTTTAAATGACATTTCTCTTTCTATCTCTTCTTGTTGGATTTTCTTGGTAATCTATAGAAATGCTGATGATTTATATGGGTTTATTTTATATCCTGCAATTTTGTTGGAGTTGTTATTTCAATTAGATTTTTTAGTTGATTCTCTATAGTTTCCTATGAAATCATCAGCAAAAAGTGATATTTTTGTTTCCTCATTGCTTATTTAAATTTTTTCTTTTCTTATTAATATAGCTAGCATTTCTAGAACAATATTGAGTAACAGTGGTGATAATGGAAACTTCACCCCTGATCTTATTGGGGAAACTTCTAGTTTATCCCCCTTATAGATAATGCTTGCTCTTGGTTTTAGATAGGTACTTCTTATCATTTCAAGAAAGCCTCCATCAATTCCTATGCTTTCTAGGGTTTTATTTTTTTTAGGATTGGGTGTTGTATTTTGTCAAAGGCTTTTTTTGTATCTATTGATATAAATGGATGGATATACATGAGCAGTTTTCTCCCAGAATCCTAACGGTGTAGATAGGTCATGTTTTAGGTCCATGGCTGAACAAATTCTGTGCAGGAGCACTAGTTTGTGACCATTCTTAAATCTACTAAGATTGTAATTGAATTGCTGTTATCTGAGGACCCTGGTTTAATTTGAAGTTCTGTTACCTATTGCCTGAGTAACCTTTGGAAATCTCTTCATCTTTTTTCTCTGTTTACTTATCTGTAAAATGACAAGGTTGAACTAAATGATCTCCAAAGGTATTTTCAGCACTTAGTGTATGATCTATGATCTTCCTGTCTTATTCTCACTAGTCATACTTTTCATCTACATAACAGAAGGTAATTCCTCCCCTTTTTAAACTTTGTAATTCTTGGGATCTCTGAGGTCCCCTCACTTCTGTAATTTTACTGGGTTCCATAGTAAGAGATTTTTGATTCTTTTTATGGGAAACTCAAGATGGGAGACCTAGGATTTATGGATGAAAGATACAGAGAAGTATATTTCAAGTACAGACTGTTAGAAATTTATGAAAATAGAATAGGATTGCCTCAGTTGTCTGGAAGTTCTCTGTCACTGATAGTCTTCCATCAGAAATTGAATGACCCCTGATGCTGTAGTGGCAATGCCTCTTTCAGTTGAAGGATAAATAATATTATATCTGAGTTCTTTTAAATATGAGATTTGGTGAGTCCCTGTTGTTTGAGAAGGCATTAAATAGAACCTCAACCTCCCCCAACCATTTTACTGCCAATTATTTATTCCATCTTATTTCTCTTGTTCATGGAAAGATTTAGTTTTTAACAATCTCCTATTAAAATTCAAATATTCCTTGGAAGTTACAAGATGACCTATTTAGAGATGGGAAGGACTTTAGAAGTCATTTAGTCCAAATGCCTCTTTCATAGATGAGGAAAATAAGATCCAGATAGTTTGAGCAACTTGCTTGTTGCAAACACACACACACACACACACACACACACACAAACACACACACACACTCGTAAACAAACAAAAAAATAAAAACAGACAATAAGTGGTTTACGAATGATTCAAACCCAGGTTTTTTTTATTCCAAATCTAAAATCGTTCCATTGCACTGTGGTATCATTACCTTAATTATTAGCTAATCTATTAAGTAATTGCTGACTGTGTAGCTAGTGGGCAAATCACTTAAATAGTTTGGATTTATGTTTCTTCAAAAAAGAGTGGATTTGAACAGACTACCTCTAAAGTACTTTTCAGCTTTAATTCTGTTTATCTCATTTGTTTAAAGTTAAAATGTAGTCAAAGAAAAAAATAATTGATTAGAATCAGCTCTGCATTCAGCACATGACTCTAGATGAATCCACGAAATCTGGACTTTCTGATTTCTCTCATGGTTTTTAACTGTTTCATTATATTTATGGCACACCACAATAAGCAGAGGGTGGGGGGGCAACTAGATGATAGAGCAGATAAAACATAGGGTTTGGAGTCAGGAAGACCTGAGTTTAAATCTGGCCTCAGACACTTACTAATCTGTGTTTGCCTCAGTTTCCCCATCTCTAAATGAACTGAAGGAGGAAATGGCAAACTACTCCAGTATCTTTTCTAAGAAAATCCCAAATGGAGTTTGACTGACTTATGAAGAGTCAGATATAACTGAAAATAACTGAATAAATAACAACAGTAGGCAATATATACTATTTCTGTTTTGTTTTTTTACTGAAATCATAGAAATTACATTTCTTTTAATATTGGTAGCATAGACCTAATTTATCATGATGACAGCAAATGGAATACATGCTATGAACAACTTAATTCCCTTAGTTCCATACTAATTACAAGTGAAACCTAATAATTTCTATGAGTAACCACCACAAGTCATACATGGAACCATACTATAACTACAATTTGTTTTACCCCTCAGTTGAATGTAAGGTCACTGATCATTCTTTTCCAACATGAGTAAAATCATCTGAAATATTCACTTCATGTTGTTAGAAGACTTTGAAACAAATAAAGGTTTTAGCCATAAGGTTGGAATGTAAAACAATATCATTGAGATAAAAGAAAATACCTGTTTATATAGAAAACAGACACATGATATTTTCAAGGAGAAAATGGCAACAGCATATGTGAGAATTTTAATATGCTGGAGCCCCTGAAGACAATGTAAAAAAAAAAGTGTTTTTTATACTCTGTATGTATCCTTCTCAAAATCCAAGTACTGGGATTTTGGAAGATTGGATAATATCTGCTAAAATGGAGAGGGAAATATAAAGATAACATTTATATGGAGCAGTAAGGTTTGCAGAATGCTTTAGGCACTTTAGGCACAATCTTATTTTGTCCTCACAATAATGCTAGGTCCTACTATTATGTCTATTTCACATATGAGGAAACTGAGGCAGATAGAGTATACAAGTTGCCCATGGTCAGAAAGCTATTGTCAGAGGTTGTATTTGACCATACGTTATCTTGACTTCAAATTCAGTGCCCTATCCCTGTACTATGTAGTTGCCTACATATTTTATATGTCATCTGTATACTTTTTGGAAAGTTCATGGGGTTAAATATAAACCTTTTCAGTGAAATAAAGATGGCTACACTGATTAGTTAAGTACTTGCCAGATGTGTCACTTCTGAGTGATAGATCAAAACCATCAACATTTTTAGTAAACATAAATATAGCCGAGCCAACACATATCCACATATATTATTTCTCTTCATCATGCATAGATGTATTGTCACCTTTACTAAAAGCATCAGCTCACAAATGATATTACCTCTGGATATATTGACATGTAGATATAGACAGATATCTTTATGAGTGTCTACCTATCTATCTATCTATCTATCTATCTATCTATCTATCTATCTATCTATCTATCTATCTATCATCTATCCATCCATCCATCCGTCTATCCAGTCTGTAAGTACTTCCTCCAATGAAGAACACATTTCCTTATTGAAAGGGAAGTTTTCTACAGGAAGTAACAGTGCTTAGGACTATGGCCTGTTCTGCATGAGGCATGTTTCCCACAAATCTCCTATCAGATGATCAACATTCATTTTTACCTCTTTTTCTGTGACCTGGTAGATTAGTTGGTGACAACATGATCTATAGAGGACATATTCTGGTATTATTTCCCCCCTCCCATTTCCTCATAATTGGCTTGGTTTGGTTTTTTTTTTTTTTTTTGGTACCCCATGGTTGCCCAAATTGCTTCACCAATTATTTTGCAAATGTGTGACATGAGATAATAGAGAGAGCAAAAGAGGAAGGATGAACCAGTATCAGCTTATCATTGCTACTGGAAAAATGTGGGTAAATAGCATCATCTCCATCTAAGAAAGGCAGCATGTTTCCACATGAGCCTCGTAAGCATTTGTGTTCATCTTTTATCCCACTAGTAGTGTGTGGAAGATGAATCTCATATCAGTCAAAGAAACCAAGGCAGAAAAAACCTAAGGAGTTAGTGAATGGCACAGACCTTGTGAATGGTTTAATAGGTGGATGGCATTTTCTTTTACAATTCACATGGGTCTAACCACTTCCATCATTTAAAATTTCCAGGACAGAGTAAGTTGATTGGTATTCCTGGTTTCCACTACCTAAGAAGGCATGACAGACCTTGTTGCATTCAACTGTACAATAGGCGGGTTTGGAAATTTCCATACAATTACTGTATGTGAACTGTGAAGTTTCCAACTGCTCAGAAAGTACCTTCAGCTACAGATAGAGCTTCCCTCTGCCAATTGGAAATGCAGACAAACATCCAACAAAGATCAGAGGGCAACTTGGGTGATTTTGAAACTTAACAGGTCTTCTCATTACAAACCTCTGGGGAAGGTTTGGGGTGGAGGGGGTGGGCCTGGAAACCAAACCCATCCAAATTTCACAAGTTTAGAACAGCTGAAGTGAACTCAGTCACCACCAGTGTGTTGTGCAGATTCTGTTTAGAGACCTGGTCATTAATATTTCACATTTCTTTGTGATTATTTTATAGACATGATGTCATCGTTACACTGGGTTTTACTAATCACTGGTGACACAAGTTGCCAGAAAGGAAAGCTGTAACGCAATGACGTTATACGTGGGAAATGTTGCAATGGGGAGAAAGGAGGTCACACTCAGTTCAAGGGGGTTTGGAGAGGGGAGACAGACAGCGGTTGGGACATGAATTAAACTGAATCCAGGGTTTGTAAAATCATGATTTTCTTTATGTACTTGAATCACTGTCTATTTTCTTTCTGTCTCTCACTGTCTTTTGTATCTCTGTCTCTAGTTCTCTATCTCTTATTTCCCTCTCTCTTTTTCTCTTTCTCTCATGGTCTCATTTCTTTGTCTCTATTTCTCTTTGTCTTTCTCTTAAATTCAGGAACTTTAGAGCTTCTGAAATGGAGGGCTCAGGGCAAGTCAGTAGGAACTAGGCTTTCAGCACAGGCAGACCTGTTTGTTGAAAAAAAAATTCAGTCTTAGACATTCCTGAGGTTCTTACTGAAAAGCAAACTAAACCTGCTCCTGAACCAGCAGGGCCCATGGATTTTCTGGGCAGTGTCCTCCACACTGTTGCTGCCAGCACCTACCCTTCCCTTGTCGTGATGAATGTGCTTTCCACAGTGGGAAGATCAAGCCAGGGCCAGATGTGTCTGCATGAAGAGGTGACATTCATTTGTGATCTGATGCTCAAAGTAAAGCCGACAAAGCAGCAATGATAAATGGAGACAGACTATGTGAGAATTATTGGGTAGCCTACAGAGAAAGGGACCTGGGGTGTTTTAAGGATGCTGTGGGCCTGGGTGGGTTTGCACTTAATTGATATAGTTGTCTTTCCTACCTCCAAATTCTAGTTCTGGTTTTAACCTATGATCTACTCACCTTATCTCACCTCCCTCTGCCTTCACCTACCTCAGTTAGAAAGAAGCTTGATCAAGCACAGATGTGCACCTTCCAGTAGGGCAGCAGCAGAATTTCTCTCCTCTGCAATTGTTTTTTCCTGTGGGACTTTTAATCAATGTTTAGAGCAATATAGGAACTCATAAAGAGTTGTGCATCTAAATCAAAGGAAAAACAGAGGCACCTGGGACTTGAGCCTGGAAAGGTGCACAAGGTTAAATCTAGCAGTACGTTTTAGTTTCTATTGATTTTCCTTAATTACAACACTTGGAAGCTATTGTTTTAACATCTGAAGAGCTGTACATTTTTCACCTAGAGAAAAGATAACATTTCAACTAGTTAGACTATTCAAATTAATTAAAGATTTGCCTATTGGTACACTGAATTATACCTCCCAACGTAAAAAATAATAGGAACTTTAGATGTCTGAGAAAGAATTCTAAGGGCACAAAGGTGATCTCAGTCAAATTTATATTTATACATCTCACTCCCATTAGAATGACTTCAGTCTGGTAACCAGACCAAAATTCAGTAATAACATATCTTAAATAAGTCTCATAAAGCAAATTTTTATCTGATAATTGACCGAGCAGAATAACCTTTAGGAAAAATAAAATTTTGCCCCTGGACTTTGTATAGGTAGGAAAAGAAAAAGTTTCAGAATTTCTATGAGGATTGCTATTTATTTTTAAAAAAGTTTTAATAGAAAAGAAGCAGTTAAAGCTGAATGTAAAGCAGTAAGACAATATTTAAATGATAGCGAGACAGGAAAGCTTTTAATAAACTCTTGAATTAATAAAAGTAAACATTTTATATTTTCTATTTATCTATTAGTTGGTAGAATAAGTCTAAAAGAGAGAATATGTATATATATGTGTATATGTGTATATGTGTATATACCTATTTGCATATGTGAGATTAAAAAATGGTATTTCTCCAGTTCAAATAAACAAAGCTATCTAAATGGGGGGAAAACACCAAACCTCAAAAATTGGTTAGGAAGTGAAAGATGAATCTGTTTTTGCTAATTTTGATTCTTTAACCATAATTATCTCCAAAAGCGTTTTATCTCTTTCTGTTTAGATTTCTCAGTGTTACTCACTTCTCTTTCTCTGTTTCTTTGTCTCTCTTAAACTCTACATTTTCTTTCTTTTCTCTACATTATTTCTTAGTACTCTCCTCATTCCCCATGGATTCAATCATTCTCTCTTTGCAAATGACTCTCAGATCTAAATGTTCAGTCTTCATTTGTCTCTTGAACTCCAGTTTCACATCACAAAATTCCTGTTGCACACACCTAAATGAAAATTCCATCGGTTCCTTAAATTGTACTATTGTAGATTTAGAGATAAAAGGCACATAAGAGGTGGTTTAATTCAGCCCCTTAATTTAACAGATGATTAACCAGGAGTCTAGGATTTTGATAAATCCTCCTTGGACTATATTGGGTTAGACTGGATTGGAAGTTAACACTGGTCCTTAGAGATGATACTCCTCCTCTGGTTGTTTTCTCTGTCTCCCTAACAAACCCCAGCAGCTGACGATGCTTTCATTTGGTCCAAAATGAGAAAAGTTTTACTTTTGGCACTGACTATTAGACTATATTCCCTATACATGAAAATCATCAGCTGGTGTTAGCTAACAATCTGTATTTATATGTTAAGTACTTGAAGCTTACATAAGCATCCAAGTAAACACCCAAGTATATGTGCCTAAACAGACACACATACATACTGATTCTCTTTGGTCAGATTTCCAAACAACATGACCAGTAAGGGTTTTCTGGCTTCATCCTTAGCACCTTTCTCTATTTATTGACTCATGCAACCAGTACAGTTCAGATGGGCCCCAGGTGCCTGTCAATTCTTTTTTTTTTTTTTTTCCAAGAGACATGAACTAGACATTTCTGTCCCTGGGTGGAACATGCATTATTCCAGCAAAGGAATATCCAGAAAATGGAAGAGTGAACAACCCAGCCACATGCATGAGTGGCCCTGGGAACCTTTCCCAGCTGATAACAGTGCTGTCAACATTAAGGGAACATGTCTGGCAGAGAGCTCATTCCTCACACACCTGGCCTTAGAAATGTTGGAAACCAGCAGACACAAAGTTGTAAGTGAGGCAAATTGTCAGGTTCATTGCCGGCTGCCAGAGGAATGAGTGGCCCAGGGCCAGGTCAAACAACAAAGAAATCACATCTCCAATCTGATAACATCCACTGGCTGGTTGGAGTACAGCGCAGACATCCAAAGACCCCCCAGACATCCATGGAGCTGTGTGTATAGTCATTGGAATGAGCCTCTTGAAGGTTTGGTCAGAAGAAGGATCATTTTTCAAATGCCATGAGTTAATCGAAACACATGCAGCAGATGCCAGCTTGATCACATCATGGCTAATGGCTACCAGACCCTGGGACTCCTCGAGTGCCCCACCAGGATGAACATTAACCTCCTTTCTTCCCTTCAGGAAGTTGTAACACAGGTGGGGTGACAAATATTATAATAGTTGTCTTTATTAAATGAACAAATTATATTTCAATCATTTTGAATAATTCCAGAGGGGAGAGTGGAGTAAATGAAAGGAAGGAAATCAAAGAAATATATAGTATGGGTTAGTGTGCTTTTATGTATCATGAAATACCTTTACTCTCAAAATTTGAACTTTACTGTTTAAAAGGGAAAAAAAGAATATTGACCTTAAAAGATATCCATGTATGCATGTCTTTATGCATCTTAGGGAATCCAGATATAGATTCTATCCCTTCATTATGCTATGCAGTGGAAAGTGTTCAATTTGGAGCCCTGGATTTGAATTTTGACTCTGGATCTTGCTACTTATGTGATGTTAGACAAAGCAGTTAACTAACCTACCTGGACTTCATTTTCCTCATCTGTAAAATGGAGTAGCAGGTAAGATAAAATTTAAGGTCAATCAACATTTATTGAGCACCTACTATTTGCCAGTACTATGCTAAATAAAACCTGGGCATACAAAGAAAGGCAAACGACAGCCCCTGCTCTCAAGGAGCTCACAGTGGAATATGGGAAACAACATGCAAAACAAGGATATTTAAACAAGGCTTATATGGTATAAAGTTGAAAGAATCAACAGAAGAAAGTTTCTAACATTAAGGTAGATTAAGAGAAAAAACAAAAGCTTCTTGATGAAGGGAGGATTTTGATTACATCCCTGAAGCAGAGATGAAGGAAAGCATTCCAGGGATGAGAGCAGTCAATGAAAATACCTGGCCCTCTCAACTCTAAAGCTATGATGCTAAGAATGTGATTCAAAGTGCAATCTATAGGCTATCAGATATTATATGTTCCTTGGCAATTGCTTGGTACCCTTATCATGAGTCTGTATAGAATACCTTAGGGACCACAGGGCATGGAAAAAGTCATCATTTGGAATCAGATAATCAGAGATTAATACTGAAGTTCTGTTACTTGCTACTAGTATGTCACTGAGGAAGGTATTTAGGCTTTATGAGCACCAATTCCTTCATCTGCAAATGAGGCATTGAAACTAGAACATAGCTTTTTAATTCTTTTTATGTCATAGGCTCTTTTTGCAATTTGGTGAAGTCTATAGACTCCTTCTCAGAATAGGGCTTTTAAATGCATAAAATAAAATACACAGGTTTTCAAAGGAAATATATTGAAGTGTTAGTGGCAATAATTTTTTAAATATGAATCACAGATCTTAGGTTAAGAACCCCTACATGAGAAGCTCTAATAATTGGTGATCCTTTGAGAAGTTGGTATTACAAGCTAAGATTTACATGTGTACATATACACATACCCAAACTTACCCCTTTAATCAGTCAGTTATGTAAGCCAAACTTGGGAAATTATTGCAATTATAACAATTTAGAGCTTAAAAAAAGTGGACTTGGCAAAGTTTTCTAATTCATTTCTTGCTAGCAATCATGACTACAGTTATTTTTTCTTGAGAATTGTAGAAGGTTCACATATATCTGTGGAATGAGATTCTACAGTCTCACCAATGGCATTTTTCAGTACCTCAGAATTCTTTTTATAATTAACAACATTATCAGCATAAACATCAGC
The DNA here is from genome assembly GCF_028372415.1 of Notamacropus eugenii. NCBI lineage: Eukaryota > Metazoa > Chordata > Mammalia > Diprotodontia > Macropodidae > Notamacropus > Notamacropus eugenii. The sequence goes on from NC_092876.1 coordinate 189,758,865, forward strand.
GGTTATATAACCCCTACTATGTGCTGAATACCATGCTAAGCATTTTACAAATATATCATTTGATCCTCACAACAACCCTAAGAAGTAGGCTTTATTTTTATTCCCATTTTACAGTTGAGGAAACTGAGACAAAGTTAAGTGATTTGCTTAAATTTACATGGTTCATAAGTGTTGGAGGTAGGATTTCAAGACTGCTAGACAACATGACTCCAGGCCCAGTGCTCTATCAACTGTGTCAGCTAGAAAATCTTCATAATCTTTCATCATAATCTATCTTGCTACCATGCCCTCTATGACTTTAGAGTTTTCAGTGAAAATCAGGAATGACTGCTCATCATTGCTGTGTTTTTTTTAAAGAATGTTTGATTCTGCTTTCATCGTTACACAGGTTGCTTAGTTCCTCCTTCTTGGTCTTACTCAAAAAATCACAAATTTGTTAGCCTGATATCCCAACAAGCTATATAGACACAAACCAAAAAGAAAGACCACACTAAATGTACACATACAGAAATAATTAAAATTCCTCTCCATTTTATAAAAACATGTAATCATAGAATTTACAGTTCAGAAAGGACCTCAGAAGCTTTCTGGGGCAGCCAGGTGGTACAATCAGTAGAGAACTGAGCTTGGAATTAGGAAGATTTGTCTTCTAAGTTCAAATCTGGCCTCAGTCACTTTCTGGCTGTGTGACTCTGAGCAAGTCACTTAATGCTGTTTGTTTCACTTCCTCATCTGTCAAAGCTAGCTAGAGAAGGATATGGCCAACCATTCCAGTTCCCTTGCCAAGAAAGTCCCAAATGGAATCATGAAAAATTGGATGTGACTGAAATGACTGAAAAACAAAATCAGAGGCCATGTAGTCCATCTCATACATGAAAGGAATTTTCACTGTTTCATACCTAGAAAGTGGTGGTCCAACATTTGCTTTGGTGTTACTTTGCTTTGCTAAAGGGAAGAGAAACCCACCACCTCTCAAGGCAGCCCATTTCACTTGCAGACAGTTCCAATCATTCGAAAATTTTTCCTTACGTTGAATCTAAATTTTCCTGTTTGCAACATCTACCCATTGTTCTTGGTTCTCTCTTCTGGGGATAAACAGATAAAATATAAGCTCTCTCCTGGGTAATAACTGTCTTCAAATAGCTGAAAGCACAATTTTATGGGCAAGTATCATGTCTGCCAAGTCTTCTCTTTTCTAGGCTAAATATTCCCATTTTCTTCAGCCCATCATGATATTTCATGGACTCAAAGTTCTTCACCATGTTGATTGTCCTGTTATGGACTCTTTCCAGCTTCTCAGTGATTTTCTTAAACTGAGAATGAAACACTCTGTATCTGATTAGAACAGAATAGAATGGGATGATCACTCCTCCATATTTCCAGAAGCTTTGTCTCTTTTAATGAAGACCTAGACAATATTAACCTTTTGGCTGTCACATGAACTGATGACTAAAATATCCAGATATTGTACAAAACAATCATTGTCTTCCCCATTTTTAGTTTTGAAGATGATTTTCTATATTTAAGTACAAGACTTTATTTTTTAAATACTCATTGAATTTTATCTTTGCGGATACTTCATAAAGACTTTATTACTTATGAGACTTGGAAAAGAGAAGGAAAAGGCAATGGTACTAAAAGAACAAATGGACTTATGCAAAACACATTGATCTTTTAAAGTATTTTTATATATTTTAGTAAAATTTCCAAACTGAATGGAAAATATTTTAATAGTCATTTCTAATATTTGCAAGTTCCAAATTCTCTGCTGTCCTCCCTCCCCATCACCCATTGAGAAGGCGAGCAATGTATGTGAAGGCAGATATGTATGTGAAGTCATGCAAAAACATATTTTCTTATTAGCCATGTTGCAAAAGAAAAAAAATACACACACACACACACACAAAGAAGAACAAAAATTTTAAAAAGTAAAAAAGTATGTTTCAATTTGCACTCAGAGTTTAACAGTTCCCTCTCTGGAGGTGGATGCCATGTTTCATCATGGGTCACTGGGAATTGTCCCGGATCATTGTGTTGATCAGAGCAGCTGTCTTTTACACTTGATCATCCTGATAATATTGTTGTCATGGAAACAAATTGCCTTCAAGAGAGGATGTTTGAAGATAATTTTAAGATCAGAAGCCTCCCAGAAAACTGAGAAGTCAAAAAATCTGAATACTATACGAAAAAAATTACATGAAAGCTGCCCCAAATTTCTCAATAGAAAAAAAGAAAACACTAATTGAAATAATCCAGAGATCACCTTAAGAGAACAAAACAAAAATCAATGGAAACAGCAAAAACTGTGCTTCAAACTCCAAGAAACATAGGAATTAAATATTGCATATGTAATGACAATCAACAAATTCTTCTAGCAAACAAAATACTTTGAAATATAAAGGAGAGGAAATTCGATTGACATAAGATAATTTTGCATCCGTCAGAAATCCCCAAAAGAAATGGAATAGTGCATTGCAAAGAATGAACAGGATTGAAATGAAATAAAAAAAAAAATGATGCTGCAAAACTCAGTATAATTATCAATGGAAAGGAATGGATAGCCAATAAAAGACAGGAATTTGAAAATTATTTTTCAAATAAAGGAAGAAAACAGTTTCTATAATTTTACTTCCAAACAACTCAAACCACAGTAACACAAGAAAGGTAAATAAATAATACCAGAAAAGAAAATAAAAGTAATAATAAAGATGTTACCCTACCTCTACATGCTATTTAAAAATAAATATACTGATTTTTTACATTGCCAAAATATCCCCCATTACTAATTTAGCCTCCTAGAGAGTCATTCAGCAGAATAACTAATGTTTTATTTTAAATAAGAGGAAGAAAAGGCATAAAAAGCAAAACTGATCAATATATCAAAAGAGTCAAAAATATATGCAATGTATATGCAGCAGGGTGGATACTCCTCCTATTTCATCTTTAAAAATAGGTTTTTTTCTTTGTAGTTTTCCAACATTAATTTCGTGATTCTTTCTGTTTACATTATTATGGCCATAGTGCAGTTCATTTTTTTTTGTTCTTTCTACTTCATTCTTCATCAAATCATGTAAAGCCTTTCATGTTTATTTAAATTCATCATCTTTATTATTATTAATAACTTGCTCTTCAAAATTTGCTATTATTTTTCTATTATTATTTTTGTTATTAACCCAGCAATTATAAATCAAAAATCAATAATTATTTTGCTAACTGATATCATATTGCTTGTCTTCTCAATGAGTGGGGAAGAGGTGTGAGGAAGGGACAGAATTTGGAACTCAAAATTTAAAAAAAAATGAACTTTAAATTTCTTAAAATATATTGTTGGGAAATATTTAATGAAAGAAATTTTTAAAAAGCCCCACAAATTTCTTTGCCATTCTCCAATTGATGCATTTCTGCCTTTTATTTTTTTGTAATTTTTTGCTACCAGAGAAGTACTGCTCTAAATTTTTCAGTGTATTTAGGGTTTTTTTTTTTCCAGTTTATTCTTTGATATAAAACTTTAGTAGTAGAATCTCTGGTCAATTTGCATAGACATTTTAGTCATTTTATTTAATTCCAAATTTCTTTTGAAAATAATTGTAGTGGATGGATACATGAGTAGAGGCAGCAACCCAATGAAACTCTCCCAAAATTTCCCTCCAAACAACTTTGAAATAATGCCTCTTATAGAATTCTTTAGCAGCAGAGCCAATGAAAGGTTGCACTGACATATTGTTCCAGCCCAAGAAAACTTAGGAGGTTGGCAGGGGAGGTCTGGAACACTGGGGTGAGAGCTAGCCTGGAACACATGCAGCCATAGGATCAGCAGTAAACTTTGTAAGGGGTCACAACAGCAGCAGTTTTGGGAGCTTTCAGCCCAGAGTTGGTAAGGGGTTTGGGAAATTGGTCAGAAAACGATTACAGAAGACCCTGATATGACATAGGGTGCAGGACTCCTTTGACTTGATCATAGGGAAGTCTGGGAAATAATTTAATCTGTGATCATGCTCTTGTTTTAATAGGAATCATTATTTGAATTGTTAATGATTTTTGTAAATCTGGAGAATGAAGAATGGTGAACTTCCAATGATTAATTCTGGCTACTTGATAATACTTTTTAAAATATTTAATGGGGATAAATGATTCACTTGGAAGAGATACATGGCACATGTTGTTGTTCTTTTTCAGTTCTTTCTGTCATGTCTCACTGTTCATGATCCTATTCAGGCTTCTCCTTGGCAAAGATACTGAAATGGTTGGCCATTTTCTTCTTTAGCTTATTTTATAGATGGGGAACTGAACAAAACGAGGTTAAGCCCAGTGTCACACAGCTAAGAATGTCTGAGGCCTACTTTGAACTCAGATCAGTTTTCCTGACTTCAGGCCCTGCTCTTTATCCACTGTCCCACATAGCTGCCCATATATTCTATAATCTTCTTGAAAAGTCTCTATCCATCAATAAGATTGGATTCCTCAGTGATGTACTTTCTTTACTTTCTGGTAACCATGAGCAGGTTCTCAATCACCTTAATCAAGCCATTCATGTCTATAAACAAATCTGCTTAACCTCACCATTTGTAACAAGATATTTTCTCAACGTATTGTTTGTTGAACTGATGTGGAGATATGTCACTTTTATTGGGTCCTTTGAATCCATTTTTGGATATTTGATATTCCATAATCCCTATCTAGAGTTAAATTAACATCAATTATCTTCAGTAAATCTAGTAACACGTAATGATTGGTTTTTACTATTATTCTATGAATGCAGCTACCTGGTGCAGTGGATATAGTTCTGGGCCTGTGGTCAGTAAGACTCATTTTTCTGAGTTCAAATCTGACCTGACCTCAAACAAGTACCAGCCTGGGTGACCCTGGCCAAGTCACTCAAACCTGTTTGCCTCAGTTCTTCATCTGTAAAATGAGCTAAGAAGAAAATGACAGACCACTTCAGTATCTTTGCCAAGAAAGAAAGAATAAGATCCCAAATGAGGTTATAAAGAGTCAGACATACTGAAAAACAACCCAATAGAATTTTACCATGAAGTGGTATCTGTTCATTTCTATGTTTACTAATCAAAAACTCTGATTTCATCTCTGTAGGAAACTCCTTCAGTGAATACAGATCAATAACTCATCTGTAACTTATTATTTTAGAGATTTGTCTTAGGGACTGAGAGATTAAATTATTTGGCCCCAGTCACAGTATGTATACATCAGAGGGAGAACTTGAACCCTAATCCTTTTAATTTAAAAATTATCCTGCTAAACTATTTTCAGAGTGAACCTGAGGCCCCCAGAATTTCACTGGAATGGAATGATCAAACAGAGGTTTTATTTGGGATGAGAGAATAGGAGAGAGAGAGAGAGAGAGAGAGAGAGAGAGAGAGAGAGAGAGAGAGAGAGAGAGAGAGAGAGAGAGAGAGAGAAGGGAGAGAGAGACAGAGAGAGAGACAGAGAGAGACAGAGAGAGAGACAGAGAGACAGAGAGAGAGAGAGAGAGAGAGAGAGAGAGAGAGAGAGAGAGAGAGAGAGAGAGAGAGAGAGAGAGGAAGAGGGAGACAGAGAGAGAGAGAATGGAAACGATTTAGATTTTTTTTTTTGTCCAAGAACCATTACTCCATGTGGATAAGTCTAATCACAGTGGCTTCATTGTACTTCACAAGTCATAGAAGTGATTCCTTTATTGCCTATGAATATTATGGAAATTTAGCTTTATTTCAAAAAACCAAATCAAAACAAACAAAAAATTAGAAATAAAATGAGCATCCTTTGATTGTCAATTGGCTGAACATATCATGTAGAGATATAATGTATGACTATTGTGATTTTTAAAAATAATGTAAAAGAACTGGGAAACGAGAGCATTTCTATGAATTGAAACAGTGAGAATGGAAAATCAAGGAGCTTACATTGTAAAGGAGTAATATTTTGTGTCAGAAAGTTGTAGGGATGTTGAGTGGAGCTAAATAGGAGTAAGTTTACATCCCTTTCTAGGAAGAATGGCAGAGGTGATTTTATGGCTTTTCTGAAAACAGAGTTGGTTTTGAAAACTCCAGGACATGGTCTCTGGAGTGTGTGTGGTTGAGAACAATAGGGTAGTTGGTGAGAGTGTGGCAGTATGATCAGAAAATAAGAGTAAAGTGAAGCATGACTGGGCCTTCCCTAGTTTGGGAGAAGTAGTCATCCAGGTCAGGACATTAAGTAAAATTTCCAGTTGATAGTCTTGATTATGAATGTGAGACATGGCCAGAAAGTGAATCTTTCTTTCTGCTGAATAGTGTATCTCATGGTGGATGATGATCATAAAAATTGCTTTTCAATTTAAAAGAAGTATATAGATTTGAAGATCACTGACTACTTGAAAAATCAGAAAGGTTATTGTTTGATGCTAAACACAAATATGAAATATTGATCTGAAAAAATAGTTTAAATTATTTTTAAATGATTTCTTACATGCTATGTACAAGGTAATGTATAAAACATAGGCAAGACAAAAACACCTGACAAAATCTTTCTTCTTTCTATGATATTTTTTTCATTAACAATTCTAGCTTGACACAGTGAAAGTATCATTAATTCATTCATTCATAAAATGTGTGTTTGGCTTCTACTGAATTCAGAATCAAATGCTAGGTACCAAGGATAAAAATGTTAGGTAAAATGTTGTAGATTTTATTTCCTAGCTGGGGGATCAGCCACAAAGGCAGATAGATAATTATAAGATGAACTATTGCATTAAAAGTGCACTAGAGAGGTTAATTAAAAAATACTCTGTAAGGGGAAAGATTGTAAATGATAGGGGAATTGGGGCAGATTTCATAGGCAATGTTGGGCTTTCATGGGTAGGTAGCCATTCATCAGTGAAAATTGAGAGAATAGATATCTGAGGTTTAGGAAACAATGTGAGGAAAGGCAAGAAGGAAAATGGCAGGACACATGGAACAGAATTTGTTTGGAGCATAGAATATGTAAAGGAGTATAATTCGAAGGTTGGAAAAAGTAGGTTGGAACTAGATCATGGAGGGCCATGAATATTATGCAAAAGTGTTGGAACTTTATTCATGACAAAAGAGAAGGTTTTTTAATAATAATAAAAAAAAAACTCCAAGGATAGATTTATTCATAAAGAAACTCAATCTAGCAAATAGTAAGAAGACTGAATTGGAATAGTTGGGAGCGTACTGGAATCTATTTCAGGGTAAGAGGCCAAGCCTTTTTCGATGTGTGTGTGTGTGTGTGTGTGTGTGTGTGTGTGTGTGTGTGTGTGTGTGTGTGTGTATTGAAGAGGGGTGATTAAAGCTGTGGTTGAAGTCTTGAGGAGAGAGGAAGAGGTTGTAGCAGTCACTGTCAGCACTGAAGTAGTGAGCCAAGAGTCAGTAGACAGATTGTCCAAGAGCAGCAAGGGCCCAGTTAATGTTGTGCACCATAAAATTTTAGTGGCTGAAATATGTTTATTTTGAAAAACTTTTTTTCCAGTAGTCCCTAGTAAAATTCAGCAGTTCTGGGAAAATGGTGAAACCAATGTGGGTAAGGCTACCTATATGGAGTTGTCTTTATGTAATACCACAGCGCAGAAAGACAGACAGAGACAGAGAGTGGAGGAGAGAAAGAAAGAAAAAAGATTGAGACAGAGATAGAGTGACAGAGATTTAGCAGAGACAGAGAGCAAGAGACATTTAGAAAGACAGAGATATAGGGAGACAGAGAAAACCAAAAGACAGAGAGGAGAGAGATAGAGACAGAGACAGAGGGACAGAGACAGAGGCAGAAAGAGAAGGGATAAAGATCTGTAAGAGATCCTGGGGAATCCTTTGAAAGGTCAAAGACAACCATTTTCACTGTCATCAGAATTTCCTAGAGTGGAATATGTATGGAAATGAAATTAAGAACATATAAGTGTGCAATGTACATGTGCATTGTGTGTGTTTGAGTGTAATTTCTGTGTTAATAGGGGCATAGTCACTTTCTTTTTCAAAATATTGAAGAGCTGCCAATGAAACCTTCAAGATGATCCTACTACAATATTGTGTGTGAGCAGCTAATTAGCTCACCATCTCTCCCCCTATCATGAAATAATTGAATAGCACACCTATAATTACACTTAAGCACTCCTAATCAGTGTACTTCCCCCTTTTTAGGATTTGCATTACCTCTTACATTATAAGCTCTCCATCCTACTTTGCAATTTAAGAAAGCTTTGCTATGTCCACTGAAACCACAAAGATAATACCCCTTTCCCATTTTGAGATTTGTTCTATCTACCATCAGCTCTCTTGGTTAAAAAGAGATGTGTAATCCAGAGAAAGAATTGTGGAATCTGAGTGCAGATAGAAGTATATTATTTTCTCTCTTTTTTGTTTCTTTTTTCTTTCTTGTGGCTTTTCTCTTTTGTTCTGATTCTTTTTTCACAATATGACTAATGTGAAAATATGTTTAATATAATTGTACATGTATAGTTTGTACCAGATTGCATGCTGTCTTGGAGAGGAGGGAGGAGTGCAGGGGAAACTCAAAATCTTGTAAAAGGGAATGCTGAAAACTAAAAATAAATATTTTAAAAGAGATGCAGATATTGTTAAGTTAAATACATTTATAATATTTTCTCATCATTGGCAATATTCCTGACTTTTCTGAAAGTCTCCATCCTGCAAGATTTGTCAGGGTCATATAGGCCTAGGCTATGTTCCCAGGGACCATTCTACAAACAAGAATATAACCAAGCAAATGGCCAAAAACATTTAGATCAAGCCTTAAAAGGGTGGGGAAGGGGGCTAGAAATGAGATACCAATGCCAAGAAACACACTGAAATCAATAAGTGGAAAACATATCAGTTCAAAAGAAAGTATAAAATGACAGAGATGGACTGGTTAGCTTATGATTTTCTATTCACAGACATTTCATGTTTTGCTTTATTTTTTATTGGAATATGATTGCACAGTCCTGGGAGAGAAGGCCCTAGAGAACCTGGCAAAACAAGCATTTAGAAGCCAAAGAAAGCTATTTCTCACCTTCGTTGGAATCAGTTGCTGAAGCACATTTGTCTTTGTGGTTTCTGATGGATAAAAGTGAGTTGAGAATTTGTAAGTGTGTGTGTATGTCTCTCTGTGTGGAGTTATTTCTGTATTAATAAGAGGAGCACAAAATCTTTGTACAGAGGAGGTTTCAAATGCGGGAGGGATGTTACTTCATTTGCTCTGGCAGAGCAGCACATGGAGTTGGATTTTGAGCCAGGTACCATGATCTATATTTTCACTGTCCCAGAACAATTACATGCCCTTTGGAGAACCAATCACAAGGAACCATTGAAGATTTAGAAGTTGCATACACAGAGCCATGGTGTGTGGTAAAATCTCTGATCCAAATAAATACTAGTAGGACTTTTTAAAAACAGTGATCTAAGCTGCAAGGACCCTTACACCGACTTCATCAGAATATGAAATTTCAAGGGATAAACCACATGCACAGACATACACAGACACAGACACACAGACACACAGACACACACACAGACACAGACACACAGACACAGACACACACACAGATACACACACACAATAGAAATCACTACCATTTTCAGGCTGAAAGATGAGAAGTTTGATGATTGCACAAGACATAGTATCCAACCTCATCATCCGAATTAAGTTCTTTCAGCACCTCTGTGTATAATATCTGAGCTTGCATATTGAAAACTTTTGTTCCTCTTTCAAATCTACTCCTGATTCTCTATATTTCTTTCTATATTATTCCCAGCAGTTTTCTCAGTGTGGAAGATGCTTCTGCCTTAATTCCTCTTAGAAACCTTGTTTTAAGGGAGAGGCCTGAGGTCAATCTTGCTCTCTCTTTTATTTCACATCCTTATTCTCCAGACTTCTTTCTGTGTCGTGCCCCCATGTGGGTATCTTCTCCATCACCCTCTCCATTTAACCTACTTTTATGTATTAGCTTCTCCCATTAGAAAGTAAAATTCTTAAGGGCAGGAACAGTTTTTCTTTTTCCTTCTATTTGTACCTCCAGTCATTAGCACAGTGCTTGCCACATATTAAGCACTTAAAAAAATTCTTGTTGACTGATTGACTTGAGAAGTATATAGAGAAATTCTGGTATGAAAATTCCTCCAACCAATGGATATGTACTCATATATTGATACAGATATTTATATATGGATGCTTATATATATATATATGCATATATACATACATGCATGTGTGGATGTGAGTGTGTGTATGTGTATACATACATATACAGTAGAGACATCCTGGCAGGGGATAAAGTTGGCCTCAAAGTCAGAATTACCTGCATTGAAGTCCTACCTTTGCCATGTACTGGCTGTTTGACCTTGAGTAAGTTTATCCATCCATCCATCCATCTGTCCATCTGTCCATCTGTGTGGCCATCCTTCCGTCACTCCCTTTGTCTGTCTATCTACCCACTTAGCTGCTTAGCTATTTTTCAGGTATAGTAATCAACTATAAAATGTTCTGTTTGGCACCTAAAGTCCTCTATAACCTAGCCCTCTCCTATCTTTCCAGTCTTCTCACATCTTCCTCCCCAATACATACTCCTCAATCCAATGCCATTCCCCTCCTGGCTAGTCTGTGGACAAGACTCTATATGTCTCAATACTGGGCATTTTCCCTGTTTTTTTCTTTTTTTTCTGCAGGCTTAGAAAGCTGTCCCTCATCTGCTCTGAGTATTGATTTCCCTGGCTTCTTTTAAGTCCTAACTCAAATTTTACTTTCTACAGGAAGTCTTCCTTAACTTTTTCCTAATTCTAGCACTTTTCCTTTGTTATTTCTAGTTATCCTCTATAGAGCTTGATTTGTATACATTTGTTTGTGTGTTGTCTCCCCATTTATGTTCTAAGTTCCTTGAGGGCTGAGACTGTATTTTGCTTCCTCAGCACTAGGCACAGTGCCTGTCTCATACTATGAGGTGCTTAATAAATGTTTATTGATTAATTGGAATTGTTTTCTAGGCGATCTGTTTACCCCTGATGAAATCACACATACAGACCTTCCTAAAGTTTTTTTGAAGTTATATTGTCAGTCTAATGAGCTCATGTATATTTGATAGGGATAAGATAGAGGAGTGTTTGGATCTATGATTTAATCATTGGAGGAAACCATCACTGTGGAAATTCTTTCCATAAAAGTAGATTATAAATTTATTATTTATAGTTTTAGAGAATTGCCTGGTGACACTGAGAGTAACTTGCCCATAGTGATGAAGCCATCTACCAGATATAGGGCTTAAAACCATGGCTCAATTTTCTGTTAGTCCTTTATACAGTATCACATGTTTCTTTGCATTCACTTTAACCCTTGGTATTCTTAGGTGGTTGGTTAGGACACACTCTTTTGAGTGTTTATTGATCCCTTTTAAGAGTCTTTGAAATGTTCTGGGTCTTGATGAAATCAGCATAAGACCATCTTAAACAAAAACACATTGAGGATAACATCTCTCCTAAAACCCTCTTTGACTTGGACTCTGAACCAAATCTCTTTCATAATGGTGGCAAGCAACCTGGGTGAGCATGTCTTCCCGAACTGAGCACAGGGAGAAAAGGCAGAATTGCATCTGGAAAGTGCAAAATTTCTGCTCTGACCCTGCTCATTTCCCTAAAACCAAAGGCTCATTTTAATACCATTATTTTAGTGGTTGTTCATGATGATGTCCTGTGTCCATGAGGCAAGACAACTTACAGTGTCTGAAGAGCTGAAACTGAGGGTCACCCAAAAAAAACAATAGATAAGAACAGGGGCAAGGGCAAATTGAAATGCATCACAAACAAGGATTTACATGAAGAAGCAGTGTGAAGGATTTCATCAAGGCAATGATACATAATCAAAAAAAAGAAGATGGGTTAGTCCAGTGGTAAAAATTTACTAGAAGTGATATGTGATCCATCTGCCAGTGTTGTCCTCAGGATATCAAGAGAAAGCAAATAAGGCGCTGGCCTTTTGAGTGAACAATCTGTCTCAGATTTACAGAAGAAAAGGGATGAGAGTTATACAAGATGAATAGGGGAGAATGTTTTGTGACTGACATTGTTGGGGGGAAATATTTTCAGTCCTAAAATCATAAATCCATTGGATTGTCGTAGTATAATCCTCTTCATTTGAGAAAATAGAAACCACTTCAGGTCACACATTTTAAATGACACTTGTGGCAGCTTAGTTCTCATACTTCTACTTAGCACACTAAAAGGTGTAAATGTTCATACATAACGTTGGCAAGGGAAGGAGATGTTACCTTAAAAAATATACTTGATTATTCTTCATGTTTAGTGAAGCAGTTATTCAGTTTAGACAGCTTTAGCAGTGATGGACGGAAAGTATGTCACTTTTAATAGTAGTTTGAGAATTTATCTTTTTTAATGTAGGTTATGAGGTATTAGAGATATGTCACTGGATTGTTCTGTGTTTCACTGTTTGTGAGAAGTGTTAATAAGCTAGATATAATTAGAAAGAAATTTCATCTCCTAAATACCATGAAAGGAGATGTAATTATCTTTATATTCTATCAAAAGGCACCTGGAAATCCCAAGCAGTTTTGGAATTCACAAAACAGAATCAAAGAAAGTTAAATTGTTTGAGCGATTGGTAATGGGATCTTGTGTTCATATCCTCTGAATCGCTAGTGAGAGACTGAATCTATCTTGATGACTTTATTGAAGAAAACTCCTGTTGACTTGGGGCCACTTTTCTCCATGATTAAAACAAATGCAAATTATGCCATGCAATTCTGCAACTATTAGGAAAAATCTTAAGGATAATCCCAACTTTATCCCGCATTATATTATGTCCTTGGTTGAAACAGAATGGAAGTTTCATATAAATATTCTCATATATGCTACATATTTCTTCTGAAATGGATGATGAATTGTTTGAAGAAAGGTTCTGAGCCTTCTATTTCTTGTGCTGCTCTCTTCTCATTAGACATAGTAAATAGATTCAACAAAGGATCACTAGCTGCTTTGTATCAGGGTATGTCTGTAGCAGATATTAATCTATGATTCAGTCAATACATCTTTATTAAGTACCCACAAGTATGCCAAGCATTGTGCTAATCATTTACAGATAGAAAGACAAAAATAGACCCTGCTCTGAAGGACCTCATAGCCTAATTTGGGAGATAATATGCAAGCAGCTATGTACAAACCACCTATATGCACGATAAGTTGGGGGAAGTCAACAAAAAGACTATACTAGAATTAAGGGACACAAATACGTAGATTGTGAGATTTTAGCTGGGATTCCAAGAAAGCTATAATGAAGATAGCAGGTATAGATGAGGATGGAGGGAGAACATTCCATATATAGAGGGCCAGAAAAAGTTGGTTGGTGGTGTGATATTAAGGAGATTATGGGTATTCAATAAATTTAGGGATCATATGCTTAGTAGAGAAATTTAATGGATAGAACACTGTTCTGGCAGCTAGATCAGATTCTGATATAGTGTACATTAGTAGTGTCAAATTCAAATAGAAACAAAGGTCATCACGGATGGATATTTATTTAGAAAATCACACATTAACATTATCATGTTTATTTTATTTTTATTTGTTTTGGTGTATATTTCCAAATTGCATTTTAATCTGGTTGAAGTCATGGTGGGTTGGAGCCACACTTGGATGGGGCCACACTTGATGGTCTTGTGGGCTGCATGGAGATCTCAAGTGTCATGTTTGACACCTTTGGTATTTACTATGTAACTTTAGTTTTTCTTTCTGAAAATGAGAATGAGAATGGCTATCCCCTCTTAGCTCATGGATACTTTGTATGATATATGTTAAAATGTTTTAACTTTCTGGAAGGTCAAGTCTGAATCCAAGATGTCATTATTATCTTTCCTCTCATTAGAGAAAAATGCAAATGTTATCCTCAGATGTTGTAGCCAGCATTAGAAAAAACTCCAGTGCAGATGTTGGTATCAGAATTTTTGCTTTTCTATAGATATTTCTCTCCTTCAGACAATAATTAGTGCTTTATGTCCAAGCCAATTGAAACAAGTGTTTAATATTTTGAATCACATCAGTTTGATATATGTTGATGCTCATTGGTTCCTTCTATAGTGGGGTTTTCCTTCCACCCCAGCTCTCTCTGACTTCCTTCCTCCTTTCCTTCCTCTTGTCTTACTTTCTTCTCCTGTCTTTAGGAACTTTGGGATAACACCTGGAATGTATTGCTTAATAAATACATATTATTGTTTATTGATTGATGTCTGTTCTTCCTCCTCTTCATCCTCAGTGAATTGATTTTCTTCCAGTCACTTACTGATATATACCTGTTAGCAATGAACCTTTCCTTATAACAAATGAAAAACATTTGAGCAAAACTAAGTGGTGCAGTGCCCAATGTGTAAGACTGGCAATCACATTCTGAACCTTTAGTCCTCATTCCTACCTACTGAGATGAAGGAAATACTTTTAATCATCTCTTCTCCAGGGCAAAAAAAAGTTTTTTACATTTAACAGGAGTCCTGATGTTTTTACTGCTGTGTTTATTTACATTATTGTACCAATTGTGGGTATCGTTCTACTGCCTCACTCTACATAAGTTAATATGTCTTTCCAGGTTTCTCTGAATTCCTTACATTAATCTTTTTTTTTTTTTTTAATGCGACAACAGCGTTTCCTAAGAACTGGCATTTATCAAGTCCTTTGCAAAGTATTTAACCCACAACCATGTATGATCTTCAAAACAATCAAGTGAAAGATAGGTGCTAATATTATTATCCCCACTGTGCACATTAGGAAATTGATGCTTACGGGGTACAGACTTGCCAATATTTTCACAGTGAGTAAGTGTATGAGACTTTTTAACTCAAGTTTTCCTGACTGTAGAACCAATACTCTGTCTACTACACCAACTAGCTGTATTATATGCCATTACATGAACATACTAAAATTTGTTCAGCCATCCTGCAATCGTGGACTGCCCATTTTGTTTTCCATTCTTTGATACTACAAAATGTTTTTTTATGAATATATATATATATATGTATGTAGGTATATATGTGTACAAGCATATATACCTATACACAAATACTTATATACATACACACATATATGCCTATACATATGTGCATGCATGTATACACATGTGTGTATGTATGTATACATTCTTTCTAAATTTGATCACTATGAACTATATTTCTGGGATCTCTGGGGTCAAAAGATATGAACAGTTTAGTGTATATTTTCATGTAGTTCCAAATACTAGATTGGTTATACTGATTCACAGTTCCACCAACAGTGTATTAGTGTACCTGTATTCCCACAGCACCTACAAGATTTACACTTTACATCTGTTATCATCCTTGTAATTTTGTAGAATATGAAGTAAAACCACACAACTGCTTTTAATTTGCATTTTCTCCTTAATTAGTTATTTGAAGCACTTTTTCATACCTAACACAATGGTTTACAATTCTTCCTCTAAAAATTGTTTTAAGCAAGAAACTTCTCTGCATATGACCCACAATAGCCTTTTCCATGAAAGAAAGTGTCAAGGTCTGTTTTGTTTTTGTTTTTTGAGCTTTGGAGTTTGAATCTTGGTTAAAGGTGCTATTTTTTTCTGCCACCCAGAAGAATTTCACAAGCATGTTGGTGTATGACTACATGATTACAGTATTTGTAAGTCTCTGCCAGATAATGTTTAATAATAACCGTAAAAATAAAGGACATTATTTCCCAAGTCATGCAGGAGCAGGTTCAGACTGAGAGCAGAGCATACCATGTGTGGACTGGCCATCTCCTGCCACTCTTACAACACTGGCTCCATTGTGAGCAGTCAGAGAACTTGAGGAAAGAGTTTGGCAAGCGTTCCATATGTGCATTTGTTTCTGAAGCTTTGATAGTGTGTTGGCTGTGAGGGGATCTTTATTACACCAAGAGATGTAAAACACAGCTTGTTTTGAAAAGCTTCTGCTTCTGATGGACAGATATTCATTTCAGAGGCCACCAGTATGCTGAAATGTTCATGCTTCCATGTGTAGCTAACCTTGCATAAGCTGCACCTTTGGACCCATTGGAACTCATTATATAATGGCAGCTCCATGAGGGATGACTTTTAGACTGGGGTTGAACAATTGTCTCTCTAAGAAAACTAAATACCTTTATTGATGTCATTCTTCCCATACTAAGTGACCAATGCATTTTAGGTTAGGTATGCAATTATTTGGCCAGCTTCTTCTCTTTCTAATTATCAGCTTAAAAAGTACCTGTGGTTATGTAAGGTTGGTGGAGGAGAGGTAAGAACAAGGGGAGCAACAGCAGCCTGGAGAAACCAAAACCATTTCAAAATGTACCAACTCAATTTTGTAATTTCTCCAAGGGCAGGTTCTGGTGTCTAACATGGTATCATAGGCAAAACTAAACAATCGATAAGCATTTTTTTGAGACTTAATTACAATGCTAAGTGCTGGGTGTTAGTGTTGTTGTTATTGTTACTGGTTTTTAGTTGTTCATTCAAGTCTGACACTTTGTGAGCCCATTTGGGGCTTTCTTGATGAGGATACTGGGGTGGTTGGCTGTTTTCTTCTCTAGCTCATTTTACAGATGAGGAACTGAGGCAAAACAGGGTTAACTGGGTTAACATGATCACATAACCAATAAGTGTCTGAAGGCAGATTTGAACTCAGGAAGATGAATTTTCTTGATTCACATCCCAGTGCTATGTCCACTGTACCACCAAGCTACTGCAAATGCTAAGACACGTGAAAAGAATGGAATAATCCCTATTCTCAAGGAGCTTACATCATAATGAGGAGACTAAGTATGCATACAATACTGTGTGAGATATTAAATATAAATAATCATAAAGCAGTAAAACACATTGAAGTTAGGGAGGGAGGAAAGTAGTGACTGTGGGGATTAAGGAAGGCTTTATATACAAAATAGTGCTTGAGTTGCATTTTGGTTGATTATAATCCCCATTTATTTTTATCTAGTCAGCATTCAACAATTGGTAAAATGTTTTAATTAAGTTGCTCTACTGATAAGTGAATCAATAGATGCGGACAGCTCTTAATCTGACTTTCCTTTTCTGTCTCAGAAGAGCACTAGAGTATAGTATTCTGAAATATAGCTCATAGAATACCTTACCTACATTTATAGTGTCAATAGCATGTTAGAACTGAAAGAGATTGTGGAGATTAAATAGTCTAATCCCCTTAGTTTACAGATTAGGAAAATGAAATCCAGAAAAGTTAAATTATTTTTTCCTGAAGTAGCATAACTATTATGAGGTACTATGCTAGAAAATAGACATACCAAAACAAAACAGAAAACATTGTTTTTACACTCAAGGAGCTTACAGTCTTCTGGGAGGGGGGAAGAGGTGATGGTGATGGTGGTGGTAGTGATAAAATATTTCTTTTTCTTCACTTAATAGTATTTTATTTCTCCAAATGCATGTAAAGATAATTTTCAATATTCACTTTTACAATATTTTGAGTTCCAATTTTTTCTCCCTCCCTCTCTCCCCACCTCTTCCCTCCTCAACCCCTCTCCAAGACAGTAAGCAATCTGATAAAGGCCATACATGTACAATCAAATTTACATATTTTCTCATTGGTTGGACCACGATGACATCACCATGATAAAGTGAAATTTCAGTGTGTCTGACTGTGGCTGATCAGATGAGCTTGGAATGCTCTACCATGGGGTGGGCACAGATAGTCCATGTGAATATTTGGGGTGGATATCCCAAATTTATCCATTCTACATTTACTTTGTGCTGTTTCAATTCTGCTTTGCTCATGGGGCACAGCACCCTTTTTGAAATGGGCATGTCATGCTGAGCGGTCCTGTGCCAGTGTCTCCCATGTTGCACAGTCAAATCCAAAGTTCTTGAGAGAGACCTTGAAAGGGTCCTTGTATTGCTTCTTCTGACCATCATGTGATCGCCTTCCCCATGTGAGTTCTTCATAAAATAGTCTCTTTGGCAAATATACATTTTTGAACAACATGGTCAGCTCATTGGAGTTGTGCTCTCTGAAGCATAGTTTGAATACTTGGCAGTTCAGCTCCAGCAAGGGCTTCACTGTCTGGTACCTTATCCTGCCAGGTGATCCTCAGAATCTTCCTAAGACAGTTCAAATGGAAGCAATTTAATTTCCTGGCATGGCGCTGGTAGAGTGTCCATGTTTCACAAGCATATGACAATGAGGTCAGCACAATGGCTCTGTAGATCTTCAGTTTGGTAGTCAATCTAACACCTCTTCTCTCCCAAACTTTTCTTCTGAGCCTCCCAAACACTGAGCTAACTCTGGCAATGAGTGCATCGACCTCATTATTAATGTTATTATTATTATTATTCATATTATTATTAATCCCTGGAAAGTACACTACCAAGGTAAGTGAACTTATCCACAACATTCAAAACTTTTCCATTTGTTGTAACTGATGGTTTCACATATGGATGGTGTGGTGGTGGTTGATGGAGCACCTGTATTTTCTTGGTGTTAATTATTAGGCCAAAATTAGCACAGGTAGCAGAGAATTGATTCATACTTTGCTTCATCTCAGCTTCAGAGGCTGTATTGAGCACACAATCATCTGCAAAGAGCAAATCATGCACCAACACTCCCTCTACTTTGGTCTTGGCTTGTAACCTTTTCAAATTGAAGATCTTGACATAAGTATAGTAGTTGACCTTGATGCCATGTTCATTCTCATTGAAAGGATTTGTCAACATGATTGAGAACATCATGCTAAAAAGCGTGGGAGCAAGCACACAACCCCATTTCACTCCACTGGTGACTGGGAAGACACGAGAGCATTGTTCATTATCCAGAACCCAGGCAAACATGCCCTCATGAAATTGAAACACAATATTGATGAACTTCTCTGGGCAACCAAATTTTGGTGTATTGGCTGCCAAGCCCTCTTTGGGGCTCTTTCCACCTTGGGTATCCACCTGTTCCACCTAACTCTCACCTGTGTCTTCAAGAAACTGCAGCATGCACAGTGGCCACACTCTGGTAAACCATTTCAGCAGATGTGCCAAACCTGGTTGAGGGAAACCAAGGGTTCTCAAACCCACTGGTGAGTTAGGGAAGTGTCTACCCTAAGCATGTGAAGACTTCCTCTGGTGGAATGGGCAGATAAGAACAATTTGTTCCAACAACCATGAAGGCAAGATGAAGCAGATGATGTGGAGCACTTAGAGCTTGGTTATTTTCACATTAGTCAGGTTGTGAAAGATGAATCAGAACAAAAGGGAAAAGAAATGAAATGGAAAACAAAAGAAAGAAAATAGTATGCTTCATTCTGTAGTCAGACCCCATAGATCTTTCTCTGGATGAGAATAACATTTTCCATCATTAGTCTTTTGGAATTGTCTTAGATCATTGCATTGCTGAGAAGAATTAAGTTTATCAGAATTGGTCCTTATGTAATGTTGCAGTTACTGTGTACAATGTTCTTCTTTTTCTGTTCATTTAGCATCAGTTCATATAAATCTTTCCAGGTTTTTCTGATATCCACTTGCTCATCATTTCTTATAGAACAATAGTATTTCATTATATTCATGTACCACAATTTGTTTAGTCATTTCCCAATTGATGGGCAACACCTCAATTTCCAATTCTTTACCACCACAAAAATAGCTTCTATAGGCATTTTTCTACATGTGACCTTTCTCCTTTTTTATGATGTCTTTGAGATACAAATGTCGTAGTGGTATTGTTGAATCAAAGGGTACATACAGTTTTATCATCCTTTGTACATAGTTCCAAACTGACCTCCAGAATGTTTGGATCAGTTTACAATTTCACTAACCAGGCATTAGTGTTCCAATTTTTCCACATTTTCCTCTTAACATTTTTCATTTTCCTTTTTTGTCATAGCAGCCAATGTGATTGGTGTGAGGTGGTATCTGAGAGTTGTTTCAATTTGTCTTTCTCTAATCAATAGTGATTTAAAACATTTTTTTTTTGACTACAGATAGCTTTAATTTCTTCATATTCATAGTGTTAAACATTTCAACAGAAAAGTATATACATGGTACGTTGAAGATGGAAAGACAACTAATAATTCGATAAGAGGACAAAAAGGTTTCTCACAGGACATAATGCAAGCTAAGTCTTGAAGAAAATTTGGGATTCTAAGAGGAACAAATGCAGACTGGATATAACTCTTATAAGTACACTGTGAATTGGATAGGGACATAATGATATCTACATTTTATAGATTACTAGGAGGTAGAGCAATTTGCCCAAGGGCATGCAGTTAAGGGTAACAAATGGGACCTTGAAAGTGCTTTCTGATTTTAATCTCTCCTCCTCTGAAGCATCACTTAATAGCATTTGCAATTGGGTTCTCAGTTTTAGAGCATCAGAAAAAAAAGTCAAGTTTAGGAGGAGTTTGAAGCTAGAATGCACAATGGAAAAATTGTGGACAGCTCCAGAATTTTTGACTAACTCTCTCAGATCACTGAGAGACCCATACTTTGCTTTACCCTTTTCTCTCTGGCTATCTCCTTGCCATCTGCATTGTCAACACATCTGTACACTTTCCTTCTTCCACTCAATTTTTAGTTCTGAAACAATGACCTGTGATCAAATGGCAATTCAGCCATTTTTCCTGGATGTGATGAGTCAGTTGATCCCACTTTGACTCCTCTCACTATTACAGAAATGTTCCAACTACTTGTTGCCTCTATTGGAATGTAAGCTCCTTATGGGTAAGGATTGTCTTTGCTTTTCTACAATAAGTGGCACACTATTAAGCACTAATAAATGCTCCTTCCTTTTGTCTTTTTTTCCCTTTCCTTTCCTCGAGCCATACTCTGAACTAAGCTGTGCATATTTTTGTAGCCCAGAATGCTGCATTATAGGACATGGGTACTACCTTAAATAAATCTCAAGTTTCTCCGCTCCATGTATTTCTGATAGTTCATTCCCTGTTTCTGCTGGACAGACAAATAGGTTTGGAATTTATTGAAATATTTTTAAAAGCAATTTTAAAATTGCTTCTCTATGGATTTATCCAGGTCAGTATATAGAAGGTGTTATATGAATATGAAGTGTTGATTATTTTATATCTGCTTCAAGAGGAATGCACACACATACATAAACACACACACGCACACACACACACACATATATTGAAAAGTTCTATAAAGTAGTATATTCTACAGGAAACAGAAAATAATCCTTTGACTAGCCATATTTTTAAATATATCCCTTTTGAACTTTTGAACCACTTAAAGTACATATTTCTGTTTGTGTTAAAGTATCTGATGATTCCTAAAGGATGAAAGTGTTGTAATTTAATATAATTTTTGCCCAATAAGCCCTTGTTCTATCCTGTCCTGTACTTTCTGGGGAGCTGATGAGGAGAGGGGGAACATGAGGAATTCTCAAGTTAATAAGGGCTTGAGGGGGGAAAAAGAGTCTGGCCACCCTTAAAAGTCACTTGTTCTCAACGCTTTCTTAACTATGATAAATTACATTGGTTTTCTTGTCTAGCTCAATCCCTTATGTTTCTAGTGGTACAAAATTCATGTAGCTGAAAACCCAGAAATCTGCCACTTGATAAATCCTCTCTGACCTTATTGTGAAATATTACTTTTACCTCTGACACCTCTTTTAGCCACTTGCCCATTCCAAATCATCCCAGTGATTGAACATCTTTGCTGATTCTTCTTTATTACTTCTTTCTCCCCTTTCCTGAGGCAAAAAGGGCTCCTCTTTCACCATGGATGCTACCCAGCCAAAAGCTTCACCTGGGTGGTCTTGACCACATCCTAGAACAGGTCTGTATGTGGTTGAACTTTTAGATGTTAGGGAAAGGAGGGAAGATGATCATGTGCCATACACTTGGGAAATCTCTGAAAGAAGAAATAATGAGATTGTCATGGTAGGAGTTATTTTGTGAAGTGTTTGGAAAAATAGGAGAAAGACTCAGCTCAGATCTGGTCTCTACAAATGGTGGAAAAAAAGAATTTAAGTAGAAAGTACACATAACTGATAACATAGTCATCTACCTGTCTCTTTCCTTCCTTCCTTTCTTCCTTCCTTCCTTCCTTCCTTCCTTCCTTCCTTCCTTCCTTCCTTCCTTCCTTCCTTCCTTCCTTCCTTCCTTCCTTCCTTCCTTTCTTCTTTCCTTCCTTCTTACCTACCTATCTTTCTTCTTCTATTTTCTGAGAAAAATATAGTCAGTGCAAGAAAGACCCAACATTTTGTATTTTTACTTCTGAGATTTGCTTTCTTCCATTCTATTTCTACTGGTAAATTATAGGATCTGACATGTTATGATTCATTTAGAAAATGCAGTATTTTTCTACAAAAATATCCTATCCTAGGTACATGCGTAAGACCACAAGTAGGCAAAGAATCATCTTATAGAGCAGAGAGAGATAAGTCTAGTAGAGAACCAGAAACTGGGTTAATCAAGGTAGTCAATCAATCATCTTGGGACAACATGCAGTGAGATGAGAGAAACATTTAGAACTAAAAAAGTAGAAAGAGCTATGAAAGAGGATTTAAAAAATTAAATAAGAACAGTAGAGGAAAATTGGAGAAACAAATAAGAGAAATGTAAGAAAATTATGAAAAGATACAACATCATACCTGTCATATTGGCTAACATGACAAAACAGGAAAAGACTAGATATTGGAGAAGATGTGGGAAAGTTGCAACACTAATTAATTGTTGGTAAAGTTGTGATCCAACCATTCAGGAGTGCAATTTGGAACTATGCCCAAAGGGCTATAAAATGTGCACATACCCTTTCACCCAGCAATACCATTACTAGATCTATATCCCAGAGACTTTTTAAAGGACCTATATGTGATAGAAAAGGTTTGAGAATGAAGGGATGCTAATCAATTGTGGTACATCAGTTTGATGAGATACTATTGTACTATAAAAATAAAGGGCAGGAGGGTTTAAGAAAACATTGGAAGATTTATGTGAACTGATACAAAGAGATGTAAGCAGAACCAGGATAACTTTGCACATGAAAACAGCAATATTGTATGCTAAGCAACTGTTAAATACTTAGCCATTCTCAGCAATCTAATGATCCAAGACAATTTTGAAGGATTTTTGATCAAAAATGCTATCTACCTCCAGAAAAATGACTAATGGAATGAATACAAATCAAAACATACTTTAATAACAACAACATCAATAAAACATGCAAAAAACCCATTATTTTTCTTGTTTTTAATGTGTTTTTGTTTATAGCATCTGAATGTGGAAATATGTTTGACATGACTTCAAAAATATAACCAATATCAAATTACTTATCTTCCTCAAGGGGAGGGGAAAGGAAAGAGGGAGAAAATTTAGATCTCAATACTTTAAACTGAATGTTAAAATTGTTTTAGTTGTAGTTGGGAAAAATAAAATATAAACTTCTTCAAAGAAAGAAGAAAGTGGTATTGTAACTTTTTATTTTTTCCCAAGGAAAAAATATGACAAAGAAGACCCTAAACAGTTAACTTAAAAACATCATTAGCTCTTTAACCAGCAATACTACATCTAGTGCTGTACCCCAAAGAGATCATAAAAATGGGAAAAGGACCCACATTTACAAAGATATTTATAGCAGCTCTATTTGGCCAAGAATTGGAAATTGAGGGGATGTCCATCAGTTGGGGAATGTCTGAACAAGCTGTGGTATATGAATGTAATAGAATACTACTGTGCTATAAGAAATGATGAGCAGGTGGCCTTCAGAAAAATCTAGTAAGACTTATGTGAACTGATGCTGGGTGAAATGAGAAGATACAAGAGAACACTGTACACAGTAACATTGTGTGATGATTAGTATTGAAAGCCTTAGTTCTTCTCAGCAATGCAAGGATGTAAGACAACTCCAAAAGACTTATGGAAAGTGCTGTCCATATCCAGAGAAGGGGCTATGGAGTTTGAATGCAGATCAAGGTATAGTGTTTGTTCTCTCTCTCTCTCTCTCTCTCTCTCTCTCTCTCTCTCTCTCGCTCTCTATTTCTCTCTCCTCTCTCTATCTCTCTCTGTCTCTTTGTCTCTCTGTCTCTGTCTCTCTCTCTGTCTCTCTGTCTCTGTCTCTCTCTCTTCCCCCCCCCCCCTTAGTTTTTCTTTCTTGTGGTTTCTCCCATTCATTCTGCTTCTTCTTTGCAACATGACTAACATGAAAATATGTTTGGTGAGAATGTATATGTGGAAACTTTATCAGATTTCATGCCATCTTGGGGAGCAGTTAGGGAAGGTAGGGAGAGAAAATTTGAAACTCAAGAGCTTACAGGAGTGAATATTGAAAACTAAAATTAAATAAATTTATTTAAATAAAAAAATCATCAGAAATCCTAGAACATTTGAACATTTAAAGTTGTAAGTCAAACTATCAAATTCAATTATGCCAATAATGAAAAACAGCACTGATGTATTGCTTTTGCATTAGTCTAGTACAAGTGGCAAATTAGAGGGAAAATAAAATATATACAAATAACTCAGAGAAGCAGAATCTATTTCTTACTCATCCAACACTGAGATTTTATTATCATTTCCATGATTTTTATGATATGTCCAGGTTGACTCTCAAAGTTCAAAGACCTAAATTCATATACCATTACCTCCATTCCTGCTTTTCAAAGCCTTCCTCACATTGTTGACTGGTTTACTCCAGATGTGAACAGTATATTACAAAATATATCTATCATCCTGAAAAATAATTCCCAAACACATTGAATGCACACACATCTCCCTTGATCAAGGTGAATCGACCTTCTTTTTGTAACTGGTAGTGAATATTGTTTATGATAACACACCCCCAGATCTCAAATAGTTTTAGAAGAAATATATTGGTTCATTGGTGGACAAGATCAAGCCAGATAGGAGATGTGGCCTATTCAAAGTTCTGAAGGATTTGCATTATTTAGGATTTTGACAGAAGTTTCCCATGTAGGAAACCTGTGTATCTGAAGTATATAGTTAAGCAGTTTTGCTGAGGGTACCCTGAAAGAAGGTAGATTGAGATAGATATGAGTAATTGTAATCCAAAACAGAAGCTTAGGGTGCCCCCCCAAAAAATATGCTTTGGGTGGATCTGGGGCCTAAGGAAGTCAGAAATGCTTTGCAGTCATCTTTGACATTGCTAAAAAGTTAGTGGAGTCAAGCCACATTCTGGGTGTGCACAACCTTTAATGATATAAGGTTGGATTTAAACAGTTTAATAATTTCCCCAAATAGTATAACTTTTCCCCGTTATAATAAATCATTTTCACCCCTCAGGGACTACTAGCACATAATTAAAAAGGAGAATATTCTGCTTCTCAATAGCTCCTCAGGTGCCAGTATTTAGGTTACCCAGGACAATCTAAGAAAAGTTAAGTGACATAAGAAAGGCTGTGTTCCTGCCACTAGAGTGATGAGTTCTGGGCATGTGAGAAAGTGAGTGAGAACACTTAATCACTAGCTCTGCTCCTTCCACATATAGCATGAAAGGGACTGGTGAGTAGAGGAAAGAGCATTGATCTTGCTACTTTTGTGTAAGCTCAGGGAATCACTTAACCTGTTTGACTCTAGTTCTCTCCTCTGTAAAATGAGAGGGGTGGACTTGATGACCTCCAAGATCCCTTCCAACTATAAATCCTATGATGAGTGCACTTGAGCCCTGCCCTTGGAAATGAAGAATAGGGGGGAGAACATCAATTTAAGGGTATAGAGGGACATGTTGGTCTTTAGGACATATCATTTACCTTTCTATTGATAAAGGAAATTTTATTAATCAGAATTATCCAAAATCAAATAATGTTATAAGTAGAAATCACAGGATCCCATAATTGCAGAGTTGGAAAAAGTCTCTGAAGGCATCTAACCAAATTTAAACAATAATAGTAATAATAGCTAATATCTATATAGCATTTAATAATATAATGTAATATATCATATAACGTCCTATGGTATCATAGGATACTATAATATGTACATAGCACTTTATCTCATTTGATCCTCACAATAACCCTAGGAGGTAGATAGTACTGTTATCTTCATTTTACAAATGAGGAAACTGAGGCAAATAGGGATTAAATAATTTGCTTGGAGTTACACAGCTAATAAGCATCTGAGGCTGGATGAATATTAATTCCTTCCACAGAGCACTCATCATTTGGTTGTGCAGATTCTGCTTGGATCGAGTCTAAATTTAACTATTTGCTACTCCCATACCAGCATTTGAGGAGCACATTGAAGGAGGCCACTTCTGCACTTCCCACTCATTTTGCTGTTGTTCAGCACATCATTTACTGTTATTTTTCTCCACCACTCAGTAGACCACCTGCATCACCTCCTGAGACACGGGACAGTTTCACAGTCGAGGCATCATCTCAGTGTCACAGAAAACTCTGAGACAGTATGAAAAATCATGTCAAAACTATAGGTCCTTGAAACCTATCCTCAGACTATGGCTTGAACCCCCACTGAGGGGATACTGGAGGGGAGGAGTGGTCCATCCCAGACCGAGTATTCTTGGACACTGTGAGTTTTCCTTAGTCCTACCAGGAGCTCAGAATTTGTGAGGGTGGTGGAACTTAATTCTCTAGGAATCTTGATGAATTTGGGAGTGGGGCCTCTTGTCTGAAGCTGATCTTGTCACATGCACAGATATACAATCGACCTCCTCAGCTTTAAACTGGGAGGTTTTCCTCCTATATTCCATCATGGACTCTCCTGCCAATTTTCTGCAACCTTTACACCACCCTCACATCATATACTCCAGTAAAATTGGCCAGATTAATTTAGGTGTATTCTGACATTCCCATTGTACATACAAATAAAGTCTGTCTGTCTGTCTGTCTGTCTCTCTCTCTCACACACATACACACACACACACAATTTTTTTTTATCCTGCATGTTTCATTTCAACTTATTTATTTGTGCCTATGATGAGTAGAAGTCTCCAAAATGTGGGGCCAAATGAGACACCACCTGGAGCATGGATTTAATATCTTGACTTTAAGGTAGGCACTATTTATTCATATTTCCAGCTTTAGTTCCTGAATTGAGACTTTGTGCCAGGTCAGATTCTGCCCTCTGAAAGGTAGGGTGGTCAACCTGCTTGACCTTGTCCTGTATTCCTGTGTTCAATATAAGAGCAATTTGTCTTTGATGAATTCATATCATGAGGCAGAGACAAACTGCACCCTGAGGTTTGTTGAGAAACAAAACAAAACAAAACTTGTACGTACGATTATTAAGCAGCTCTCATGATCTTTGAAACATTGTAGAGAACGGGATAGTTCATCCACAAATTGATAAATTGCAATTTATGTCCTGATGTATAAAGAAAGAAAGAGAATGAAGTCTTTGAACAATAAAACAGTGAAACTGAATTTGATTACTTACAAAAATTTAGAAAATATTATTCAAGTAATTGTGAGCATTTAGAAAGAGAAGTAATTGTCACCAAGTGTCAGCATGGCTTTGGTCATGTCAGACTAACCTTTTCAAATGTGGTTTCTAGAGAAATTTCTCCATGAAGGGGAGAAGAGCATTTTTTAAAAACATAATTAATTAATTTGTTTTAAGTTTTCAACATTCATTTCCACAAAATTTTGAGTTCCAACTTTTCTCCCCATCTCTCCCCTCCCCCCCAAACCCACCATGCACTCTGATTGCCCCTTCCACCAATATGCCCTCCCTTCTAATACCCCTCCCTTCTCTTATCCTCATCTTTTCTCTTGTCCTTTAGGGTAAGATAAATTTCTTTCTTTCTTTTTTTTTTAAATTTTTCATTTTTAACATAGTTCATACACATAACACAATTCCTACTTTTGGTCAGGTGATATTTCTTTTAAAGCATTTACAATATAGACCACAAATGGAATTTTTTTAACATTAACCAACTGAGACACAAATAATAGCTATGCAGGCTAACTTCATAAGCCCTTGACCTAATTGTCTCCACACTGTTACTAAGAATTAAAGGACCCTACCTTATTGTTTTTGGTCTAAAGTCCTAAGCCTAACAGCTTAATTTTAGACTTGACCTCGGATGTTCCCCTATCAACAATCTATAATTTAATAGATCTGGTATTAAGCTTACAAACCTTTTGACTATAGGAAATTGCCACCAAGAGTAGGGACATTGAAGGGAAACAATATCTCCCCAACTTCATGTCATTTCCAGGCAGGAGTAGCTTGTCAGCTTGCATTCAGTGAGGCTTAGAGTCTGCCAGATGTCAGTGGAGAAACTGAGTCTGGAGAATCCTACCTCAGCCTAGGCTGAACAGCTGCTCTCCCACCCTTCCCATGAGATCACCGTTTTCAGTTCATACCAGCATCTCACAGGCTTACTGGCATCCTGGATTGGAGACTCAGACTGCCTTTCTTGCTATCCATACCTGGAGTTAGACTCAGAAGAACAGTCACTTAATAGTCCCATAGCATCTTAAAGCAGCAAGTTCCAATAACCAGGTTTCAGATATGACGATAATTTCACACTGACTAAGGAACATCTTTTGAGGCAAGTCTTAAGTGGCTCACATGTCTTTCTATACCTGTTCTAGTTCCTGCTTAAATAATAATCCTAAAATCAAATTTACCATTAAAACCTTAACTTTCCTCAATGCCAAATTTTACTCAAAGTTACCTGCCTCTAGGAGACTTACACTAAAATTCATTTCCCCAAACTGAAGATGTCTCTGATTTAGTCTCAGTAATTAATTCAGTCAATTGTTTTAATACTAATTGCTTTTCCATCACTTTGTAACACGTCCAGGTTTTCTCCCCATCTCTGCCCTCCCACCACCCCCTAATACCTTGCATTCTGATTACCCCTTCCCTCAATGAGCCCTCTCTTCTATTACACTCCACCCTTCCCTTATCCCCATCTTCTCTTTTCTGGTAGGGCAAGACAAATTTCTATACCCCATTATGTGTGTTTCTTATTTCCTGGTTATATGCAATAATAAATTCTCAACATTTGTTTCTAATACTTGGAATTCCACCTTCTCTCCCTCCTCCCTCCCTCCCTCCCTCCCCATCCACACTGAGAAGGCAAGCAATTCAATACAGACTATATATGTGTCATTTTGCAAAAGACTTCCATAATAATCATGTTGTGTAGTATTAACTATATTTCTCTCTATCCTACTCTATCCCCCCTTATTTTTTATTCCCTCATTTGACCTTGTCCCTTCCCAAAAGTGTTTATTTCTAGTTACTCCCTTCTCCCATTTGCCCTCTTTTCTGTCACTCCCCTCACCCCACTTGTCACCTCCCCCCCCCCACTTTCCTGTACTATAAGATAGGTTATCATACCAAATTTAGTGAGCATATTATTCCCTCCTTAAGCCATATGTGGAGAGAGTAGTTTCATTTCCCCCCTCTCCCCTTCTCCCTTTCCTCCTCCATTGAACAAGATTTTTCTTTCTCTCTTCTATGAGTTATAGCCTGCCCCATTCCATTTCTCCCTTTCTCCCCCCAGTATTTTCCTCCCTTGCCCCTTAATTTTTATTTTATATCTTTTTTTTGTGGATATCCTCTCTTCTGATTCAACACAGCCTGTACTTTCTGTCTATATGTACATGTTTGTGTGTATGTACAATCCCTCCACCTACACAAATACTGAGAAAGTTTCAAGAGTTATAAATATTTTCTTTCCATGTAGGAATGTAAACAGTTCAGTTTTAGAAAGTATTTTATGATTTCTCTTTCCTGTTTACCTTTTCAAGCTTCTCTTGATTCTTCAGTTTGAAAGTCAGATTTTCTATACAGTTCTGGTCTTTTCAACATGAATGCTTGAAAGTCTTCTATATCATTGAATGACCATTTATTCCCTTGAAGTATTATATTCAGCTTTGCTGGGTAGGTGATTCTTGGTTTTAGTTCCAGTTCCTTTGACTTCTGGAGTATCCTATTCCAGGGCCTTCAATCCCTTAATGTTGAAGCTGCCAGATCCTGTAATTTTCCTGGTTGTATTTCCACAATACTTGAATTGTTTCTTTCTAACTGCTTGCAGTATTTTCTTCTTGACCTTGGAAGTCTGAAATTTGGCCACAATATTACTAGGAGTTTCTCTTTTTGGGTTTCTTTCAGGAGGTGATTGGTAGATTCTTTCAATTTTTATTTTGCCCTCTGCTTCTAGAATATCAGGGCAATTTCTTTGACAATTTCATGAAAGATGATGTCTAGGCTCTTTTTTTGGTCATGGCTTTCACGTAGTCCCATAATTTTTAAACTGTCTCTCCTGGATCTATTTTCCAGGTCATTTGTGTTTTCAATGAGATATTTCACATTATCTTCCATTTTTTCATTCTTTTTGTGTGTGTGTGATTTCTTGTTTTCTCATAGTCGTTAGCTACCATCTGCTCCATTCTAATTTTTAAAGAACTATTTCATTCAGTGAGCTTTTGAACTTCCTTTTCCATTTGGCTAATGCTGCTTTTTAAAGCATTCTTCTTCTTCACTGACTTTTTGGATCTCTTCTGCCAATTGAGTTAGCCTATTTTTCAAAGTGTTATTTTCTTCAGCATTTTTTTGGGTTTCCTTTAGCAAGGTGTTGACCTGTTTTTCATGCTTTTCTTTCATCTCTCTCATTTCTCTTGCCAATTTTTCCTCCACTTCTTTTACTTGATTTTCAAAATCCTTTTTGAGCTCTTTCATGGCCTGAGACCATTGAATATTTATTTTGGATGTTTGGGATACAGAAGTCTTGACTTTTATGTCTTTCCCTGATGGTAAGCATTGTTCTTCCTCATCCAAAAGGGTGGGAGAAGATATCTGCTCACCAAGAAAGTAATCTTCTATAGTCTTATTTTTCCCCCCTTTTTTGGGCATTTTCCCAACTGATTACTTGACTTTTGGGTCCTTTGTCAAGAGTAGGGTATACTCTGAGAATCTGTAAGATTTCATTTCCTCCAAGGTGGTACAATTAAGCGTACACTGTTCTGGGTGCAAGCTGAAATTTTTGTGCCCAGAATCTGAGTAATAGAGTTTCATCTTCACAACCACCTTGCCTCTAGTTCCACCAAGCGCACATTGGGGGCTGAGATTCAGATAAGCTGCAGGGGCAGGGCCACCATTCAGTGTGAGATAAAGATCAGCTGCTCAAATCCCTCAGGAGTATCAGGTGGGGGCAGGGCCTCTACACAGGGCTGAGGTAAGAATCAGCTGCTCAGTGCCCCCAGGGGTTTTAGGATCCAATAATGGATGCAGGCTGCTGTAGGGGCTGCTGTAGAAGCTGCTGCTGTCTGCCTGATGTGGCCTCTGGCCAAGGTATGGGAAGGCCCTTCTCCCTTCTTGGTCAGCTGAAAAAAAACCCCTCATGGACTTTTGGCGCCTGTGGGTTGAGGGATCTGCCAACTGCTGCTACTGTGACTGGGGATTCTGCCCCCAAGCCACTGCATGGCCAAGGCTGGGCTGGGCTGGGCTCCCCTCTGCAAGTGCAACAGATGTTTCCTGTCAGCCTTTCAGGTCATCCTGGGCTAGAAATCTCCTCCACTCTGTTGTTCTATGGCTTCTGCTGCTCTAGAATTTGTTGAGAGTCTTTCTTTACAGGTATTTTATGGGCTGTGGGGGAGGAGCTAGCAGTATGTGCATCTTTCTACTCCACCATCTTGACTGGTCAGCCAGCAAGTTTCTTCTCCAATTTCTCTGAACTTCATAAATGTGGTTCAAGGTTGCATGCTTTAATGTAGTAGATTTAACTTACAGGGAGTGTAATTTTTTTGTTTGTTTGCTTGTTTTTTTATAGAAACACTCTCTCTGTAAATATCTTATCTTACTTTGCCCAGGTCAGTGAGTCAAATCATAGCATTTCTAAGGTTTTATTTCACACTCTACAAACTTGCAAATTTAGCATAAGAAAGGAATAGTTAATGCCAGAGGCCCTGTGGAAATATATGAGTTGATTTGATCATTCTGGAAAGAATGCAATTTGGATTCTTTGGCTAAGAAGTTTACTAAAATGCCCTAACTCTTGAACCAGAAATCACAGTGTTAGGCATATATCCCAAGGAAGTATAGATAGAATAAAGTAATATATTCTTGGCAACATATTTTAATGCCAAAAATTGGAAAGAAAATGAGAGCTTTTCAATTAGAGAATACCTAAATGACTTGTGATATGCAAATTTCACAGAATAATTACCGTACTTTAAGAATTATGTAGGTGAAGCATTCACTGAAGCCTGAGAAGACATGAATTAACAAAAGGTGAAATAAATAGAAAGTAGGAAGGCAATATACAAAATGATGACTGTGATATAAATGGAAAGCATAGAAATAGAAAGTGAATGCAGTGACATTATAATGACCAAACAGCATCAAAGACCTATGGGAAATCAACACATCAACTGAATCTGACCTATCCAGTGTTTTCTCACTTTCATGGAACACTAGATAGGTTAGATTTGGTTAATGTGTTGATAAATTTTGCTGAACTGCTTCCTTTCCCTCCTTTTATTATTAATTGTAAAGAATAACTCTTTGTGTAGGAAAAGAAGAGGAATATATTCTGAAAGATGGTGTAGAAATTAAAAAAACAACAAAATTCAATTATTTAAAAATAAAAAGTAATAAGGAAATTACATTTTATTCAAGTTCTTCATAGAGGATTACTAGAAAATTTCTTAGAGAGAGGAATGGTCATGCCATTTGCTCACATGAGAGAATTTTGATGGCTACACATATATTCCACACTTATTAAGCCCTGACTTCTTCATAAAAGTAACAGCTTTAATAACTCATTTTTAAATACTTTAATATTTATAATTATTGACTTCACAATAATCCTATAATAAAGATAGTACAAAATTATGTTTTCCACTTAATTTAGTAAACTTTTATTAAGTGCTTATAATGTGCCAGACACTCCACTAAGTATTGTGTATACAAATAATTAAAAGACACATTCTCTTCTCTCAAAGAGCTTGCAAACTAACCTGCGAGGCAGGGAGAGACAAGATATTGCCAGAGCTTTTCCTCAAACTGCTCCAAATATCTTTTAAAAATTAGTCTAAACAAATTCTAGAGCAACAGCACTCACAAAAAGATGGATAGAAACAAATTTCTAGCCTAAGATCATTTGTAAAGTCTGCTGCACCAGAGTGGGAGAGGAGTACAGACCAGGGCACCAACAAACCTGGAGCAGGTCTTGGGTTGACTAAATCAGTGGCAACAGTTGTAATTTCCAGATATCTCAGTTCACATATACCAAAGTCAACTTGCAAAGTCAACAGGGAGTGTCTGTTATACCTGGGTGAGAGTGGAGTGCAGTCCTGGCCCCAGAAAGTAAGAGAGATAGAGGAAAAATCAGGAAGAGAAAGGGGATTGATGCTTGAAAAACATGAAAAACAAGTCAACAGCTTGGTAGAGGAGACACAAAAAAATACTGAGGAAAATAATACCTTAAAAAACTATTAGGCCAAATGATAAAAGAAGTATAAAAAGTTAATGTGGAAAAGAATGACTTAAAAAGACGAATTGGAAAAATAAAAAATTAGGTCCAAAAACTCACTGAAGAAAATAATTTATTAAAAATTAGAATGGAGCAAACGGAAATTAATAGCTTTATGAGAAATAAAAAAAAAGCCTGAAAAAAAAACAACAAACAGAATACAATGTGAAATAGCTCATTAGAAAAATAACTGACCTGAAAATAGGTCCAGGAGAGATAATTTTAAAAATATTGTGAAACAACTGAGAGCCATACCAAAAAAAAGAGCCTAGACATCATCTTTCAAGAAATTAGCAAGGAAAACTACCCTTTCATTCTTGAACTAGTAGATAGAATAGAAATGTAAAGAATCTACTGATAACCTCGTGAAAGAGATCCTAAAATGAAAACTTCCAGGTATATTATAGCCATATATATGGATGACATTTGAAAAGCTTTTACAGTGGAGGAGAAGAGGGAGAAGATGAGGGGGAGAAAGTGAACCTTACTCTCATCAGAATTGACTCAAAGAGAGAATAAGATATACACTCAATTGGGTATAGAAATCTATGTTACCCTTCAGGAAAGTGGAAAAGGAAGGGAATAATATAAGGGAAGACAGATTGGGGGACAGGGTGGTCAGAACAAAACACTTTTGAGGAGGGACAGTGTAAAATGAAAGAGAGAATAGAATAAATGCAATGAGAATAGGATGAAGGGAAATATAATTAGTAACTGAAAAGTTTTCAAAGCAAGTTCCTGTGATAAAGGCTTCATTTCTCAAACATACAGAGAACTGAGTCAATTTTATGAAAATAAGAGCAATTCTCTCAGTTGATAAGTGATTAAAAGATATCATGTTTTCAGATGAAGTAATCAATGCTATCTATGACCATATAAAAAAATATTTTAACTCACCATTGATTGGAGAAGTTCAAATTAAAATAATTCTGAATTGCTACCTTATACCTATTGGATTGGCTTATAGGGCAGAAAAAAATAAATGACAAATGTTGATGGGGATGTGGGAAAAATGAGGCACTAATTAACTATTGGTGAAATTGTGAACTGATTCAACTATTTTGTAGAAGCTATAAAATCATTCATACCCTTTGACCTAGCAATAACAATACTATGTCTGTATTCCAAAAGAGATAAAAAACAAAATTAAAATGAAAAGTACTTATATGTACAAAAATATTTATAGCAGCTGCTCTTTGGGGGTACATAATTAGAAATTGAAAGAATGCTCAGCAGTTGGGAAAAGATTGAATACATTGTGGTATGTGATTATGATGGAATACTATTGTGCTATAAGAAATGATAAGCAGGATGCTCTCAGAAAAAAAAAAACATGAAAGACTTATATGAACTGAGAGAAAGTGAAATGTACTGTGTATAAAGTAACAACAATATTGTAAGATCATCAGATATGGATGCCTTAGCTGTTTTCAGTGATACAATGAGCCAAGACAACTCTGAAGTACTTATGATGAAAAAATGCTACCAACCCCTAGAGAAAGAACTGAATGGGTTGAGGCATACTTTATTTTACTTTTTTTTCTTGAGTTTTTTGTCTCTGTTTTCTTTACTAGCATGACTATTATGAAAGGTTTTATATGACTACACATGTATAACCTATATTGAATTGCTTTCTTTCCCAATAAGTGAGGGGGTGGGAAGAAGGAGAGAATTTGGAAGTCAAAGTTTTAAAAATGAATGTTAAATGTTGTTTTTACATGTAACTGTGAAAAATAAAATAATAAATAGAAAGAAAAAATCTAATAAGGGAAAACAGCATACAGAAGGAAGCAGAAAATGAGGGAATACAGGGCCAGGTAGAACGTTGCCTGGTCCAGGGGCACGTTGTTTTATTCTATGGAGTAGAATCTAAGCAGGGATGGTGATGGAGCATTCAGTTACCAGGAAGATTGTGAGCCCTTTATAAAGGAAGGCTTTGGAAAGAGTTTAGTATTCAACCTTCTAGTTCATCAAACAGAGAGGAGAAGCAGTGGTGGGTTGGTTGAGAATGTGAAAGTCTGCAGACGTGAGATATTCTTCAGAGTGATGGGATTTCAAGTGATGAATCAACTCATTCTGTCTTGGAGGCAGTGTAGAGAGAAGAGGAGAGAGTTGGCATGAAAACCAAGCAGAGCTCCTCACAGAGAATGGTGTACTTGCCATTTTAATGGGAGTATCTAACCTTAAACTCATTTTTTTGGCTGATTTAATGAAGTATCAAGACTTTTTTCCCCCTATTCAAACCAATTCCCCAAATATTTATAAAGTTTTTCCTCTCCCTTCTTCCTCTCAAGACATCCCTATTTCTCACCTATCCATTTTTATGTATCATCTAACACAATTAACTCACTCTCATGCACTCTTTCTACATAGAATACTATTTTATAATGATGAAGTCCTTAGAAATTAGGTTGATCCTTTTCCCATATAGAAAGGTAAATAGTTTAACCTCATGGAGTTTATTATAATTTCACCTTCATGTTTACTTTTTCATGTTTCTCTTGAGACTTACATATGAAAAATAAAATTTCTGTTCAGTTCTGGTCTTTCTATCTGGAATGCGTGAATGTTCTCTATTTCATTTAATATTCATTTTCCTTCAAGAATTATACTGTCTTGGGGGAAACATTATTCTTGTAGAAGGCTGTTTTGACTTCCAAGCAAAGCTTTCTGCTCTTTTAACATGGTAGCTGCTAAATCTTGTGTGATCCTGACTATGGCTCCACAATATTTTAATGGTTTCTTTCTTGCTGGCTGAAATATTTTCTGTTTGACATGGAAGCTCTGGAATTTTGCTATAAAATTCTGGGGAGTTTTCATTTTGGGATCTCTTTCAGGTGGTGATCAGTAGATTATTTAAATTTCTATTTTGCTGTCTGGTTCTGGGTCATTGAGACAGTTCTTGATATTTTCTTGAAATATGCTATCTATGATCTTTCTTTGATCATGACTTTCTGGTAGTCCAATAATTCTCAAATTATGTCTGCTTCATCTATTTTCCAGTTCAGTTATTTTTCTGATGAAATATTTCACATTTTCTTCCATTTTTTTCCATTCTTTTGAATGGAAAATTGTTTTATTTTTCTTGAAGTCTTGTGGAGTCATTAGTCTGCTTGCCTAATTTTATTTTTTTTAAGGAATTATTTTCTTCAGTGATGATTTATATCTCTCTTTTTCCATTTAGGTAATTCATTTTTAAGGTATCATTTTCTTCAGGAATTTTTTGTCCTCTTTTACCAAACTGTTAATTGTCTTTCTCATAATTTTGTTCTTTTGCTCTCATTTTTTTAACCTAGTTTTTCTTCTACTACTCTGATTTTGAAAATCATTTTTTTCTCTTCCAGAAATTCTTTATGGGCTTGTATATAAATCACTTTTTATTCCTTTGAGGTTTGGCTTATGGCAGTTTTAGCTTCATTGTCTTTTTCTGATTTTGTGTCTTGATCTTCCCTGTTTCCATAGTAGATTTTTGGTCAGGTCCATCTTTGTTCTTTGCTCACTTTTTCACTGTTGGTCTTTTTTAACTTAATGTTAATTTTGGGTTCAGTTCCTGGCATGTGGAGGTTAGGCAGGGGAATAGGCACTCTCTCAAGTGTTTCCACATTGCTGTTTTAGATCTATTTCTGAGAATTTGAAAGTTTTGAGTGCTTCTACGTTTGTTAGGTTTTGGGGAGTTGTATGGTCACTGCTCTCCTGGTGTGTACTGTGGTGTAGGAAAGGGCCAGATAGGGCCCCTGATCCCTTGAGGTCACAAGCAATATTGTTCCTTAGGATGACTGAACCTTTGTCATAAAAAATGACACTGCTTCTTTGAGCTCTTCTACCATCTTGTCCAAAAGTACTCCTTTCTGCTTTTGAAGTATGACACAGAATTGCGTATATAGCAATTGATTTGCCAAGCAATGTTTGGTTCTGTGGCTAGCACAGGGATCATCTATAATCTCTTTCTTATTATTTGCCAAGTCCCCTTACCATTTCTGGTTTGAGAGATCCTGAAGTGCTGCTGCTTATTTTTCCATCACCTGATGCCACCATTGTTCATCCATATGAGTTCTGGACCACCTTTCACCCCTGTGTCACAAATCTCTTTCTGACCTCTTAAGTTGTCTTGGGCTGAAAGAATGTTTCATTCTGACTTTTTGTTGGCTCTGAAATTCCAGATTTCATTTTGAAATAGTATTTTGAGGGTGTTTGGAACATCTTGGCTGAGTGCTTTCTCTGCTTCACCATCTTAGCTTTATCTTTGGAAGACCTTAGTAAATTTTTGATAAGTACTTCCTTACTGATTGAGTGATGGGAATAATCCTATTCACCATCTTCATAAATTCATGCTACTTAAAAGAGATGAGAGTTTTGGCTGTGTACCAGAGCAAAAAATGGAAGAATGGCCTTGGGCTTTTAGGGTGGTAGTATGGATGTCAAAAACTAGGGTAGAACAACTGCAAGTGTGAGGAAAACAAATGGATTTCTTGGATAATATGAAGTTAAATCCATAATGAATGACTCAAACTTGCCTAGTGAATGACTCATACTGTTGAGTGAGAAATTGACCCAGTTCCTTCTAACCCAGGACTCCATTTTCTAGTTAAAGCTAACTTGTCAATTGTTGCAGTCAGGTACAAGAGGCCCTCTGAGACCTAGCTGTGTTTTATAGAGGATAATGTGGAGCAACGCAACCTGCTCATAGAAATGAATGAGAAGGTTGCAAACAGAGGGTGAGCCTGAGAACAGAGAGAAACAGCTTGAAAGCAGACAGAAAACTATTCAGCACTCAGACAGAAGAGAAAAATGAGCTCTAAGGCCATGGCCAAGAGATACAACCCAAAGGAACTACTCCGAAATGAAAGCTAAATGACAATCTGTATTACATCACATTTCTCCATCACCGCAAGCTGTAAGCTAATCATGTGTGTTAAGAAATGAATGTATTTTGTCCTTGAGAGTGTCTTATGTACTTTTTTAAAGAGGTCTGAGATTTCATTTGTAAGACACATTTCATCAAATTTTTAGAATTTTCACTACAGAGCACTCACTTTCTTGAGTTTTATCCTCACTGATTCATGAGAGTTAATCAGAACCATATTCACTCATGGAGCATGAGACAGTCTAACATTTGCCTAACCCTTATATTGCCCAACAAGGAGACTCTCATATATCAAGGATTTTTTTTTCTACATTAAGGCTTAAGGAATTTAAAAACAAACCTCCCACACATATACTATTTTTACAAATAATGCAATCATCCCAAAGAAGCTTGAAATTATTTTCTGCATGTTCTTTCCTAAGGTGAAAGGGTAATACTGACACCTGTTTCTCTGGTAGGGTTTATTTGCAGCAAGATGCCATTGCTGACTGCTGCTACTCTGATCTGAAGTGAAGACCGAGCTGGTCACATGACCCAGGTAGTCATACGATTACTAATTGTTTATAGTAAGGGTGTAGACATGTTATAAAATTAGTAGTTTTTTTTTTTCTGTTTAGCTATATTGATATTCTAGCTAGTAG
Organism: Notamacropus eugenii; assembly: GCF_028372415.1. Taxonomy (NCBI): domain Eukaryota; kingdom Metazoa; phylum Chordata; class Mammalia; order Diprotodontia; family Macropodidae; genus Notamacropus; species Notamacropus eugenii. The sequence continues at coordinate 189,797,757 of NC_092876.1, forward strand.
TTTTATATAAATTCCTCTTAAATGCAAACTAAAAAATAAAGATCTGAGCTAACTTGGCCTCTCTCTCTTCTTGGCATGGAGATAGCCAGGGTACTCAAAGGCTATCCCGTTGAAGCACCAGATTTGACAGGTTCTACAAGATGGAAAAGGGTTCAAATCCATTAAAAGACTTTATAAATGTCAAAAACTGTTCATGCTTATCTTTAATTTACCTAACATTTATAAGTCACTTACTGTGTGCAAGGTACCATACTGAGTACTACAAATACAAACCATGTATTGTGTCACCATGACACAAGGCAGAATATGAAAAGCGTAAAGGAGAGATGGGAGCAAAATGTTATGAGAAAATTGATGAAGGAATTATAGTAATCAGGTAAGAAAGTCACAAAAAGCTCTATAGAGAAAATAGCATGAACTGGAGCTCAAAGAAAGGGAAAAAAATCAATAGTCAGAGGTTGTGGTAAAGCAAGGTTAGAGGACATTGTGAGAAAAGTCAAAAAAATTAGATAATAGGATATGAATGATGAATGGTGAATTTACTTTGGCTAGATTGTGAAGATGTCAGTGTAGTAAGATGAACACTGGATCTGGAATCAACTGGAGTCTCCTAGTACAAGCAGATTCATAATTAAGGAAGACTCCTTTGAATTTTGCCCCAAGACCCAGTAATATAGAGGCTACTGAAGCTTGCAGGGTATGAGGATATAATTAAGTTCATCAGCAGCTATACCCTAGTTGATCTCACCACCTCGAGCCCCATATGCCAAAAATCCTAGTTATAGTCATCATCTATATTATTGGGTCAGCAGGAAGAAATTGTGAGTTTTCTTTTATCACTGATGTTATCAGGGGAGATGAACCATAAAAGTACATGGACTAGTAAACTCTTAGTGCTTTTTTTTTAATGTTTATTTATTTTTAGTTTTCAACATTCATTTCCATAAAATATTGAGTTTCAAATTTTATCCCCATCTCTTCCCTCCCCCAACCCATAATGCCTTGCATTCTGATTACCCTTTCCCTCAATATGCCCATCCATCTATCACACCCCTCCCATATCTTATGCCCATCTTCTCTCTTTTCTTGTAAGGCAAGATAGATTTCTATACCCCATTACTTATATTTCTTATTTCCCAGTTGCATGCAAAAACAATTCTCAACATTAGTTCCTAAAACTGAGTTCCAACTTCTCTCCCTTCCTCCCTCCCCACCCATCCTCACTGACAAGGCAAGCAATCCAATAGGCTATATATGTGCAGTTTTGCAAAAGAGTTCCATAATAGTCATGTTGTGTAAGACTAACTACATTTCCCTCCATCCTATCCTATCCCCCATTTGTTCTATTCTCTCTTTTTATTTATTTATTTATTTATTTATTTATTTATTTTTTTATTTTGTAATGTTTAACAATCACTGCCATACAATTGTGATTTTATCCCCCCCACCTACCCCCCACTCCCCCCCTCCCTCCCCACGACTGCATACAATTCTGTATAGATTCTACATATACTTTCCTATTGAGTATATTTTCACTATAGTCATGCTATGTAGTCAGACTAAGATAAATGAAAGAAATCGTATAACAAATCAGAACATGATACACAAACACATACACATACGCAAACATGATCTGCTACAATATGTGAGTGACTTCCATATTTCTCTCTCTGACTGTGGCAGGCATTTTGCCTTGAGATCCTCCATTGGGATTTTTTTTTTTTTGGTAAGAAGTTCTTGTGTTATTACAAAAATCTAAGTCTACCAGAAAAAACTCTCACACACTGTGGTTGTTGCTGTGCATAAAGTTCTCCTGGTTCTGCTCCTTTCACTCAGCATCAGGTCATATAAGTCCTTCCAGGCCTCTCTGAAGTCTTCTTGTTCATCATTTCTTACGGCACAATAGTACTCCATTACATTCATATACCATAATTTATTCAGCCATTCCCCAATTGATGGACATCCCCTTGACTTCCAGTTTTTGGCAACTACATAGAGTGCTGCTATAAATATTTTTGTACATGTGGGACCCTTTCCCATTTATATGATCTCTTGGGGATATAGTCCTAGTAGCGATATTGCTGGGTCAAAGGGTATGCACATTTTTGTAGCCCTTTGGGCATAGTTCCAAATTGCTCTCCAGAATGGTTGGATGCGCTCGCAGCTCCACCAACAATGAATTAGTGTTCCAACTTTCCCACATCCTCTCCAGCATTTATCATTTTCTTGTTCTGTCATGTTTGCCAATCTTATAGGTGTGATGTGGTACCTCAGAGTTGTTTTGATTTGCATCTCTCTAACCAATAGTGATTTAGAGCATTTTTTCATATGATTATAGATAGCTTTAATTTCTTCCTCTGAAAATTGCCTGTTCATATCCTTTGACCATTTATCAGTTGGGGAATGACTTGTATGATTATACATTTGGATCAGTTCTCTATATATTCTAGAAATGAGGCCTTTATCCCCGAGCTTAGCTGTAAAAATTCTTTCCCAATTTACTACATCCCTCCGGATTTTGGTTGCATTGGGTTTGGTTGTGCAAAAACTTCTCAGTTTAATGTAATCAAAGTTATCCATTTTGCATTTCATAATGCATTCTATCTCTCCTTTAGTAAAGAATTCTTCCCTTCTCCATAGATCTGATAAATACACTATTCCTTGCTTCTCCAGTTTATTCATGGTATCGATCTTTATATCTATTCTCTCTTTTGACCTTGTCCCTCCCCAAAAATGTTTACTTCTAATTACTCCCTCCTCCCATTTGCCCTCCTTTCTATCATCCCACACCCCACTTGTCCCCTTCTCCCCTACTTTCCTTTAGAGTAAGATAGATTTTGATGCCAAATTAGTGACCATGTTATTCCCTCCTTAAGCCAAATGTGAAGAGAGTAAGCTTGACTTTTCCCTCTCACCTCCTCCCTTTTCTCATTTTCTTGCCTCTTCTATGAAGGACAATTTACCCCATTCCATTTCTCCCTTTCTCCTCCCAATAGTCCTCTCTTACCCATTAATTTTATTTTTTTAGATATCAACCCTTCTTATTCAACTTACCCTGTGCTCTTTGTTTATATATATGTGTGTATATGTGTATGTGTGTGTGTGTATATAATCTCTCTGACTACCTGAATAGTGAGAAAAGTCTCAAGAGTTACAAAATATTATCTTTCCAAATACCTTCAAAAATATGACTCTAAACAAATTCTAGAGCAGAACAACACACAAAAGATGGAATGAAACAAATTTCTAGGCCAGGCCAACTTAGAAGGTCAGCAGAAAAAGTCTGTTGTACCTGGGTGGGAGAGGAGCACAGTCCACCATAGGCCAAGCCATCATAGACCAGGGCCATCAGCAAGCCTGTAGCAGGTATTCAGGTGACTGAATCAATGACAGCAGTGGCAGTTTCCAGACCTCTCAATCCACAGAAACCAAAGGCAACTTGTAAGGTCATCAGTAAGGATCTGCTGTACCTGGGTGATAGTGGAATGAAATCCCAAACTTAGCAACATAGGAGCAGGCTTGGGAGTGATTTAATCAGCAGCAGCAATGGATACTTCCAGAGTACTCAGTCCGCTGATTATAAGGGGACTGAACAACTGGTCAGAAAGAGATTACAGGTTTTTTTTTTTTCTAGCACTGATGCAGGACTCTGTTGCTTTGCCCAAACTCAGATCCAGGGCACAGTTCTGGGTGGCAGTCCCGGGGTGAGGAGGAGCATAGCAGAGCTTATAGCAGCAGGGGAGGGGTGACCCTCTTTTCAGTTCCAGGGCAGAAAAGAGGGCTTGTGGTTGCTCACAGACCACAGCACAGGCCATGAAAGTAGTGAATATCTCTCCTTAAAGCCTTAAAGCCTTAGAAGAACTGAAAAATTACATGTCCCTAGAAGAATTTTTGAAAATAGCTGCACAAAATGACTGAAGCTTGGGAAAGTGCACCCTTCACTCTGGAAGCAAAGTCCTACTTTAACAAACAGTTAAAAGTTAAGTAACAGCTGAAAAAATGAGTAAATAGTGGGACAAATTTCTGACTATTGAGAGTTACTGTGGTGATGAGGAAGCTCAAATACATACTCAGAAGACAACAAAATCAAAAATAGAGTTAGCAATAAAATTTGTCAGAGTCATATTTTTGAAGGTATTTGGAGGATTTTGAGGTGAGTCCCTGCCTTAATTCTGCCACCGTGGGCCTGCCCTAAATCCAAAGTCCAAAAAGAAAAAAAAAAGGATTGGTCTAAGACCATGGAAGAGCTCAAAAAGCACAAGAGGTAGAAGAAAACTTGGGAAGAGAAATGAGAGTGATGCAAGAAAGTCATTAAAGATGAGTCAACAGCTTAATAAAGGAGATACAAAAAATACTGAAGAATATAACACCTTAAAAACAGACTAGGCCAAATAGTAGAAGAGATCCAAAAGGACAATGAGAAGAGGAACGCCTTAAAAAGCAGAATTGGTCAAATGGAAAAGCAGGTTCAAAGGCTCACTGAAGAAAATAATGCCTTAAAAATTGGGATGGAACAGGTGGAAGTTAATGACTTTATGAGAAATAAAACCAAAATGATAATGGATGAGAATGAAAAAAGTGAAAGACAACATGAAATATCTCATTGGAAAAATAACTCACCTGGAAAACAGATCTAGGAGAGATAATTTAAAAATTATTGGACTACCTGAAAGCCATAATACATTTAAAAAGAGCATAGACATTATCTTTCAAGAAATTATCAAGGAAAATTGCCCTGCTATTCTAGAACAGAAAGATAAAATAGGAAGAAAATAATTACCTCCTGAAAGAGATCCCAAATTGAAAATTGTCAGGTATATTATAGAAAAATTCCAGAGTTCCCAGATCAAGGAGAAAATATTGCCAATAACCAGAATGAAACAATTCAAGAGGAATGGAGCCACGGTCAAGATAACCAAAATTCAGCAATTTCTACATTAGAGGATAGGAGTGCTTGGAGTATGATATTCCAGAGGGTAATGGAACTAGGATTATAATCGGGAATCACCTACCCAGAAAAACTGGGTACAGTCCTTAAGTGGAAAAATGTATATCTAATGCAATAGAGGACTTTCAGGCATTTCTATTGAAAAGACCAGAGTTGAATAGAAAATTTGATTTTCAAATACATGACTCAAGAGAAGCACAAGAAGATAAACAGGAAAGAAAAATCATAAGGGACTTAATAAGGTTAAACTATTTGCATTTCTACATGGGAAGATGACACTTTTTAAAAAATTTATTTATTTAACTTTTAACATTCATTTTCACAAACCTTTGGGTTCCAAATTTTCTCCCCATTTGTCCGCTCCCCCCACCCCAAAACACCAAGTATTCTAATTGCCCCTATCACCAACCTGCCCTCTTTTCTATCATACCTCCCTTCCCTTGTCCCCATCTTCTCTTTTGTCCTGTAGGGCCAGATAACTTTCTATACCCCTTTACCTGTATTTCTTATTTCCTAGTAGCAAGAACAAAACTCGACAGTTGTTCCTAAAACTTTGAGTTCCAACTTCTCTTCATCCCTCCCTCCCCACCCATTCCCTTTGGAAGGCAAGCAATTCAATATAGGCCATATCTGTGTAGTTTTGCAAATGACTTCCATAATAGTTATGTTATGTAAGACTAACTATATTTCCCTCCATCCTATCCTGCCCCCCATTGCTTCTATTCCCTCTTTTGATCCTGTCCCTCCCCAAGAATGTTGACTTCAAATTGCTCCCTCCTCCCACTGCCCTCCCTTCCATCATCCCCCCCACCCTGCTTATCCCCTTCTCCCCCACTTTCCTGTATTGTAAGATAGGTTTTCATACCAAAATGAGTATGCAATTTATTCCTTCCTTTAGTGGAATGTGATGAGAGTAAACTTCATGTTTTTTCTCTCACCTCCCCTCTTTTTCCCTCCACTAATAAGTCTTTTGCTTGCCTCTTTTATGAGAGATAATTTGCCCCATTCCATTTCTCCCTTTTTTTTAAAGATATGATCCCATCCTGTTCAATTCACTCTGTGCTGTGTGTGTGTGTGTGTGTGTGTGTGCAATCCCACCCACTGCCCAGATACTGAAAATTTTCAAGAATTACAAATATTGTCTTTCCATGTAGGAATGTAAAGAGTTCAACTTTAGTAAGTCCCTTCTGACTTCTCTTTGCTGTTTACCTTTTCATGCTTCTCTTCATTCTTGTGTTTGAAAGTTAAATTTTCTTTTCAGCTCTGGTCTTTTCATCAAGAATGCTTGAAAGTCCTCTATTTCATTGAAAGACCAATTTTTCCCCTGAAGTATTATACTCAATTTTGCTGGGTAGGTGATTCCTGGTTTTAGTCCTAGTTCCTTTGACTTTTGGAATATCCTATTCCATGCCCTTCAATGCCTTAATGTAGAAGCTGCTAGATCTTGTGTTATCCTGATTGTATTTTCACAATACTTGAATTGTTTCTTTCTAGCTGCTTGCAATATTTTCTCCTTGACCAGGGAACTCTGGAATTTGGCCACAATGTTCCTAGGAGTTTCTCTTTTAGGATTTCTTTCAGGCAGTGATCAGTAGATTCCTTGAATACTTATTTTGCCCTCTGGTTCTAGAATATCAGGGCAGTTTTTCTTGATAATTTCATGAAAGATGATGTCTAGGCTCTTTTTTTGATCATGGCTTTCAGGTAGTCTCATAATTTTTAAATTGTCTGTCCTGGATCTATTTTCCAGGTCAGTTGTTTTTCCAATAAGATATTTCATGTTATCTTCCATTTTTTTTCATTCTTTTGGCTTTGTTTTGTGATTTATTGCTTTCTCATAAAGTCATTAGCCTCCATCCGTTCCATTGTAATTTTGAAAGAAGTCTTTTCTTCAGTGAGCTTTTGAACCTCCTTTTCCATTTGGCTAATTCTGCTTTTTAAAGCATTCTTCTCCTCATTGGCTTTTTGAACCTCTTTTGCCAATTAAGTTAACCTATTTTTCAAGGTGTTATTTTCTTCAGCATTTTTTTGGGTCTCCTTTAGCAAGGTATTGACCTGCTTTTCATTCTTTTCTTGCATCTCTCTCATTTCTCTTCCCAGTTTTTCCTCCACCTCTCTAACTTGATTTTCAAAGTCCTTTTTGAGCTCTTCCATGGCCTGAGCCCATTGAATATTTATTCTGGATGTTTGGGATACAGAAGCTTTGACTTCTGTGTTTTTCCTTGATGGTAAGCCTTGTTCTTCCTCATCTGAAAGGATGGAAGGAGATATCTGTTTACCAAGAAAGTAACCTTCTATGGTCTTATTTTTTTTCCCTTTTCTGGGCATTTTCCCAGCCTGTGACTTGAATTCTGAGTGTCCTCTCCACACCCACCTCACCTCCAGATCCACCCAGCCAGCGCTTGGGGTCTGAGATTCAAATGCTGCTTCCCAGCCTTAGGGCTTCCACAGGTCTGGGCTGCTATTCAGTGTGAGATTAAGTTCAGGTGCTCACATGGGGGCAGGGCTGCCACTTGGGGCTTAGTTCCCTCAGGGGGTTTATGCAGAGACCTTCGACAAGGTATCCAGGCTCCTGCCTGCTTTGGGAGCCCCTGTCTGCTGCTGCCTCCACTGCTGTCTCCCAAGGGGGCTTGAGTTATGGGGACACCCCACTCTCTCTCGGTAAGCTGAAAAGATCCTTTCACTGACCTTTGGCACCTGTGGGTGGAGGGACCTGTGTGGCCGCTGGAGATTCTGTCCCTGAAGCCTGCTCTGATTTGCTTCCCTCAGTGCCATGCAGCCAAGGCCGGGCTGGGCTCTGCTCCTGCCTGGTGCGCAATGGACCTTTTGTGTCAGTTTTTCAGGTCTCTCTGGAACAGAAATCTCCTCTGCTCTGTTGTTCTGTGGCTTCTGCTGCTCCCGAATTTGTTGGGAGTTCTTCTTTACAGGTATTTTATGGGCTGTGAGTTAGGAGCTAGCATATGTGTATCTTACTACTCTGGCATCTTGGCTCCTCTCCCTGCCAATTTGAAGATGACACTTCTAATTCATAAGAAGTTTTGGGGAGAGGGGGTGAGGAGAGGTGAAGCCAAGATGGCAGAGTAACAGCATGCATTTTCTAGAGTTCTGCCCCCAAGTCCAGCCAAATGCCTGTAAAAATGGCTCTAAACAAATTGTGGAGGTGCAGAACCCACAAAATGATGGAGTGAAGCACATATCCAGCCCAAGACAGCCTGGGAAGTGTCTATTGCACCATTCAGGGGGCAGGGCCCAGTCCAAAGTGGGCCGCACCAGCACAGAGAAGACCTGAACAGGCCTTGGGGAGACTGAATCTCTTGTACCTGTGGTAGTTTCTAGACATCAGGACTGCAAAACTTTGAGGACAAACTGGAAGGTCAGTGAAAAAAGCTTGTGGTACCAGTGTAGGAGAGTGGAGTGGTCCAGTCCCAGCCCTAGGGTACAGAGGGGTAAGGTGACTGAGGAACCTGTAGCAGCCACAGCAGCAGAAGGGGCAGAGACAGTTTCAGGAGCTTAAGGCCAGCAGATTGTGGGGGAATCAAGCTGCTGTCAGTAAACCCCCCCACTCCCACTGGAAGCAGAGATCTACCTTGACAAATAGCTTAAAAGTAAATTAAATGGATGGGGAAATGAGCAAAAACCTAAAAAAGAATCAGACTATAGAATATTACTTTGGTGACAAGGAAGTCCAAAACATGTAAGCACAAGACAACCAAGTCAAATTTCCTCCATCCAAAGCCTCCAAGAAAAATATGAATTGGTCTCAGGCCATGAAAGAGAACAAAAAGAATTTTGAAAATCAAGTAAGAGAAGTAGAGCAAAAATTGGGAAGAGAAATGAGAGTGATGCAAGAAAATTTAAAAAAATGAGTCAACTCCTTGCAGAAGGAGACCCAAAAAATGCTGAAGAAAATAACCTTGTAAAAAATAGACTAACCCAATTGACAAAAGAGATCCAAAAAGTCAATGAAGAGAAGAGTGCCCTATAAAGCAGAATTGATCAGGTGGAAAAGGAGGTTCTAAATATCACTGAAGAAAATAATTCCTTAGAGAATAGATTGGAGCAGATAGAAGGTAATGGCTTTATGAAAGCCATTATAAAACAAAACCAGAAGAATGAAAAAGTAGCAGACAATGTTAAATCGCATTGGAAAAACAATGAACCTGGGAAGTGGATCCAAGAGAGATAATGTGAAAATTATGGGGTTACCTGAAAACCGTGATCAAAAAAGATCTTGACATCATCTTTCAAGAAATTGTCAAGGAAAACTGCCCTGATATTCTAGAACCACAGAGTAAAACAAATATTGAAAGAATCCACTGATTGCCTCCTGAAAGTGATTCCAAAAGGAAAACTCCTAGGAATATTATAACCAAATTGAAAAGCTCCCAGATCAAGGAGAAAATATTACAAGCAGCCAGAAAGGAACACTTCAATTATTGTGGAAATACAATCAGGATAACACAAGATCTAGCAGCTTCTACATTAAGGGATCAAAGGGCTTGGAATATGATATTCCAGAGGTCAAAGGAGGTAGGATTAAAACCAAGAATCACCTACCCAGCAAAACTGAGTTTAATCTTTCAGGGGAAAAAATGATCATTCAATGAAATAGAGGACTTTTAAACATTCTTGATGAAAATACCAGAACTGAACAGAAAATTTGATTTTCAAATACAAGAATGAAGAGAAGCATGAAAAAGTAAGCAGGAAAGAGAAATCATAAGGGACTTACTAAAATTGAACTATTTACATTCCTGCATGGGAATGTAATATGTATAACTCTTGAGACTTTTCTCACTACCAAGGTAGTTGGGGGGGATTATATACATATAGACAGAGGGCACAAAGTGAGTTGAATAAGAAAGGATGATATGTAAAAAAATAACATTAAGGGCTGAGAGAGGAATATATTTCGAGGAGAAAGGGAAAAATAGAATGGGGCAAATTATCTCTCCCATAAAAGAGGAAAGATAAAGTTTTTTCAATGGAAAGGAAGAAAGCAGAGGTGAGAGGGTAAAGGTAAACTTTACTCTCATCCCATTTGGCTTAAGGAGGGAATACCAAGCATACTCAATTTGCTATGAAACTCTATCTTACACTACAGGAAAGTAGGGGCTAAGGGGATAAACAGGGTATAGAGGGATGATAGAAGGGAAGGCAGATGAGGGGAGGGAATAATTAGAAGTAAATACTTTTGAGGAAGGATAAGGTCAAAAGAGAGAATGGAATAAATAGTGAGCAGAATAGGATGGAGGGAAATATAGTCTTCCACAACATGACTGTTATGGAAGTGCTTTGCATAACAACCCATGCATAACATATATTGAATTGCTTGCCTTCTCAGTGGGGATGGTATGGGAGGGAGGAAGGGGGAGAAGTTGGAACTCAAAAGTTTTAAAAATGAATGCTAAAAACTGTTTTTACAAGCAACTGGGAAATAAGATATACAGTCAATAGGGTATAGAAATTTATCTTGTCCTCCAAGAAAATACAGGGGATGGGGATAAGAGAAAGGAGGGGTTTGATAGAAGTAAGGGCAGATTGGGGCAGGGGGTAATCAGAATGCACGGTGTCTTGGGGTGGGGGGTGGGAAGAGATGGGGAGAAAATTTGGAACTCAAAATCTTGTGAAATGTATGTTGAAAAATAAAAATAAATAAATTAGAATTAAAAAAAATAAATGAAATAAAAAATAAAAAAGAACTTTCCCATTATTAGGGTAATTAGAATGAATATATATGTATATATCCATCCATCCATCCATCCATCCATCCATCCATCCATCCATCCATCCATATATATATCTATATATATCTGTCTATATATACACATACACACATACATACACATACACACATACACAGAGGACACTTGTGTGAGTTGAATATGAAGGAATGGTATCTAAGAAAATAAAATTAGCAAGGTGAGAGAAGAACATACTGAGAGCAAAAGAAAGGGAGAGGTGGAATGGGGAAAATTATCTCAAATAAAAAAGAGGCAAGAACAAGACATGTAAGGGGGAATGAGTGAACCTTATTTTCATCAGAATTAGCTCAAAGAGGGAATAATATCCACACTCAGTTGGATGTAGAAATCTTTCTCATCCTACAGGAAAATAAGAGGGAAAGGGGATTAGAGAAGACAGGTGGGAGGAGGTGGTGATAGAAGGAAAGGCAGATTTGGGGAGGAGGAAGTCAGAGGAAAACCTTTTTGAGGAGGGACAGGGTAAAAGTGTGAGTGGAATAAACAGAGGTGGAGGGAATAGGATAGAAGGAAATACAGTAATAGTAACTGTGAAAAATATTGATATAAGTTTCTCTGATAAAGGTATCATTTCTCAAATATATAGACAATAGAGTCAAATTAAAAAAAATAGCCATTCCCCAATTGATAAATTACCCAAAAAGATAAGATCAGTTTTTATGTGATATATGTATAATCATATGAAAAAAATCCTCTAACTCACTATTGCTTGGAGAAATGCGAATTAAAACAGTTCTCAGTGTACTACCTCATACCTGTGGATTGGCTAATGAGACAGAAAAGGTAAATGGCACATTTTGGAGGGGCTGTGAGGAAAAAGGGACCTTAATGAATTGTTGGTAGAGTTGTATAATTATCAAACCTTTCTGTAGAGCAATTTGGAACTATGTCCAAAGGACTGTAAAAACATGCATGCCTTTTGACTTAGCAATACTGCTACTACTAGATCTGTTTCCCAAGAGAGATAAAAAACAAAAAGGAAAAGGATCTATATGTACAAAAATATTTATAGAAGCTTCTCTCTTGGGGACAAAGAATTACAAATTAAGTGAATACCTATCAATTAGAGAATAGCTCAAGAAATTGTGCTATGTGATTATGATGGAATAAATGATCAGCAAGATGCTCTCAGAAAAACCAGGAAAGACTTTCATGGACTAATTAATGTAAAGTGAAATGTACTATATACAAAGAAACAGTAATATTGTAAGATGATCTTCTGTGAATGATTTAGCTATTCTCAGCCATGCAACGATAGAAGACAAATTGGAAGGACTTTTGATTAAAAATACTATCCATCCCCAGAGAAAGAACTGATGGTGTCTGAAATACAAGTTGAAACACCCTTTTTTTCTTTATTTTCCTTGAATAATTTTGGTCTATGCTTTCTTTCACAATATTACTATTATGGCTATGTTATGCATGTATAACCTATATTGAACTGCTTGCCTTCTCAGTGAGGTGTGGAGAGGGAACAAGGGAGAGAATTTGGAACTCAGAGTTTTATAAATGAATGTTAAAATTTTTTTTACATGAAATTTGGTTAAATAAATAAATTCAAATAAAGAAAAAGTGAGTAAAGATGACCCTTCTACCTTTCTAGTCTTCTTATACCTTATGCCTTACCATGTATTCCTTGATCCAGTAACTGAGGCCTCCTGGCTCTTCCATGAACAAGACAACTGCATCTCTCAACTCTGAGAATTTTCTCTGGCTCTCCCTCATTCCTGGAAGACTCTCCCTCCTCAGCAGTGCTGAATTTCATTGTTTTGTTTTTTTTTTAAGTGCCAACTAAAATCTCATCTTTGGCATAAAGCATTATCCAACTCCATGTAATTCTAACTCCTTGCTGGTGCTAATTATTTTTTTACTTTGTCTGTAGCTTGTGTTGTGTGTATATGTACATATATATATACAAATATATATGCATACACACACATACACACAGATACATACATATTAACAAGTCATCTCCTCCATCAGATTGAGCTCCCTGAGGGATTGTCTTATTCCTTTTTGCTTATGCTCACTGCTTAACACAGTGTCTTGCACATAGTAGATGCTTAATAAATATTTTTTGATTGATTGTAAGAGACTAGGAGGACTACCATGGCAACTTTAGGAAGAGGCAGCTTGGAGACATCTTTAGTCACTAACAAGTTACCTTTTTTCTTTGCTTTAATCTGTTCATAGTGAGCATATTTTCATTTCCATCGGCTCTACAGAGTCACAGCAGAAGAGACTGAGGCGAATCAAGTCCTTTTATCTCCAAAGGGAGTACTGCTGCTGAGTACTGCAATCTAATGACACTGCTCTATTTAAGTCATGAAGACAGATAACATCAGAAATAGCATGTATTAACTGTGTTGAAGCATTCACATCTTAGTGTCTTATCACTCTCTATCTAACAGCCAAATATATATATACGTATATATATATATATATATATATATAGATATAGATATAGATAGATAGATAAATAGATAGTAATAATTACCAAGACTCAGAATGAGACTTCAGATACTGTAAAATGTCATGGTTGCTTACAGGGCAAAGGCCATTACCCAACAGCAGCATCACGCTGTTCTTAACTGTATTTTTATCCAAGAAGAATCTGCATGGACCAATATCCTTATGGAGATCCTCATCAGCCCAATAAACATTACAAACATAACTTAAAATCCTACATTCTGTTTACCTGAGGATGTTAAGGGCTTAAGGGGTTTCAGCTGGGATGAGACTTCCCCAGGACCTGTCTACAGCTGCTTTCATGTTATTTCTATCAAGTTAAGAAGCAATGAGTTCAAGAGACTGGAAGCCTATTTGTTTCTTTGGAGGCTCAGCAAGGTCAAGTTCACCTACTACTTTTTATAAATGTCATTCCACCATTCTTACAAGCAGAGAGACTCAGCTGGTTTGGATAAGCATCCAGGTCCCTTCAGCCTTGCCCAGCCACAAATCAAATGCCATGCTTTATGGGGGTGGGATGGGTTTTTCAACCATTTAGCAGCCACTAAGCAAATCAGTGCAAATGAATGAGTTGGGAGAGAGGAGAAACTAGTTGGCAGATTTTAGGGTATTATTTTTTTTCCATTTCTGAGTCAAAGAAACTTCAGCAATCCTGGTAAAGCAGAAATCAGAGCAGGACGTTACTTGTGGTAGAGGAGACCATTTTTGGAGCCCGAAAAGGCCAAGATGCTGTTTTTAGAACAGAGGTACTTACATTGTGCTGTGTGGCATTTAACTTAATTAGTCAATTAGAGAAAGAAATAAAATCTCTCATAGGAAGCTTGAAAATAAAATGCCCAAGCCCTTAAGATTCCAGGCAGACAAGAAGTTTTCACAGTGTAAAGGCCAGAATTGTGGGTGTAACATTTCTCAAGGTAATTCTATGAAAAACTTTAATAAATCAATTACATGGTTTCAGTGAGCACCAGAAAACCCTGGTTTTCCCTACTATTTACCAAAGTAAACTGTGCCTCACAAACTGATGAGAGTAGTGTGAAATTTGACACTTACATTCCAAATAATTTCAAAACCGATTATGATTAGATTCAGTTTCCAAGGAATGCATCAATCTCAAATGAAGGGTTCAAAAAAGTTCTGCCTTAAGTTTTACTTAGTGTCTCAATATGATGTGGAGGCAATGTTGGGTTCCTAAATGTAGCATCAATAGTCTTGGTAGGAGTGAAGATTTTTGGTAGACTCTTACAGAATCTGCCAAGCTGGAAAGTCCTGGAGAATAAACTTAGGCAAGCATATACAAAATGCCATGTATGTCCACACATATAAAAAAGCAAGGACCCTGACATACAGAGGAGGTACTGATATCACAGGTTCTTTGATATGCTTTTCTGAAAGAAAAGGCAACTTTTGAGGGATCAACAATAATTTAATCAAGCACAGGTATCATTCACTTAGTTCAGGGGAAAAAGTCAGCACCCTGAACTTCAGAGAAAATACAGAGAAATCAAAATCAACAGAGTGCTTCCAACTGCCTGACAGTAAGGGATACATACATCACAAATCAATAGACAGATAACTGTCTGACCATACATATGAAATTACCAAGGAGTGAAGTACTAATAACTGGGGTTTCAAAGCCGAGGGGCTGCTTAGAGGCTTCCCAGAATCTCATCTGGCTCACAAACTTTCATCCAAAACTATGCCTCAAAGCACGACCTCACCTCAGAGTATTTATACATTTTTCAGAGCCACAGGACATCACAACTCTTGAGAACCAGTGCCTTATTAACAAAAGGTGGGGGCCTTCCTACAAACCTTCCCAGGCCCAGGAATGGGCATTTTCGATGGGCACATTATTTAGTCAGAGGCAATTGATTATATTAAAACAAAAAAATGCATTATCAATACAATATTCCAAATTATCAAGAAAATACTTGGTACTTTGTGTCTCAACTTTTAAGTTTGTATTCTTAAATAAAATGTAGTTTATAATGAAAAATTGTTTGAGTTATGTTTTAGTTTCCTTAGTTTGATGAATTTGCTCTAGTTCTCTCATATAACTAGAATGCCCTCCTTCCTAACTGGCAGCAAGTCCTTGACTTGCTTTAAGACTTATCTTTAATACTACCTGTAACAGAAGGCTTTCTCCAGTTCCATGAGCTGCTAGTAGTGTCTTTCCCCTAACATTACTATCCATCTGCTCTGTATGTATTGATTTAGTTACATATCTATGTAGAAGTCCACTTTGTCTCCCTCACTAAAATGTAAGCTCTTTAAAGATAATTACTGTTTTTGCTTTGTATTTATAGAGGTGCATAGTACAAAGCCTGACACATAGTAAAAGCTTAAATGCATGTTAATAGAGTGACAAATAAAAATCTTTTCTAATTGAATATTCAATAAATGTCTTTCTAAAAAATCCTAATAAAGAAAGTGGACCAGTGTTATGACTGTAAACCCAGTAACATCCTTTATGGCAGTTGTCTAGGACCTGCTTAGCTCAATTCAAAAAAGTCTAATCACCACAAAGTTAGGGAGCAGGCAATGCCATAACTTGAAATTTCTAGACCTGGGGTAAATAGCACAAGTTATGCCCAATGAAAACAGCACAGGAAAGATATCCTTACTTGGAAGTGTTTAGAAAAACGACATGTTACAGGGACAGGCTTCTCTTCTGGAACACTAACAGGCTACTTTTTGCTAGAAATACTTTTCTGTTCTAACCCAGTCCCATTATAAATGACAACAAATCATTTGATAAGTTACACTTTTAAACAAAAATGATAGAAAGGTAGCAAAATCAACCATTTGTCTGCCCTTGACATCTAAGAAGCTTGACTGCTTGGGGATGGGGAAGGAGTGGCAACCTGAACAGAAAACAGATAAATATTTCAGGGGAGTTGGTTGATGAAGTAATTAAAGTTCACCCTCTAGGGTACTTTTTTGTTGTTATTGTTTATCACTCTTAGAAGTATCAATTTATGAGGCAGGAAACAAGGAAAAAAGAATTATTCCATGGCAGGAATTTCCATATGCCCAAAATTGTTTGGCTCAATTCTGTCCCTATGACTATTTTCTTTCCCATTGACCTTTCAATCTCTACTGAGAGTCCAGTCCTTCCATTTTTTCTGGCTGCTGGTTGTCCCCAAGATGTTATATATATTTTTTCTTGATGCAATACATTATCCACAGGGAGAAGTAAATACTTTCTAACAGAATGTGGCCTCATTTCCACCAAATCTCTGAAGATAAGTCCTATTGTAAATTCTCCATTTCTCATCATAGATTATATATCTCTACCCATAAAAAAATGTTCTTCAGTGGAACTCTCTTCTCCATTAAGTAAAAATCCCTCTTTTCTTTCTATCCTACTATTCCATCCCTCCCTTACTCATTTCTCTGTAGTTCCCCTTCTTGTTGAGCTATAGGATACCTCTACATTTTTATCCACAAATTTGATTGGAGTATTTCACACAGTCCTTTCTATCTTTATTTCTCTTTTCTCCCCTTTTATGCATTCACTTATTTTGCAAGTTAATGTCAGAAAATGCATTGATTCACTTGTTGGGGAGGAAATTGTGAAATTTAGTCAATTAAATTGGATAGTTTGCTCCTCTATTGTCATTTCTACTATTTCTTTCAATTTTGCTTTTGTTTTTATTTGATTTTGAGCTTTAAAAAATGTCTTTCTCTCTTTCAGGTTGGTGATGCAGTGATATTCACAGACCTGATTCTATTACTGATAAGCATAGGAAGTCTGACCTGCTTCATTTTTGACTTTCTGACCACCCCCACCAACCTTGGTGAGTTTGGTCCCTTTCCCATCCTTCCTTCCACTTCAATCATGGGTGGCTTGCCATATTAATGATGAACTTTGTGTGAACACCAGATTGGGCATATGGCACTGAAGTTTGTAATTCCTGCACCCAAGAGACCCAATAGCCTCACACTCTTTGATATGTGGGATAATAATTTTTAATTTTAGGAAGAAATCTCTTGATAATCTCTCTCTTGCTATTGCTTTTCTTTTTATACTTAATATATATTTTTCTTTTTCAAGTGCGGTTTGCTTTAAATATTCTCTGAAGATGAGGATAATTTATTTCATTTGTCATGCTTTCCTAAGTGGAATCTATTTGCTTTTATTGTGTTTCTGTGGCTTTGGGTATATGCATGTTGAATTGAATAATGAAGCCAGTCTACATTTTTTTAAACCATATCTCAAAATGCTTCTTTTTTTGAATATCCACATTTGTTCACTAATAATTAAGCTCAAGGTTGCAGATAACATATTTTGGGCAACATTTGATCTCTGTTGTTATTTGAAATTCTGGCCTCTTCTATTATTACTTGTGGGTACAGAACAGTCTTGTTCTTTACATTTCCTTTATTTACATGTGGATTTCTTTTTCCTTTTCAGTTATGGAATATGCTTTTTGCCATTTGTATTTTCAAATTTAAACAGTATCTGTTTTGGAGTTTGAAACAGAATTATTATTTTCTCCCTGAATCTTCAAGGCAGGGGAGGCAATATATGGATTCTTTTTACTGATACTTTCTTTTCTGTTCTCAGAAGTTCTGTACAGTTATCTTTTACATATATACATATTTATATAAAATTATGATGTTTGAGTTTTTTGAAAGTTTTCATATATAATTTATTTTTCAGTTCTCAACATTCACTTCCACAAGAATTTGAATTCAAAATTTTCTCACCATCTTTCCCCAAACCTCATCCCAGGACAGCATGCACCCCATCCACCCCTTCCTCAAGTCTGTTCTCCTTTCTGCTAGCCACCCTTTTTTCATCCCCCTTCCCCTCTTTTTCCTTTAGGACAAAATAGATTTCTCTACTCCATTTCCAGTATATCTTAAATTCCAGTTGCATGTTAAAACAATTTTTAACATTCATTCTTAAAGCTTTGAGTTTCATATTCTCTCCCTCTCTCCCCACCTACCCTCACTGAGAAAACAAGCAATTCAAAATAGGTCATACATGTGTAAACAATGCAAAGCACTTCCATAATAGTTATGTTGGAAAAGACTGACCACATTTCCATCTGTATTATCCTGCCCTTCATTTATTCCATTCTCTCCCTCCACATGTCCTCCCACAGTAGTGTTTGCTTCTGATTATCCCTTTTCCCAATTTGCTGACCCTTCTATTATCTTCCTTCTCCTATACCCTACCCCCTTGCCTCCTGCAGGGTAAAATAGATTTCCATATCCAACTGAGTGTGTATTATTCTCTCCTTTATTCAAATTCCATGACAGTAAGGTTCAATCATTCCCTTTCATCACCTTTCTATTCCCCTCCATTGTAAAAGCTCTTGTATGTGAGATGATTTGCTACATTCTACCTCTAACTTTCTCTTACTCCTAGTACATTCCATTCAACAGTAAATTTTATTTTTTAGGTATTTTCCCTGCATACTCAGCTCACTCTGTTCCCTCTGTATATGTATGCATGCATGCATGTTTGTATGTATATATAATATATATGAACACATGCATATACATAAACACATACTCCCATGTACATATGCATGCCTACACATATATAATATATACATACATACCATACATACACACACACACACATATATATGTATATATATGTATATATATATATATACATATATATATATATGTATATATATATACATATATATATATGTATATATATATTCCCTCTAACTGCCCTAATATTGAAAAAGGTCTCATGAGTTACAAATAACATCTTTCCATGGAGGAATGTAAACTGTTCAACTTTAACAAGTTCCTTAAGGCTTTTCTTTCCTGTTTACCTCTTCTTGTTTCTATTGATTCTTGTATTTGAAAGTCAAATTTTCTATTCATTTCTGTTTTTTTCAACAAGAATGCTTGGAAATCCTCTATTTCATTGAAATTTCATTTTTTCCCCTGAAGTATGTTTTTCTGGGTAGGTGATTTGTGATTTTAATCCTATCGCTTTTGATCTCTGAAATATCATATTCCAAGCTCTTCGATTCCTGTGTTATCCTGATTGAAATTCCACAAATTTGTATTGTGGAATTCCACTAAATTTTATTTCCCCTTGAATTGTTTCTTTCCGGCTGTTAGTAATATTTTCTCCTTGATCTGGGAACTCTGGAATTTGGCTACAATAGTCCTAGGAGTTTTCCTTTTGGGATCTCTTTCAGAAGGAGATAGGTGGATAATTTCCATTTCTATTATACCCTCTGAGTCTAGAATATCAGGGCAGTTTTCCTTGACAATGTCTTGGAAGATTTGTTTCAAGGAATACTACATATTTTTGTTGTGTATTTGAGGAACTTTTTTGAGGAGAGCCTATAAGACAGTATTTCGAGCTAATAGAATAACTTGCAATGCATATATGGGTGTGTATGTATGTGTGTGTGTGTGTGTATTCACAATCCACAAACTAAGCATGTCATGATCCTCTGAGGTGAATATGTAACGACACTGGATTTCCTTTTACAAATTTGGGAGACATGCAGAGGAAGGGAGATGCAGGTACTTTGATATAGCTAGTTGTCACAGTGTATAGAGTGCTGGATCTCCCTTCAGGAACTTCAAACTACCTTGGGGATGAAAGTGCACTTTGCTGTGCTCAATTAATTCTTGTTACCATGTCCAGTTTGTCTCAGTTCATCACCTGCAAAATGACTTGGAAAAGGAAGTGCAAACTATTCTAGTATCTTTGCCAGGAAAACCCCAAATGGAATCACAAAGGGTTAGACACAGCCGAAATGACTGAACAACACTAACTATATCCAGATAGATTATATCATTATAACACTGAAATTTTTAAAGCATTTCTGCTAATCTATTTTTTTTAAATTGGAGAATAGATAAAGTTCCATAAGAATAGAGAAGGGTAAATGATTTTACTCCTCCTCTACCCCTCTCCCACTCATATATGAATTCCTCTGTTTGGCATTTAAAATGTACTATAATCCATTCCTATTTTACCTTTCATCCTTATACATTATTCCATTTTACATTCTGGTTACTTTCCAGAGCAAATTAAATGTCTTAAAGATGTCTGGGAATTGGTCACTAGTTTTTTGTTTTTGTTTTTTCCAATGTGATTTGCTTTATTACTTCATACATTATACCTGGCAAATCAATCTGTGCTAGCTCTCTCTTTTCCTCTTTCCCCAACATTTTTGGTATCATATCATCTTTTTTCCATAAAATTTACCAAAAAATTTTATTCTCTTTGCTTTTCTATGACTTGCAGAATGGGGTCTGCCTCAAATGTTAGCAGATCGTGCTCACTGAGATTAATGAAGGCTGCCTCCCAGATGTCAGAACTGTGATTATTATTGCCAGTTTCCCAGCTGTCCCAAAAGTCATGTAAATTTGCCACCATAAATCAGATCTAGTGAAAATTTCAGTCATGTCCTAATCAATTACACTCCTGGAAAGCTGGCCATGTTCACTTTATCTTCTTTCACCTAATTTTTGAAAATTAGTTTCTATTCCTAGTGCTTAGCACAATGTTTTACATACAATAGATAATCAATAAATGCATATTTAATTTGAGGGAGGGAGAAGACAATAGATTTACTATAGCAGAACTAAGAGACAACCAACCATTTAATTCCTATAATAATCAACACTTAAAGGGTGATTTCATAACTCCTTCTGCAAAAGCAATTAACAATCCTTTGCTTATAGAGTAGCTTAAATCTGAGGAAAGTTAGGTGTTTTGTCCATTGCTCCATGGTTTAAGTAGAAAGGAGAAATTTGAACCCAGATTTTTTTGACTCTCAGTGTGATAGTTCCATGCTCAATGAACTTTGACTCACCATCTCCCCTGCCTGAAATGCTCTGCTTCTTCATATCTACCTCTTAGCTTTCTTGACCTCCCTTAATGCTTAGCTGAAATCCCACCTTCCATAGAAAGATTTTCTCATCTGCTTTCTGTCTCTCCCAATCTGTGCCTTCCTTTTGTGATTACCTTTCACTTATAATGTTTATATCTTGTATGTGTAAAGACAATATATATGCACATATATACACATATGCATGCACATATACAACACATATATACACACAAACATATATGTACATGCATGCACACACATGTGTGTATATATGTATAGTTGTTTGCATGTTGTCTCATGTCCTCCATTAGAATATGAGCTGCTCAGGTTAGGGAACTTTTAGGGAATTTTTTTTGTCTTTCTTTGCATTTCTGTCACTTACCATGCTTCCAGGCACCTAGTAAGTGCTGAAATACATGTGAATATATGCATATACACATAAAAAGTATATATTGACACACATATACATGTGTCCTAAAGCTTATTAAACACACAGAATATTTATGTACATATGTGTATTATAGAAGTGTGTATGCATGTATATGTGTGACACTGATTTTCATCATTTGCAGTTGTTATGTTATATAAGTTGCTGCAAACACTTAATGAATACTTAGCCAGCATTCCTAGGGGAAAAATAAAGTTAGTTTCCTGTGACCTTCCAGTTACAATATTTACTTTAGTATTTTCTAGGGTGTCTTCACATACAGACTAGAGAATTTCTTCTTCCTTTTTTCTGAATGTACCATATTGTTGAGGGGCAGCTAGGTGGTGCAGTGGATAGAGCACCAGTGCAGGAGTCAGGAGGACCTGAGTTCAAATCTCATGGCAGACACTTGACACTCACTAGCTGTGTGACCTTAGGCAAGTCACTTAACCCCAATTGCCTCATCCTGGGTCATCTCCAGTCATCCTGATGAATATCTGGTCACTGGATTCAGATGGCTCTGGAGGAGAAGTGAGGCTGGTGACCTGCACAGCCCTCCCTCACTCAAAACAAAGTCAAGTGCAAGCCATGTCGTCATTTCTCTGATGGCATGGTCTTCTTTGGCAACGAAAGATGAACACACACACACACCATATTGTTGATTCATTAATATTGACCTTGCAGCCAATGTCAGTATAACTTCTTCCTGAACAAAGCTTGTCATACACCTATTTCCTCCATAAGACATCAGAGCCTTCTTGTGCTTAGGGACACTAGATACTATTTCAGAACTATGCTTGAGAGATGTTTCAAACAATGAATTGAAAAGTGTAAGAATATATGCTACTAAAAAGAGCATGATAGGGATACTTGTTTAAAGTATGAGAGCTGAAACAAGAAGACAATGTGCCTTGGGCGAACTAAACTGGAAACACTTATGTCCCATGATTCAGTTTTCTTGCTACTCTGTGCACATGTGAGAATTAACTCTATTGTGCTGCAGATATTGATTTGGGGGTTATAATTACATTTAGGTAAGTAGAAAAATTCTCCCATAAGTAATGAGAATTAATTTTAGTTCATGCCCAGGGATAGTTATCCTCAACCTGGAGCAGGTAGAATACATTTGCCATTAGTAAAACATGTGATCAAAAGGTCTGTATATTTTGAAAGAGGGAAAGATATACTTTAATCCCTTTCTTAAAAACAGTCACAGAGGCAAAAGATCCATCGTGCTGCAGATGCGGAGCCCAGCCTAGACCTGCCGCGACCACGGCACCGAGAGGAACAGATCCGAGCAGGCTTCAGGGACGGGATCTCCAGCAGCCGCACAAGTCCCTCCACCCACAGGTGACAGGGGTCAGTGAGAGAGTCTCTTTGGTGGGTCGAGAGAGGAGTGGGGTGCCCCCATAACTCAGGCCCCCTTGGGAGGCAGAAGTTGAGAGGCTGCGGCAGACCAGGGCTCCCCAAGCAGGCAGGAGCCTGGATCCATTGTTGAAGGTCTGTGCATAAACCCCCTGAGGGAACTGAGCCTGAGAGGCGACCCTGCCCTGACCTGAGCACCTGAACTTAATCTCACACTGAATAGCAGTCCTGCCCCCGCCAAAAGCCCTGAGGCTGGAAGCAGCATTTGAATCTCAGACCCCAAGCGCTGGCTGGGAGGATCAGGAGGTGAGGTGGGTGTGAGTAGAGGTCAAGTCACTGGCTGGGAAAATGCCCAGAAAAGGGCAAAGAAATAAGACTATAGAAGGCTACTTTCTTGGTGAACAGGCATTTCCTCCCTTCCTTTCTGATGAGGAAGAACAATGCTTACCATCAGGCAAAGACACAGAAGTAAAGGCTTCTGTGTCCTAGCCCACCCAATGGGCTCAGGCCATGGAAGAGCTCAAAAAGAATTTTGAAAATCAAATTAGAGAGGTGGAGGAAAAGCTGGGAAGAGAAATGAGAGACATGAAGTCAAAGCATGAACAGCAGGTCAGCACCCTGCTAAAGGAGACCCAAAAAAATGTTGAAGAAAATAACACCTTGAAAACTAGCCTAACTCAATGGGCAAAAGAGGTTCAAGAAGCCAATGAGGAGAAGAATGCTTTCAAAAGCAGAATTAGCCAGATGGAAAAGGAGATTCAAAAGCTCACTGAAGAAAATAGTTATTTCAAAATTAGAAGCACAGATGGAGGCTAATGACTTTATGAGAAAGCAAGAAATCACAAAACAAAGCCAAAAGAATGGAAAAATGGAAGATAATGTGAAATATCTCGTTGGAAAAACAACTGACCTGGAAAATAGATCCAGGAGAGACAATTTAAAAATTATGGGACTACCTGAAAGCCATGATCAAAAAAAGAGCCTAGACATCATCTTTCATGAAATTATCAAGGAAAAGTGCCCTGAGATTCTAGAACCAGAGGGCAAAATAAATATTCAAGGAATCCACAGATCACTGCCTGAAAGAGATCCAAAAAGAGAAACTCCTAGGAATATTGTGGCCAAATTCCAGAGTTCCCAGGTCAAGGAGAAAATATTGCAAGCAGCTAGAAAGAAACAATTCAAGTAGTGTGGAAATACAATCAGGATAACACAAGATCTAGCAGCCTCTACATTAAGGGATCGAAGGACATGGAATAGGATATTCCAGAAGTCAAAGGAACTAGGACTAAAACCAAGAATCACCTACCCAGCAAAACTGAGTATAATACTTCAGGGGAAAAATTGGTCTTTCAATGAAATAGAGGATTTTCAAGCATTCTTGATGAAAAGACCAGAGCTGAAAAGAAAATTTG
Organism: Notamacropus eugenii; assembly: GCF_028372415.1. Classification (NCBI taxonomy): domain Eukaryota; kingdom Metazoa; phylum Chordata; class Mammalia; order Diprotodontia; family Macropodidae; genus Notamacropus; species Notamacropus eugenii. Next base: position 189,821,975 of record NC_092876.1, read on the forward strand.
ACTTTCAAACACAAGAATGAAGAGAAGCATGAAAAGGTGAACAGCAAAGAGAAGTCATAAGGGACTTACTAAAGGTGAACTGTTTATATTCCTACATGGAAAGACAATATTTGTAACTCTTGAAACTTTTCAGTACCTGGGTAGTTGGTGGGATTACACACACACACACACACACACACACACACACACACACACATATACACACACAGAGAGACAAAGAACACAGAGTGAATTGAATAGGATGGGATCATATCTTTAAAAAAATGAAATCAAGCAGTGAGAGAGAAATATATTGGGAGGAGAAAGGGAGAAATGGAATGGGGCGAATTATCTCTCATAAAAGAGGCAAGCAAAAGACTCATTAGTGGAGGGATAAAGAGGGGAGGTGAGAGAAAAACATGAAGTTTACTATCATCTCATTCCACTAAAGGAAAGAATAAAATGCACACTCATTTTGGTATGAAAACCTATCTCACAATACAGGAAAGTGGGGGATAAGGGGATAAGCAGGGTGGGGGGGATGATGGAAGGGAGGGCATGGGGAGGAGGGTGCAATTTGAGGTCGACACTCATGGGGAGGGATAGGATCAAAAGAGAATAGAAGTAATGGGGGACAGGATAGGATGGAGGGAAATATAGTTAGTCTTATACAACACAACTATTATGGAAGTCATTTGCAAAACTACACAGATTTGGCCTATATTGAATTGCTTGCCTTCCAAAGGGAAGGGGTGGAGAGGGAGGAAGGTAAAGAAGTTGGAACTCAAAGTGTTAGGATCAACTGTTGAGTAATGTGCTTGCCACTAGGAAACAAGAAATATAGGTAAAGGGGTATAGAAAGCTATCTGGCCCTACAGGACAAAAGAGAAGACAGAGACAAGGGTAGAGAGGGATGACAGAAGAGAGAGCAGATTGGTCATAGGGGCAATTAGAATGCTTGGTGTTTTCGGGGGGAGGGGATAAAAGGGGAGAAAATTTGTAACCCAAAGTTTTGTGAAAATGAATGTTAAAAGTTAAATAAATAAATTTAATAAAAAAAAAAAAAACAGTCACAGAGCCAACTAGCTAACATCCAACCTTTCTCCTTCTTTTCTCAGTTAACTCTGCAAAAAGTAGTCTTCATTAATGGTTTCTTCTCTAAACCTTTTCTAAACCCTATTCAAGCTGGCTTCTCAACTGAAGTTGAGAATCAGTCAACTAAAATGTTCTCTTCCAAAGTTTGCAAATACCTTCTCATTGTAAAATTGACTGACTTCTTCTAGACCCTTGACCTTTTTGACCTCTCTGCAATATTTGATAATGTTATAATTTAACACTTTCTTCTTCTGGATTCTTTATCCTTGTGTGTGTGTGTATATGTGCGCGCGCACATATGCATATGTATATGTGCATGCGTGTGTATGTGTGAGACGTTGTTCTACTTAAGCGTATTACTACCTTGTCTCAAGGTCCTGTGATGGACTATTATCTGTACCAGTGTGTCCAAAGGCCCTTCTGTGAGCAACATTTCTGTAAATCCTTGACTCCTCATTCTCAATGACTTCACGTATCCCGTCCTTTGTAAAAATTGATCATTTCTGTCTTGACATCTCTCACCTATGTCCTTCCTCTCTACTTGCACAGTTGGCTTCTCCCTTCCACTTCAGATCCATATCACCTCTCACCTGCACTATTACAATTGCTTCCAATTTGGTGTTTTAGCTTCAATCAATCTCACACTGAGCTGGCAGTGTTTTTCCCCAAGTGTAAATACCATCATGTCTCATCCATACTCCATGAACTCTAGTGGCTCTATCTTATCTCCAATACCAAATATAAACTTTTATTTTTATTATTTAAAACTCTCCATGATTTGACCCCCTCTTGTCTTTCCATTCTTCAAATATATTACAGCTCTCCACACAAAACTATAGCCAAGGCATACTGATTTTTTAATGTTCTTTGTGGTTAACATTCTAGCTCTTACCTCTGAGTTTATATAGAGGGTGATTTTTATTTCTAGAATGTGCTCCTCCTCTCCTCCAACTCTCAAAATCCCTTTACAACTGAGTTGAAGTGTCACTTTCTACATGAACCCTTTCCTATTCTTCCTTAGTTGCTTATACAATCCCCCCCAAATTACCTAGTATTCATTTTTACATATTTTATGTTTTTGTGCATATTGTCTTGTCAATAGAATGGAAGTTTCATGAAAGATGGGAACTTTTCACTTTTGTGCTTGCATCCCTAACACTTAGCATGGGCATATACTAGTTGCCTAATAAATGCTTACTGACTGATACATACAGTATGATCACAATCACAGATAGAATCTACAAATGAAGATGGGTAGCACAAATAAGATATTCTTAGAGGTTCACAGGGGACAAAAATCTAAGAAAGTAGACAACTACATATACATTTTTGTAGCTGTTTAAACCCATAAGCTAGGCAAATTGGAAATTCTAATTCTAGGAGGTCATAGGCATCATTGAGATGATATGAAAAGGGATTCATGAAGGGAACATGGCCCTGGGTCACACAAATTTCATAAGAGCCAGGGTAGTGTTGTCGTTTAAGGTGGGGTGGGTTTGGGTTGGGAAGACAGGGCAGAATATTGTATGTTAGGAAGATAAGTTCAGTTTGTGGATTGCATGCTGACTTATTCAGAAAATACTGGAAAAATCAGTAAAAAAAAATAATTGATACAATTAATCACCTCAAAAATGTAACAAAATAAAAGAACAAACATGAAAATCAAAATCATTTTTGTTATCACAACAAAAAAAATACAGGAAACTATAATGGAAAGTGAGTCCCTATTCAAAAGAATCATAAAATACATAAAGTATCTTGGAGTTGACCTATCAAGGCACACTGAAAACTTAAATATACAAAATAACAAAATACAAACAATAAAAAAAAAAAAAACAAATCTTTTTTTATTATTTATTTTTGACAGTTTATAACAGATGAAATAATTCAAGCTTTTGGTCAGGTGATAATTCTTTTTAAAGCATTTACAATATGGAACACAAAAGAATTTTTTTTTTAAACATTAACCAACTGAGACACAAATAATATTTATGTTGCTAACTTCACTAGCTCTTGACCTAATTGTCTCCACAGTATTACTAAGAATTAAAGGATCCTAACTTATTGTTGTTGGTCTAAAGTCCTATGCCTAACAGCTTAATTTTAGACAACCTCAGATGTTCCCCTACCCGTAATCTATAATTGAATCGATCTGGTATTAAGCTTACAAACCTTTTGACTATAGGAAATTGCCACCAAGAGTAGGGACATTGCAGGGATACAATATCTCCCCAACTTCATGTCAATTCCAGGCAGGATTAGATTATCTACTTGCATTCAGTCAGGCTTAAAGTCTGCCAAGTGTCAGTGGAGAAACTGAGTCAGGAGAATCCTACCTCAGCTCACCCAGGCTGAACAGTCACTCTCCCACCCTTCCCTTGAGATCACCTATGCAGTTCATACTAGCATCTCATGAGTTTACTGGCATCATGTAATGGAGGCTCAGATCGCCTTTTCTTGCTTCCCATTCCTGGAGTTAGACTCAGAAGAAGAGTCACTTAACAGTCCCATAGCATCTAAAAATGGCAAGTTCCTATAACTAGGTTTCAAATATGATTATAGTTTCACTTTGGCTAAGGAACATCTTTGAGGCAAGTCTTAAGTGGCTTACATGCCTTTGTATACATGTTCTAGTTCCTAATTAAATAGCAGTCATAAAATCAAATTTACCATTAAAACCTTGACTTTTCCATCAATGCCAAATTTTACCCAAGGTTACCTTCCTCTAGGAAATTTAGACTGAAATTCTTTTCTCCAAACTAAAGATGTCATTGATTTATTCTCAGTAATTAATTCAGTCTATTGTTTTAATACTAATTGCTTTTACCTCACTTTGTAACATGTCCAATTTTTCTCCCCATCACTCCCCTACCCCCTCTTCCTGATACCTTGCATTCTGATTACTCCTTCCCTCAGTGTACCCTCCCCTCCTTCAAACACTCCCCCCTCCCCAAGATAAATTTCCATATCCCTATCCCTGTAGTTCTTATTTCCCAATTATGTGCAATAAAAATTCTCAACATTTGTTTCTAATACTTTGAATTCCAACTTCTCTCCCTCCTCCCCTCCCTCCCCACCCCCACTGAGAAGGCATGCAAATCAATACAGACTAAATATGCATTGTTTTGCAAAAGACTTCCATAATAATCATGTTGAGTAATGCTAATTATATTGCACTCTGACCTGCCCTATCCCCTCTTATTTCCCCCCCCTACAATTGACCTTGTCCCTTCTTGAAAGTGTTTATTTCTAGTGACTCCCTTCTCCCATTTGCCCTCCTTTCTAACATTCCCCTCATTCCACTTGTTGCCTCCTCTCCTACTTTCCTGTGGTATGATATAAATTTTCATATCAAATTTAGTGAGCATGTTATTCCCTCCTTCAGGCACACATGGGGAGAGTAGCTTTATTCCCCCCTCTCCCCTTCTCCCTTATCTCCTCCAAGAATTTCTTATCTCTTTTATGAGTTATATCCTGCCCCATTCCATTATTCTCTTTCTCTTCCCAGGAATTTTCCTCCTTCACCCCTAATTTTTATTTTATTTTATTTTATTTTGTGTGAATATCATCTCTTCTGATATACACACCCTGTATGCTCTATCTATCTATGTGTATGTGTGTGTGTGTGTGTGTATGTGTGTGTATGTATGTACAATCTCTCCAACTACCCAAATACTGAGAAAAGATTCAAGGATTAAAAATATTTTCTTTCCATGTAGTAATGTAAACAGTTCAGCTTTAGAGAGTCTTTTATGATTTTTCTTTTCTGTTTACCTTTTCATGCTTCTTTTGATTCTTGTCTTGGGAAGTTAAATTTTTAAATACAGATCTGCTCTTTTCTTCACCATGAATCCTTGAAAGTCATCTATATCACTGAATGACCATTTTTTCCCTTGAAACTATTATATTCAGATTTACTGGATATGTGATTCTTGGTTTCAATCCCAGTTCCTTTGACTTCTGAAATAGCCCACTCCAAGCCCTTTGATCCCTTAATATTGAAGCTGCCAGATCCTGTGTTATCTTGATTGCATTTCTACAATACTCAAATTGTTTCTTTCTAGCTGCTTGCAGTATTTTCTCCTTGATCTGGGAACTCTGAAATTTGGCCACAATATTCCTAGGAATTTCTCTGTTCAGGTTTCTTTCAGGTGATCAGTGAATTCTTTCAATATCCATTTTGCTCTCTGATTCTAGAACATCAGGGCAGTTTTCCTTGGTAATTTCATGGAAGATAATGTCTAGGCTCTTTTTTGATCATGACTTTCTGGTAGTCCAATAATTTTTAAATTATTTCCCCTGGATCTATTTTCCAGGTCAGTTGTTTTTCCAATGAGTTGTTTCACCTTATCTTCTATTTTTTCAAATTCTTGGTTTTATTTACTAACTTCTTGGTTTAACTCATAGTCATTTGTTTCCCTGAACTCAATTCTCTCTTTCAATGAATTATTTTGTTCAGTGAGCTTTTGAACCTTCTCCTCCATTTGGCTAATTTTGCTTTTTAAAACCTCCTTCTTCTCATTGGTTTTTTCTACCTCTTTTCCCAGTTGAGTTAGCCTCTTTTTAAAGCTGTTATTTTCCTCAGAGTTTCTTTGGTTCTCCTTTAGTAAGCTGCTAACTTTTTTTTTAAGGTCTTCTATTGCCTGAGGCCAGTTTAAATTCCCTTTGGAGGCAGAGACCTTGACTTCCTCTGACAGTATGCTTTGTTCTTTCTCATCTGAAAGGATGGGAGGAGACACCTGTTCCCCAAGAAAGTGACCTTCTATGGTCGTATTTTTTCCCCCTTTTTGGGGGCATTTTCCTAACCAATTACTTGACTTCTTAGTTTCTTCTCCACAACCACATCTCCAGTTCCACCAAGCCAGCACTTGGGGGCTGAGATTCAAATGAGCTGCTCCCAAGCCTCAGGGCTTTAGGCAGGGGCAGGGCTGCTATTCAGTGTGAGATTAAGTTCAGCTGCTCATGTAGGGCAGGGCCACCACATGGGGCTCAGTTCCCTCAGGGGCTTTCTGATGAGACCTTCAACAATGGATGTGGGCTACTGCCTGCTTTGGGAGCCCCTGTCTGCTTCTGCCTCTACTGTTGCCTCCTGAGGGGGCCTGAGTTATGGGGACACCCAGCCCCCCTCTTGGCCAGCTGAAAAGACCCTCTCACTGACCTTTGGCACCTGTGAGTTGAGGGACCTGTGCTGCCACTGGAGGTTCTGTCCCTGAAGCCTGCTAGGATCTGTTTCTTTCAGTGCCTCATGGCCAAGGCAGGGCTGGGCTCTGCTCCACATCTGGTGCACACCAGACCTTTCCCATTGGTTTTTCAGGTCTCTCTGGAACAGAAATCTCCTTCACTCCATTCTTCTGTGGCTTCTGCTGCTCTAGAATTTGTTGAGAGTTCTTCTTGACAGGTATTTTATGGGCTGTAGGGTAAGAGTTAAGCATATGTGTTTCTTTCTACTATACCATCTTGGCTCCTCCCCCCAAAACCCAAATCTTTAGAGAAATAAATAAACACATGGAGGGATACTCAGTGCTCATGACTCAGTCACTCAAATATAAAGGAAAAATGGCAATATCATATAAATTAATTTATAGATTTACTGTCAAACCAAACTACCAAAAGTACACTTCATAGAACTATCCAAGGTAATAAGAAATTTAATTTTGAAGAATGAAAAATTTAGAATCTCAAGGTATATAATGAAAAAAAGGAGAAGTGAGGAAAGAAACTCCAAGAACTCAAATTTACTGTGAAACTAATCTTAAAAACAATTTGGTATGAATTGGATAACAAAAAGATTTATCAATAGAAAAGACTTGGGAAAGAAGAATTTGAAATTATTGAGTTCAATAAACCAGTATTTAATAAAACAAAGAGCAGAAATTACTTCATTTAGAATTTCCTATTTGTCAAAGACTTTTTGGAAACTTGAAAACAGTTTGGAAGAAATTAGATTTAGAACATATATCACATTAAGATCAAAATGAATATATGACTGATATACTGTAGTTCATACAGTTAAAAATGGAGGAGAATCTGATGGGTTACTTTTCACAGCAAGTGGTAGGAGGGAAATTCTTAACCAAATAAACAACAGATTTTTTTTACTATTATAAACATACACACACATATACACACACATACACACACATATATATACAAGTAATATCTGCATTGCGTTTTCATAAAATTGAAAAGCTCTTGCGTGAATAGAGAAGGGAAATTTGTCAATTTAGAAAAAGAAATCATCGTATCAAATATCTCTGATGAGGTTATTATACTTAAAATACATAGGCGACTAAAAGATATATAACATCAATAGACACTTTTCAAGTTGTAAGTGATCATTGCTTATGAACAAATAGGTCTTAAAAGAATTATAATTTATTAGCAATCACACAAAAGATTACTCCAAATCACTAATGGTATAAGAAATATTTGTAAATCAAAACAGTGGTGATATTTGGCCTTAAATGAAGCATTTTTTTAAAAAAAAACATCAATATTAGGAAGATTGTAGAAAGATAGACACAATTATACAGTCTCCATGGAAGTGTGAATTAATCCAATCATTCTTGAAAGGAATTTGGAATTATAGCAGAAAAAGTAACTAAAATAGCCATAACCTAGGACCCAGAAATTTTGCTGCTAGGCACACAGCCCCAAGGAGGTCAAAGACAGAAAGAAAAGTACATATACTTGAAAATATTTATAGCAGCACTTTTCATAGTAGCAAAGAAATGGAAACAATGTGTATGCCTATAAAATAGGAAATGACTAATCAGGGGTGGGGAACCTGTGGCCTTGAGGCCACATGTGGCCCACTAGGTCCTCAAGTGCAGCCCTTTGCTGCATGTTCCCCACTCGTGGAATAAATTGTGGCATATGAATGTAATTGTTTATTGCTGCACTATAAGAAAGGATGAATGTAAAAAAAAAAAAATAGAGCACCGTGGGAAGACTTAGATGATTGGATTCCAGGTGAAATAGGATAAGGAAACTTATATACTATGATTACAACAATTAATCAATTAATGATTACAATAATTTAAAAAGAACAAGCAGAACTAAGTGCTTCATAATTATCAAACTTGGCCTTGAAGAGCAGATTTGAAAATGAATTCCCTTCCATTCTAGGGATATGGGATATTGTATAAAATGTTAGACTTTTGATGTATAGGTTAGCTTTGCTTAACTGTTTTCTCATTTTTATTATTTTTGCTATTTTTACCATTATTAATGATAAACAATTTCTTTCAATTGGAGAGAGTGAGGGAATTACTGGGAAATAAAGGTTATATTAAAAAAATCTTAAAATTAAATAAAAAGGGAAGTAAGGTTCACATGGAAATCTAACAATCAAAGTTAGAAGATTAGTCAGATTTTAATTTAAGCTCCATGAAAGCAGAAACAAATGTGACACTGCCTTTGGCGTATGTTACAGAATACGCAGGCATACTGGAGAAATGTGGGGGAAAGGGAGTAATGTTATAGTGGTGACTTACTATGTACTGTGCAATCTAGCTGCTTCAATTGAAACTGAGATATAAATTGAGGCATCATCTCAAATATGGTTGCAGAAGTGTTGGGGGTAAAGAGGACGTATTTGAAAGATATTGTGAAGTTCATATTGATAAGATCTGAAAATAATTTGGATAAGGAGGAAAGTGAGAGAGGTAGAGCTGAAGAAAATTGAGGCAGCTGGTTGCACAGTACATAGCAAGTACCCTGGGTCTGCCTGGAGTCAGGAAGACCTGAACTAAAATCTAGCCTGAGATATTTACTAACTAACTGACTTTGGATAAGCCACCACCATTGTTTGCCTCAGTTTTCCCCACTGTAAAATGGGATACTAATAGTATCTCCCTCACAGCATTGTTGTGAAGAACAAATGAAATATTTGTAAAACACTTAGCATGGTACCTTCACATAGTAGGTATTATATGAATGCTAGCTGTTGTTTTGGTTGTTATTTCAATTATCTGTCCATCTGCTGGAACCATCCATCTATGACAAAATCAGTATAATTTTATTATGTTAATGATAATTTTATTTTATGAAAGGTAGAGTTATTAATAAAAAATTCTATTCTTGACTAATTTCTCATCAACAAGCAGAAATTCATTTCTAGGGAGGAAGTAAGTACTCCATTGTAAAATTTGTGACAGTGAAGGAGTGGAAATCTGGGTGTTGTATGAAATCTGCCCTGTATTTTGGTAATGCTGAACTCAAAAAGTTCAGAGAAAGTATGACAAGATCTTACCAATTAATTTTAACAGGTGAAATTATTCAATTCCAATCAATACATGTGTAGAGTGAATTCATCACCAAACTAAGATGTTTAAAAGACTAGTACAAAATATGAATTTGAGAACAAATAAGAAAAAGGCAACAAATTATGTCATGATTGTATAGGAATAGTGGCAGGAAGGGAAAGGAGTTGAAATCGGCAAGAAACCTAAGGACAATAAAGGGGTAATTTTTAAGCTTTAAAAGCAAAGAGAAGGATGAAAAGGAACAGGTCCAGGACTAAGGGTGAGTGGGACAATATGAACAAAGATGCATATAAATCAGAGAATAGTAATATTTGGACTGTCTTCTAATTTTTGAATTACAAATGTGTACTTTCCATTATTTAAGTAAAATTAATCAATGATTTGTAGATTCATTTTTTTTTTTAAAAATCCTTGAATTTTTTTTCCACTCTATCATTCCTTTGGGTTTTATAATTTCTTTTAGTTTTGATTAGAGAATGTTAACTTGTTGGTTTTCTTTTCCTATTTTAAAATGAATATTGTTTCTCTTTTTTACATTTTGTAATGTAAGTATTCAGGTATATATTTTTTTCTTTAATGACTGCTTTAGTGGCATCCAAAATATTTTGATTTGTTGTCTCATAATTATTATTTTCTTTATTAGTTAGATAGCTATTTCTGATGATGGTGTCACTATCACTAAGGCTCACAAAGCAAGTATCTCCTCAACACCTACCTCTCTCACCTCCTTCCTTGTCCAAACTGTTTCCAAGTCTTGTCAATTTGACCTTCACAGTCTCTCTCAAGTATGTCTTTTTCCCTCTAACACTTCTATAATCATAGTTCAGCTCCCATTCCTTAACTACCATAATAGCTTTCTAGTTTGTCTCCCTGCCTCACCTCTATGGTTATTTTCCACTTAAGTAATTTTCCTAGAGTTCAGATGTGACCATGTTACTTCCTACCTATTGATTATTTATTATTATTATTGGCCATATATTGGTTATTACTAAGTAAAATCTAACAGCTTCCTGTTTCCTGGAAGATCAATTATAACTCCTCTGTTTTGCTTTTAAATCCTTTCATAATCTACTCCCTGCTTAAAACTGAATTCCTTGCATCAATGCCTTTGGGTTCTTTGCACTGCTTTGTACAAGATACTCCATCTTTCAGTTCTACATATGTTCAATGGATTTTTCTAATGCTTGGAAGTTCCTCTCCTCTTCCCTCCCTCTTGTTTTTCCTGGTTTCCTTAAAGGGTCAGGTAAAATTGCATTTTCTTCAAGAAACCTTTCCTGAACCTCCTTAATGCTAGTGACTTCTATTTAGTCTGTTAATCAAACTATCTTTTCATATTTTGATTGATATGACACTGAATAAGTGTCGCTAATTTGGGTAATAATGTCATTGTATTGTATTTGAATGGTCTACTTGTGAGTTACAAAAGTTTCACCAACCATTTGTAACTTTTTCTGTAAATAAAGCTTTCTAGTTGCATTTGGAAAGTTTATACAATTTATTTATAGTTTCCTTGTCTTGCTTGTTAGATTCCCAGGAGTTGTATTCATTCCATAGCTATTTTGAATGAAATTTCCCTTCCTCCTTTAACGCTTTTTTTATTGGTAATGCGGATAAGTTTGTGATTTATTTTATATTCTGCAACATTAATGAATATGTTAGTTAATTTTCAGTTGACTCAAGTATTCTTTAGTCAAACCATCATGTCATTTGGAAAAGAACACAAATAACTTTGCTTCGTCTTTGGCTACGCTGATTCTCTCAATTAATTTATTTTTGTCTTGCCATAATAAAGCACATCTATATTGTTCTATTAAATAATATGTCAATTATCACTTGCCTTATCCTTGATCTGTTTGTCTTTTTAAATTTACTTTTTTATTTATCCTTATGACTATTCCTTCACTTATCCTTCTCTCCTCTTAAATACATCTTCCTGTCTACTCTCTTTTTCCTTGTTTAGTGTATTTCTAGACCATGCTCTTTGTGAATGTATATGTTTCTATGTATTCTACCTTGCTTTAGAAAGCTCAGATGATATTGAGTTATGTGGGATATCAACTCCTCTGATACCCTCCTTCATTTATATTCTCTTCATCATATACATAGGGAATAGAAAGTTTGAAGAATTAGGGTAGTATATCAATCATGGAAAAGTACTTTCTATTTTTATCTCTTGTCAATTAGGAAATAGGCTTCATAGAACATCCCTGAAATTTAAATGAACTCATCACATTGCTTGTCCAGTGATTATACCTCTGCTTGAGAGACAATGATTCATCTAAACAATCACCTAAAAATAAGACGAGAAAGATGTTGGGGAACACAAAGTATCTAACTACAATTAATGTAATTCTTTACACCCATTTGGAATAGACCCACAAAACTTTTTTGTCAGTGAACATAGTATACAGGAGTATTTATATCTTTCAATAACTTATAGCAGGATCTTGTCACCCTTTGGACACTTTCACTCTGAGAATAACCTTCCTCATGCATTGTCAAGAGGGATTCCAAATTTACTTCCAAAACTGCATATAAATGATATGTCACTCTGAATAAATTATACTTCATTTGCTATTTAAAAGTTGATTCCCTACCAGTTATTGCAAGTTATGTATTACTGAAAAAAGAGAAAAAGAAGATAACAAGTTAAAAAAATCATGGTGGTAGGGGGGGAAATCAGAGCTAAGGTAGAACCGGAGAGTTATGTGATCATTGATTGTGAATAGGTGCACATAGAGAATTCTCTAAACATACTTGATGAATTGAATGAAAGACAGTGGAATATTGAGATTCCACTTTGGCTGTGCTAAGGAATCTATACTGTATTATTGAAATATACTTCTTTGCTTCTTTGTCCAAAAGGAAAAAGACATTATGTAACTCAGGCAATAGCTAACTCAATGACCTTAGGGGTCAGAATTAATCATGTAGCTGTAGCTGATGGCTGATGGCTTCTGGAACCTCAGCAGCTGCCTCCCCTAATCTCTTGAAGAGTGTCAAGTTGCACTTAACTGTGGTGTGGGTGGGAAGGATCTCCTAAAAAACTCCATGTCATCTATGAAAAAATAAGACAAATATGTTGACAAAAATAGAACATTTCATAGGTAAAAATTTTACTCATTTCAAGACCTAAGTTATAAATGACAGACAGATGAATGACAGAAACATAGTCTTATCATAGTATCTGATGAAAAATTCTGGCCTCCCAAAATGTCTTTTTGTGGGACCTTTCAGATGACTCAGCTGGGGTTTCTATTTTTTTTAACCTCCTCATATAAGAAATAAGCCATAAAGCTTGAGGTATAGTAGTAATTGAGCTTTCACAAAAGAAACCCACACATCACCCCTCCTCCCCATTTATACAGAGCAGACTCTCTGACGCCTCTTGGACAAAGCCTTTATGTCTTCTTTTCCAAGACATGCCTCACATACAAATAGCATGTTTTCTGTCTTTCTTATTATTATTTTGGTTCTTATATCTGAATTCTGGGCTCAAGCATCAACTAAACATGAGATTCTCCTCAGTCCTTCCAAAATTCCTTGCTCATGATGTTGCCGGAAATCATATACAGTACTCAAGTTTGCATGTCTGGAGTAGAGTGAAAAATAGTATCATCCAGATAATTCAGATTATAAAGCACAACTTGGAAAAAGGAGGAGAATGGTGGGACTGATGGTGATAGCAAAGATCATGGTCATCCATTTTTTATTATCTCCATGGATTAATTCAGCAAATAATTGCTGAATTTTCCAGTTTTGATTGGTATGTACAGATGCTCCTCTTTTAGAACTTGTTCTCTAGATGAAAATGTGACTGATTATAAAATATTATTTAGTAAATACCCAAAACTTTGGCAGATGGAATTAATATAATATACCTTCAAGCCTTGTTTGTTCAAATAAATATCCTTTTTTCCCCCAGCAGTTTCAGAGGTTTCTTGAAATTTGTTGTATATTTGTTGTTTAGTCATTTTTCAGTCATTTCCAACTCTTAGTGACCATTTTTGGGGATTTCTTAGCAAAGAGCTTAGAATGGGTTTTCCATTTCCTTTTCCAGCTTATTTTACAAACAAAAAAATTGAAGCAAACAGGGTTAAATAATTTACCCAGGGTCTAGTAAGTGTCTAAGGCTGGATTTGAACTTAGGAAGAGGAGTCTTCCCAACTCCAGGCCCAGCATTCTACTCACTGTGCCCTCTAGGTGTCCTTTAGTATACTTGCCTCTGCAGCTTTTTGTGAGGCTAAAATTCATAATTTGAATAGGGAGAAATTTGTATCTGTATCTGCTTAGCTACTGAATTTCCTTAGAAGAATGTAAGCTACTTGAAACTCAAGAGCAATTTTTTTTTTTGTCTTTGCATGTCTCATCTACTCATCTTTCAATTATAGTCTTTGTGAGTTGCCAAGGACTCTTAGAAGTTAGGTTACTCATCCTTGGCTACTTAGCTGCTGTGTGTCAAAAGCTTATTTACTGTACTATACTACTGTTCATGATAATAATTATTAGAATACCATAATAAAACTCTGCCGTATGCAACTCTTTAACATTTTCAAAGTGTTTTAAAACATATGTTGTTACTTCATGGTCATTACAATCCCATGCAGTTAATATTATATCCCCATTTTATGAGTGAAGACACTGAAGCGAAGAGGGGATGAATTTCCCTCTATTATTATTACTACTACTTTTTTTAACTTCTACTGATCGTGGTGGCTATTATCTTCTGCCCACAAAGCCATTCTCACCATTTTCTCAAGTAACTGAGGATTTGATTTACTACCCTACTTTCCTCCCCAACTCCGGGCCTTATTCTGGAGGACTTGAACCTTCATGGTGGTAATGCTTCTTCAGACACTTCAAATCTATAACTCACTCCTTCTCTCCACTTTAATCACAAACTGGATGATCACCTGGGTCTCCATAAAACTTCCATTTCCTTGATCAAAACCACTGACATTCCCCTGATGATAAATTCCCATCATTCTATCTTTCCCTAGACCTCACCCCCCAAAAAATCCCCTATGCTTTCCACCCTCAGGATTTTTTTAGGCTATTACCCTTGCTCTGATATGACTTTCTTCCCTTCGCAATCTTGACTGCATGGTTAACCAATGCTTGTTGTTATTGAGTCATTTCAGTCATTTCTTCATGACCCTATTTGGGTTTTCTTGGTAAAGATAGTTGACTGGTTTGCTATCTCCTTCGCCAGCTAATTTTTACAGGTGAGGAACTGAGGCAAACTGGGTTAAATATGCCCAGGCTCACACAGCTAGGAAGTGTCTGAGGTCAAATCTGAACTCAGGAAGATGAGTCCTCCTGACTTCAGGCACTGTTCTCAATCCATTTTCTCACCTGGCTTCCTAATGATGGGTTGTTGCTGTTTTGCTGTGGCTGTTGCTCAGTCATTTGGAGTTTTCTTGGCAGATACTGAAATGATTTGCCATTTTCTTCTCCAGTTCACTTTACAAATGAGGACACTGAGGAAAATAGGGTTAAACAACTTGCCCAGGAGTGTCTGAGGCAAGATTTAAAGTCAGGTTTTTGTGACTCCAGACCTAAAGTTCCATCTATTGTGAAGGGCTCTGGAGAGAGAAATATAAAAATAATCCCTACCCTAGAGAATTAGAATTGGGGAGACAACAAACTGACAACAGTCATTTCTGCTACTACTAGTTGGCAAGCAACTCTGCGAGATTGCCACACTGCCCCCAAATCAACAAAATCCAGTTTGTTTTTTGTTACCTTTAGGATAAAAAATAAAAATCCTTTTCTTTTTTGGTTTTTAAAGCCCTTCACAACCTCACCCCTTCATATTTTTCCAGTCATCTCATATATTCTTCCCTCTCTACACTCTGTCATATAGTAGCATTGTCCTCTTGCTGTTGCTTGAAAATGACACTCCATCTGCTGCATCCAGACCTTCTCTCTGGTTGTCCCTCATCTGGAATGTTCCCCTTCCCATCTCTGCCTTCTGGCTTCCCTGGCTTCCTTAAAGTCTCAAAACAATTTCCATTCTTTGCAAGAGACTCATCTTAGTCCCTCTCCTAACCCTTCCCCTGCCATTCTTCTGCCAATTACCTTGCATTTATACTATATATAAATAAATGTAAAGCAAATGTAATAAAGTCATTTTTGCTATAACACTTATTTTGAAAACACATATTTATTCCAAAGTTCTTGATCTTTTGGGGAACTATTTGAACATAACATGAATTTCAATTTGTTTATACATGATTTGGCCCACAGTCATCAAGAATGCAGAAAACTGTGCTGCTTCACAATGACTCACAAGCTTAATCATTCTGGTATCCACTTCCATGAGCAAACTTCAGGTCTATTTCAAGGTAAAGTGCTGGATTTATTCCATATCTTTTGGTGAAATACAAGCCATGTGGACAGGAAGACTGGATCACATCTGTGTACTTTCTACTCCTTCCCACTCAACTACCTCTGCTGCCTGCCCTGAATCCAGGCCCATCCTCTTATTTTTCAGCCCTGTCAAACCTGGTCTGCTACCTCAACTGAAACACCTCTTTTCAAAGCTACTAGTGATATTTTGTTTGGATTGGTTTTTTCACTCATCACCCTGTTGTGGTCTCTGTTGCATTTAATACCGTTTGAGTATGACACACTCCTGGTTAGATTCTCCTCTCTGAGTTTTCATGACTCCTGCCTTGTGGTTCTCCTACTTCAATGACCATTCCTCTTCAGTTTCCCTTGTTGGATCTTCATCATTCATATCATACCACCTAACTGTATATCTTACTGCTATTCTTTTCACATAACACTCCATCTCTCATCTCATTGCCTTTACTTTTCACGAGGAGACTCATGCATGAACCCTTCTACATGAAACCTTTCTAGATTCTCCTATCCCTCTCCAATCCCTGTCAAATGCTAGTGATCTCTCTCCCTTATTACCTTGTATTTTTTCTGGATATACTGTACTTATTATATATATATATATATATATATATATATATATATATATGTCTAACCATAGAATGTAAGCACCCTGTGAGTATGAAATATTTCATTTTTTAAATTTGTTCCCTCATTGTCTAGCACATATTAAGAGTTTAATAAATATTTTTGGATTGAATGGTTGATTTAACTCATAATTCAGCATCCTTTCCATTATGTCATCTTGTTTATTTTAGCTGACAAAAGGAAAAACTTTACAGGTAAAGGAACAATAGTATTACTACTGAGAGTTCAATAACAAAATTATTCCCAAGAGTATTAGTTAAGAAAATAATCTCAGATGGAATACAAGAACAAATAAGCTTGACCATTAGAAGAAATAATGCTTCCTGCCTCCCCCACTTTCTCTCTTTAGCACCTTTATCCTTATTACCTGGACACCTAATGTTCCATTAGGAATGAATTGATCCTACTTAATGTAATTAGTCTATAAGGGAATTTTAGAAAAAAAGAGATTGTAACAATGTTCTTGGAATGAATCATATTAAATATAAACTTTTCTGCTGCTATGGAAAGGAGAAGTTTTGAGGTGTACAGAATATACTTTACTCTATTAAATGAAGCAGTATTAGAGAAGAATGAAGAAGCCCTCGATGAGGGTCCTTAACTGCTCCTTTTACTAGGAAAATATAAATAGCTAAAATTACACCTATGTGCCAATGTCACTATTGTTGCTGTGCCACATGTTATTTAGGCAAAGGAGTTGAGAAGGTAGGTGAGTGATTATGATTTAGGGCTCTAGATTGTTTTTTCTTTGATATATAATTTATTTGTTTTCAGTTCTTAACATTCACTTCCACAAAAATTTGAATTCAAAATTTTCTCCTCATCTCTCCCCACGCCAGGACAGCATGCACCCCATCCAGCCCTTCCTTCAGTCTGTCCTCCCTTCTATTACCCACCCTTCTTCCATCCCCCTTTCCCTCTATTTTCCTTTAGGGTAAAATAGATTTCTATATTTCGTTGCCTGTATAGCTTAATTTTCAGTTGCATGCTAAAACACTTCCATATTAGTTATGGAAGTTGCATATTAAAGCACTTCCATATTAGTTATGTTGTAAAAGATTCACCACATTTCTCTCTGTTCTATCCTACCCTTAATTTAGACCATTCTCTCCCTTGACTTGTCCTCCACAATAGTGTTTGCTTCTGATTATTCCTTTCTTCAATTTGCTGCCCCATTTTTTAGCATCACCCCTCCTATCACCTTCCCCCTTGCCTTCCTGCAGGGTAAAATAGATTTCCATGTCCAATAGAGTATGTGTTATTCCCTCATTAAGCCAAATCCCATGAGAGTAAGGGTCAATTATTTCCTTTCATGTCCTCCCTCATTCCCTCCATTGTAAAAGTTTTCTCTCTTTTATGTGAAATGATTTGCTACATTCTATTTCTCCCTTTATTTTACTCCTAGTACATTTGATTCAGCAGCTCATCCTGTTCCATCTACGTCTATGTATGTATGTATATATGTGTGTATATGTATATATACACATATACCCATGTACATATACATATTTACACATACATATGTACCCATACTCATTTACATATATATATATATATATATATATATATATATATATATATATATATATATATATATATATATATATATATATTTCCTCTAAATACCCTAATACTGAAAAAGGTGTCATGAGTTACAAACATCATCTTTCCCTACAGGAATGTAAACAGTTCAAATATAATGAGTTCCTTGGCTTCTCTTTCCTGTTTACCTTTTCATGTTTCTTTTGACTCTAGTATTTGAAAATCAAATTTTCTCTTCACTTATGGTATTTTCAACAAGAATGCTTGGAAGTCCTCTATTTCACTGAAGTTCCATTTTTTTTCCCCTGAAGTACTATACTCAGTTTTGCTAGGTAGGTGATTCTTGGTATTAATTCTACCTCCTTTGACCTCTGGAATACCATATTCCAAACTCTTTGATCCTTTAGTGTAGAAGCTTCTAAATCCTATGTTATTCTGATTGTATTCCCACAATACTTGAATTGTTTCTTTCTGGCTGCTTGGAATATTTTTTCCTTGCCTGAGAACTCTGGAATTTGGCTACAATATTCCTAGGAGTTTTCCTTTTGTTATCACTTTCAGGAGGTGAACAGTGAATTGTTTCTATTTCTATTTTACATTCTGGTTCTAGAATATTAGGGCAGTTTTCCTTGATAATTTCTTGGAAGATGACATCTAGGTTCTTTTTTTTGATCATAGTTTTCAAGTAGACCAATAATTTTAAAATTATCTCTCCTGGATCCATTTACCAGGTCAGTTGTTTTTCCAATGAGATATTTCATATTTTTGTTTTTTAATTCTTTTGGTTAGAGTACAATTTTCTTCAGTGAGCTTTTGAACCTCCTTTTCCATTTGGCTAATTCTGTCTTTTAAAGCATTTTTCTCCTCATTGCCTTTTTGGACCTCTTTTGCCATTTGAGTTAGTTTCTTTTTAAAGGTATTATTTTCTTCAGCATTTGTTTGAGTCTCCTTTAGCAAGCTGTTGACTTGCTTTTCATGATTTTCTTGCATCACTCTCCTTTATCTTCCCAATTTTTCCTCTACCTCTCTCACTTGATTTTCAAAATCCTTTTTGAGCTCTTCCATGGCCTGAGACCATTACATAACATTTTTGGAGGTTTTGAATGTAGAAGCCTTGACATTGGTATCTTCCTCTGATGGTATGCTTTGTTCTGATAGAAGACAATACCTGTTCACCAAGAAAGTAACCTTCTATAGTCTTATTTTTTCCCTTTTTCGGACGTTTTGCCTGGCCATTTACTTGACTTTTGAGTCCTTTGTCAAATGAAGGGTATACTCTAGAGACTTGTGACTTCTCAGTTCCTTCAAGGTGGTACAACCAGACCTATGCTCTGGTCTGTGAGCCATGATAAACACTCTTTCCTGCCCAGGACCTGCACGTACAATTCCCTCTCCATGTCCACAACCAGCTGTACCATGCCAGCATTTTTCCTCACCCCAGGACTGCTATTCAGAACTGAGACCCAGATCAGCCTCTTGATTCCCCCAGGATCTTTTGACTGAGGGTTCTAAAAGTGGATGCTGCTGCTACAGTGACTGCTACCACCCTGGGGTCTGGAGCTGGGGCCAGACTGCACTTCCCTTTTACCTAGGTGAAAGAACTTTCTCACTGACCTTTGAAGCTATCTTTGGCATTTGTGGGTTAATAAATCTGGGAGCCACAGCTGCTGTCTGTGATTCCATGCCCTGAATCTCTGTGCTATGCTGCACTGCCAAGGCTGGGCTGTCCTCCACTCTGAGCCTGGTGTGATAGACCTTTCCTGTTGGCCTTCCAGGCTGTCTTGGGCTGGAAATCTCTTTCACTCTGTGGTTTTGTGGCTTCTGTTGCTCTAGAATTTGTTTAGAGTCATTTTTCACAGGTATTTTATGGGGAGGGGGGAGCTACAGCAGGTCAGTCTTTCTACTGCACCATCTTGTCTCCACTTGCACAAGGCAATCGTTTTTTCCCTAAAATAAAACAAATTAAAACTACAACCTGGGATTTCATTTGTAACAAAAAATTAACTTCTACTATTGTAGATCAACTACTTCTTAGCACTTCTAAAATAGTTAATCTAGGAAAGCAATTTAACCTTAATTTTTGTGGTGCAAAAAATATAATGAAAATAAATATTGGGACACTTTTCTTCTCTACATTCTTATAAGTGGATGTATATCTTCTTAATGAATTTCAACAGTTAACCTTTAGCATATGATTAAATGGATTTAAGCCTGGCTAAATACTAGAAAAAGTGATCACCACTGCCTTAGTCCTAATCTGGAATAACATGTCTATTTCATTTCATCTCCTTATCTCAGGAATTAGACTTAGAGATCGTGTCAGGGATCTTGATACTTCACTTGAAGAAATGTTTCTGATTTTTCTCTTGATACTAATTTGGAAGACACTGTTTTCTTTTGTGAAGACTTTGGAGTAAAATGGAAGGCTCATGAGAATAGAATGCAAAACCTAGATTCTAAACTACTGGCTCTACCCCCAATTAGCTACATCACTATTGGTAATTCATTTAAATTATCTAGGCCTCATTTTCCTCATGTGAAAATAAGTAAGTTGACCTAGACCATCTTGTCTGAGCAATTAAGTGGTAGATGAGAAAAAAAGACTTAAGAGTAACCAAAAACATTTGTAGGGCAATTCCAAATCATGCCAGGATCAGTTTTTCTCTCCAGTCCCTGTGTTCTCACCTAGGTACACAATAAGTATTTAAAGTATAAGAAATTGATGAATGAATCAGTTCAGGTATAGCAACCAGAGAAAGACCAAAAGAAAGAATAGCATAAGAAGTGTAAAGAAGAGATAGAAGTAGGGTAATCTTTATTAAAGTATCTCATAAGGAAGAACTGGAAAAATTGTGTTTTCATTGTAACAGAAAAAATCTGTGACTTGTGAATCAAAGACGCAATGTTTGTAGCTTATTATTACAAATGCAAGGAATTATATAAAAAGATAAAATCTTTCTCAGGACCCCTAGGAAACATTTCCTAATAAAATAAGTAGCCATGGCCAGAAGGTTGTTTTCCAACATAAATGGATGTGGATATTAGTAACAAAACTTATTTTTAAGGTTGGCCGAATAACTGAATGGATGTATGAATGAATGAATTTATGAATTTACTAAATGCTTGCTATGTTCAAAGTATTGTGCTAAGTTCTAAGGATACAATGTAAAAACAGATATAGTCCCTGCTATCAAAGAGTTCCCATTTTAATAGGGAGATAGAACACATATAGGAGGTTTCAGATGTGTCAGATGATAGAGCTCTGTGGTCCTTACATTTAGTTACTTAAATAGATAGAAATTAATTTTCTTTAATGACATTTCTGTTGATTAGAAGAGATCCATTTCTGATGCTAAAGCATTTTGTAATTCCAAGGCTTGGTGAGGACTTTCTTCTCCAGGTTTTCAATAGTTATGGAGGCTGAGAATTTAGGAGCTGTAGCACAACTGTCTATTGTTGGCCCTTTGGAAAGCTTTTAAGACTTTCAAAAACTGAAGACCACTGCCTAATTCTGATGATTTATCTATCTGTCTATCTCTTTCTCTATCAGCTATCAGAGATGATAGAGAAAGAGATAGATGATAGAGATAGATGGATATGTATGTATATGCATGTATGTATGTATGTGTATATTTATATGTATGTATATATGTGTATATATGTATATATGTGTATATATATTTATGTTTACACGAGTATACCTATATACATACACACCCAAATGATGCCATCATAAACATCTCAGAAATAGTAGTGTTTCTAAAGTCTTGAGCAGGAAGCTTAGACATTTAAGTCCAAAGGGAGCATTTTCATCATTGTTGCAGAGAAAAAACAAGAAATATTTGGAAACTGAACTGCTGATTCTGGTGCTACCACTGAATGATATTTAGGTTTCTTAACTATTATTTTAAATATAATGAAAATATCTTGACTAAGAATGGAGCAAACATAAGAAAGAGGAGTAGAAAAAGGTGGTTGTTGTTTTTTTTTCTCCCATTTTCCTGCACAGCATGGGGATGAACAAGGAGAAAACTACTCTTTTTTTTTCTGACAAGCTAGCAGATACCATAGGTAATACAGAAGCAGAGAGAGCATAGGGTAAAGAGTATTAGTAGAGAAGAACAGTAATCTACAAGAAAAAATGCAGAGGAAAGGCAACAATAAAAATCATGCTTTCACATGTCTATTTACAAATATTCACATTTTACACATAATAATCTACAAGACTAAGAAATTAATTGACCAATCAAAAAGGAAGCAGCTAGGTGGCTCAGTGGATAGAATGCTGATCCTGCAATCAGAAAAACTCATCTTCCTGAGTGCAAATCTGGCCACAGACACTTAATAGCTGTACAGCCTAGGCTAGTCACTTAACTCTGCCTCTGTTTCCTCATATGTAAAATGCTCCAGAGAAGGAAATGGCAAGCTACTTCAGTTTCTTTACCAAGAAAATCCTAAATGGCATCAAAAAGGGTTGAATACACCTGAAAATGACTGAAAAACAACAAATTAAATATCCTGATAACAATGAAGTTGTTTTTTCATCTAGCTTTTTTAGCTGATTCCCCAGGGTTCTTTAAAAATGTCATCATATCATCTACAAAGAATGAAAATTTTGTTTTTTCATTGCTTATTTTTATTCCTTCAATTTCTTTTTTCTTGTCTTATTGCTGGAGCTAGCTGACATTAGTGATAATAGACTTTCTTGCTTTACCCTTGATCTTATTGGGAAGGCTTCTAGCTTGCCCCTATTACAGATAATGCTTTCTCTTCATTTTAGATAGATACTACTTAAAATTTTAAGGCTCCATTTATTCCAGTGCTTTCTAATGTTTTTAATAGGAATAGGTATTTTTGCTAAGCGTTTTTTTTTTTTACTTTCTTGATATAGTAATATTATTTCTGAAGCTTTTATTATTGATACACTCAATGTTAGTTTTCATAACATTTATCCACCACTGTATTCCTGATATAAATTTTATGTGGTTGTAACAGTAAATATCTCAACATACATAGAAGGGCCTGCTATCACATGTTCTTTGGTCTACTTTTCTAAAAGGAAAACAATTTTTGAAGAGTCACCAATCACTTTAATCAAGCACATGTATCATTCACTTAGTTCAGTGGGAAAAGTCAGCATCCTGAATTTCAGAGAAAATACAGAGAAATCAAAATCAACAGACATGGCTTCCAACTACCTAACAAAAGCAATACATACATCATAGATCAGTAGATAGATCCAACTGTCTGTTCATTACATACATGCAAAGTTACCAGAGAACATTTGGGTTTTCAAAGCCAGGTTGGGGGGGACTGCTTAGGGGCTTCCCAGAGTGTCTTCTGGTTAAACAAACACTTCAAATCAGTAATCCCCAAAGTAAAAACTCACCTCAGAATGTTTTTTACACTTTTTAGTGCCAGAAGGCATCACAACCCTTGAGAACCAGTGTCTTATTAGAAAACCAACAAAAGGTGTGGGCCTACCTACAAATCTTGTAAGGACTAAGGTGGGGAAGATCTTCCCATTAGGAATCAAAATTATATTAACAATAAGGGAAAAATACATTATCAATACACTAGTCATGGTGTACAAGTTTTGCAATATATTGCTGAAACTTCCTTGTTCATATTTTATTTACAAACTATTTGCATCAACATTCAATAGGGGAAATGACATACAGTTTTCTTTCTGTTTTCTTTTTTTTGCTTCTCTGGTTAAGGTAAAAATATGTACTTGTGTTCTAAAAGGAATTTGGTAGAACTCATTTAAACCTATTTTTTCATATAGTTTATATAGTATTGAGAATCACTGTTCCTTTAATGTCTGATAGATTTCAGTGGTAAATCCATCTGTTCCTGGGGATTTTTTTAGAGAACTCATTTATGGCACAGTAAATGTCTCTTTTTAAGACATGACTATTTCAATATTGTATTTCTCCTATTAATCTGGGCAATTTACATTTTTATGAATATTCATTCATTTTCTTAAATTGTGAGATTTGCTGGCATACAATGGAACAAAATAACTCCTAATAACTACGTTAATTTCATCTTCACTAACTATCATTAACAGTCTAAAATCCTTTTCATTTTTGATACTGGTGATTTCATTTTTTCTTTTCTTAAATCAAATTAAGCAATGGTTTATCTATTTTTTAATAAAACCAACTTTTAGTTTCATTTATTAGCTAAATGGTTTCTTTTTTAAAAATTTACAACTTTACTAGTTGATCTTTTTGATTTTCAGAATTTCCATTTGGGTATTTAATTACTGATTTTTATTTTGCTGTTTTCCAATGTTTTTAATTTTATTTCCAAATCATTCATCTACTTTTCCTCTCTTTTATTGATTTTTCTGTTTAGAAATATAAATTTTCTCTAATTAGTACTTTCGATGCATCCCACACATTTTTGCATTTTTGAATGCTGTCTCCTTATTATTCTTTTTAATGAAATCATTTTTATACCTATGATTTAGTCTTTGATTCACTCATTCTTTTTTTTTGTTTGTTTTTTTGTAATTTCTTTTTTTTTTTAATTTAACTTTTGACATTTATTTTCACAAAATTTTGGGTTACAAATTTTCTCCCCTTTTATCCCCTCCCCCTCCCAAACCCAAGCATTCTAATTGCCCCTGTGACCAATCTGCTCTCTCTTCTATCCTCCCTCTCTACCCTTGTCTCCGTCTTCTCTTTTGTCCTGTAGGGCCAGATAGCTTTCTTTACCCCTTAACCTGTATTTCTTATTTCCTAGTGGTAAGAACATTACAGTTGATCCTAACACTTTGAGTTCCAACTTCCTTACCTCCCTCCCTCCCCACCCCTTCCCTTTGGAAGGCAAGCAATTCAATATAGGCCAAATCTGTGTAGTTTTGCAAATGACTTCCATAATAGTTGTGTTGTATAGGACTAACTGTATTTCCCTCCATCCTATCCTGTCCCCCATTACTTCTATTCTTTTATGATCCTTTCCCTCCCCATGAGTGTCGACCTCAGATTGCATTCTCCTCCCCATGCCCTCCCCTGTATCCTCCCCTCCACCCTACTTGTGCCCTTGTCCCCCACTCTCCTGTATTGTGAGATAGGTTTTCCTATCAAAATGAGTGTGCATTTTATTCTTTCCTTTAGTGGAATGTGATGAGAGTAGACTTCATGTTTTTCTCTCGCCTCCCCTCTTTATCCCTCCACTAATAAGTCTTTTGCTTGACTCTTTTATGAGAGATAATTTGCCCCATTCAATTTCTCCCTTTCTCCTCCCAATATTTCTCTCTCACTGCTTGATTTCATTTTTTTTTTTAAGATATGATCCCATCCTCTTCAATTCACTCTGTGCACTCTGTCTCTATGTATGTGTGCATGTGTGCATGTGTGTGTGTGTACTCCCACCCAGTACCCAGATACTGAAATGATTCAAGAGCTACAAATATTGTCTTTCCATGTAGGAATGTAAACACTTCAACTTTAGTAAGTCCCTTATGACTTCTCTTTGCTGTTCACCTTTTCATGCTTCTCTTCATTCTTGTGTTTGAAAGTCAAATTTTCTTTTCAGCTCTGGTCTTTTCATCAAGAAAATTTGAAAATCCTCTATTTCATTGAAAGACCATTTTTTCTCCTGAAGTATTATACTCAGTTTTGCTGGGTAGGTGATTCTTGGTTTTAGTCCTAGTTCCTTTGACTTCTGGAATATCCTATTCCATTCCCTTCAATCCCTTAATGTAGAGGGTGCTAGATCTTGTGTTATCCTGATTGTATTTCCACAATACTTGAATTGTTTCTTTCTAGCTGCTTGCAATATTTTCTCTTTCACCTGGGAATTCTGTAATTTGGCCACAATGTTCCTAGGGGTTTCTATTTTTGGATCTCTTTCATGAGGTGTTCTGTGGATTCCTTGAATATTTATTTTGCCCTCTGGTTCTAGAATCTCAGTGCAGTTTTCCTTGATAATTTCATGGAAGATGATGTCTAGGCTCTTTTTTTGATCATGGTTTTCAGGTAGTCCCAAAATTTTTACATTGTCTCTCCTGAATCTATTTTCCAGGTCAGTTGTTTTTCCAATAAGATATTTCACATTATCTTCCATTTTTCCAATCTTCTCGCTATGTTCTGTGATACCTGTCTTTCTCACAAAGTCCTTAGCGTCCATCTGTACCATTCTAGTTTTGAAAGAACTATTTTCTTCAGTGAGCTTTTGAATCTCCTTTTCCATTTGGCTAATTCTGCTTTTGAAAGCATTCTTCTCCTCATTGGCTTTTTGAACCTCTTTTGCCAATTGAGTTAGGCTAGTTTTCAAGGTGTTTATTTCTTCAACATATTTTTGGTTCTCCTTTAGCAGGGAGCTGATCTGCTTTTCATGCTTTTCTTTCATCCCTCTCATTTCTCTTCCCAGTTTTTCCTCCACCTCTCTAACTTGATTTTCAAAATTCTTTTTGAGCTCTTCCATGGCCTGAGCCCATTGGGTGGGCTGGGACACAGAATCCTTGATTTCTGTGTCTTTGCCTGATGGTAAGCATTTTTCTTCCTCATCAGAAAGGAAGGGAGAAAATGTCTGTTCTCCAAGAAAGTATCCTTCAATAGTTTTATTTCTTTTCCCTTTTCTGGGCATTCTCCCCAGCCAGTGACTTGTCCTCTGAATATTCTCCTCACTCCCACCTTGCCTCCTGGTCCTCCTAGCCAGCATTTGGGGACTGAGATTCAAATGCTGCTTCCCGCCTTAGAGCTTTTGGCGGGGGCAGGGCTGCTATTCAGTGTGAGAATTAAGTTCAGGTGGTCAGGTCGGGGCAGGGCCGCCTCTCAGGCTCCGTTCCCTCAGGGGGTTTATGTATAGGCCTTCCACAATGGATCCAGGCTCCCGCCCGCTTGGGGAGCCCCTGTCTGCAGCCGCCTCTCAGCTTCTACCTCCCGGGGGGGCCCGAGCCATGGGGGTACCCCACTCCCCTCTCGACCCGCCAAAGAGACTCTCTCACCAACCCCCGTCACCTGTGGGTGGCAGGACTTGTGCCGCCGCTGGAGATCCCGTCCCTGAAGCCTGCTCGGATCTGTACCTCTCAAAGCCGCGGCCGCCGCAGGTCTGGGCTGGGCTCCGCATCTGCAGCGCGAGGGACCTTTTTTGAGAGGTTTGCAGGTCCCTCTGTGGGTGGAGGGACCTGCGTGGCCGCTGGAGATCCCGTCCCCGTAGCCCGCTCGGATCTTTTCCTCTCGGTGTCGGGGCCGCTGCAGGGCTGCACTGAGCTCCCAGTCCCGGCGCCCAGTCCTCAGCGCGAAGGACCCCCCACGAGAGGTTTGCAGGTCTCTCCGGAACAGAAATCTCCCTCGCTCCAATATTCTGTGGCCTCTGGGTGCAGAATTCACCATGAGTTGGTCCCCTCTAGCCGTTGTGTGGGTTGTGGGTTCGGAGCTATGTGTATGTGCGTCTTTCTACTCCGCCATCTTGGCTCCGCCCCCTGATCCACTCATTCTTTAGGATTACATTTTAGTTTCCAGTTAATTTTAAATCTATGCTTTCATGGTCCTTTACTGAATGTGATTTTTGTCACATTATGTTCTGAAAAGGGTTCATTTAATATTCATTCTTTTTTTGCATTTTGTTTTGATGTGTTTATATCCTAATACATGATCATTTTTTTTTGTGAAGGTGCCATGTCCACCCAAGATAAGAGGTATGTCTTTTCTATTCCCATTTGATTTTCTCTAGAGGGCTATCATATCTTATTTTTTTTTTTAAATTTATTTATTTATTTTTAGTTTTAAACATTCATTTCCACAAGATTTTGAGTTCCAAATTTTCTCCCCATCTCTCCCCTCCCCCATCCCAAGATACTGTGCATTCTGATTACCCCTTCCCCAATCAGTCCTCCCTTCTATCACACCCCTCCCTTCCCTTAAACCCACCTTCTCTCTTTTCTTGTAGGGCAAGATAGATTTTTATACCTCATTACTTGTATTTCTTATTTCCTTTTTGCATGCAAAAACAATTCTCAACATTTGTTCCTAAAACTCTGAATTTCAACTTCTCTCCCTTTCTCCCTCCCCACCTGTCACCACTGAGAAGGCCAGCAATTCAATATAGGCTATGCATTTGTAGTTATGCAAAAAACTTCCGTGATAGTCATGTTGTGAAAGACTAACTATGTTTCCCTTCATCCTATCCTGCCTCTGATTTAGTCTGTTTTCTCTTTTGACTTTATCCCTCCCCTAATTAATTACTCCTTCCTCCCATTTACCCTCCTTTCTATCATCACTCCCACACCCTTCTTATCCCCTTCTTTCCTACATTCCTGTTGTGTAAGATATATTTTCATACCTAATTGAGTGTGCATGTTATTCCCTCCTTAAGCCAAATGTGATGAGGGTAAGCTTCACTTTTTCCCTTTCACCTTCCCCCTTTTCCCTCCCATTGAAAAAAAACTTTTTCTTGCCCCTTTTATGAGAGATAATTTGCCTCATTCCATTTCTCCCTTTTGCTGTCCAATATATTCCTTTCACCCCTTAATTTTATTTTTGTAGATATTGTCCCTTCCTATTCAGCTCACCCTGTGCCCTCTGTCTCTGTCTCTCTCTCTCTATATGGATATGTATGCATATATGCATGTATGTATGTATGTATGTATGTATGTATGTATGTATGTATATAATCCCTCCAACTACCCAAATATTGAGAAAAGTTTTCAAGAATTACAAATATTATTTTTCCATGTGGGAATGTAAATAGTTCAACTTTAGTATGATTTCTATGATTATGATTTCTCTTTCCTGTTTACCTTTTCATGCTTCTCTTGATTCTTGTGTTTTAAAGTCAAATTTTCTATTCAGCTCTGGTCTTTTCATCTTGGTTGTTTGAAAGTCCTGTATTTCATTGAATGACCATTTTTCTCCTGAAATATTATACTAAGTTTTGCTGGTTAAGGAATTCTTGGTTTCAATCCTAGCTCCTTTGACTTCTGGAATATCATATTCCAAGCCCTTTGATCCCTTAATGTAGAAGCTGCTAGGTTGTGTTATCCTACAGTACTTGAATTCTTTCTTTCTGGCTGCTTGCAATATTTTCTTCTTGATCTGGGAACTTTGGAACTTGACTATAATATTCCTAGGAGGTTTTTTTTTCAGATTTCTTTCAGAAGGTGATTGGTGGATGCTCTCAATATTTATTTTGCTCTCTGGTTCTAGAATATCAGGGCAGTTTTCCTTGATAATTTCATGAAAGATGATGTCTAGGTGCTTTTTTTGATCATGATTTTCCAGTAGTCCCATAATTTTTAAATTGTCCTGTATCTATTTTCTAGATCAGTTGTTTTTCCAATGAGATATTTCACATTGTCTTCTATTTTTTCATTCTTTTGCTTTTGTGTTGTAATTTCTTGGTTTCTCATAAAGTCATTAGCTTCCAGCAGGTCCATTCTAATTTTTAAAGATCTATTTTCTTCAGTGAACTTTTGAAACTCCTTTTCCATTTGGCTAATTCTGCTTTTTAAAGCATTCTGTTCCTTCTTGGCTTTTTGCACCTGTTTTGCCATTTAGATTAGTCTATTTTTTAGGTATTATTTTCTTTAGCATTTGTTTGGATCTCCATTAGGAAGCTGTTGACTTACTTTTCATGATTTTCTTGCATCACTCTCATTTCTTTTCCCAACTTTTCCCCCACCTCTCTTACTTGATTTTCAAAATCCTTTTTGAGCTCTTCCATATCCTGAGATCAATCCATATTTTTCTTGGAGGTTTTGGATGCAGGAGCTTTGGCTTTGATGTCTTCCTCTGATGGTATGCTTTGTTCCTCATCTGAAATGATGGAATGAAATACCTATTCACCAAGATGGTAACCTTCTACAAACTTAATTTTTTCCCTTTTTTGGGCATTTTCACAGCCTGTTACTTGACTTTTGATTCCTTTGTCACATGGAGGGTATACTCTAGGGACCTGTAAGTTTTAAGTTCCTCCAAGGTGGCAAAATCAAGGGAGAGGAGTTACTCTTCTCCTGTCTTGCACTCTCATCTTGGAACACCCACAAGCTTTTCTGCCCAGGACCTGTGAGTAGAATTCCCTCTCCAGAGCCTCTACCAGCTCCACCACATCAGCTCTCTTCCTGACTACAGGGCTGCCTCTCAGAACTGAGACTCAGATCAGTCTCTCAATTCCCCCAGGGTCCATAGACTGAGGGCTTCAAAAATGAACACTGCACAGCAGTAGCTGCTGCTGCCCTAGGGCCAGACCCTGTTCCCTTCTAATCCAGGTGAAAGAGCTTTCTCACTGACTTTTGAAGCTGTCTTTGGCATTTATGGGTTGAGAAATCTGGGAACTAAAGCTATTGCCTATGATTCTGCACCCTGAAGCCTCTCCAGTCCTGTCCCTGCTGTGCAGCATGACCAAGGCTGGCCTATGCTCCACTCTGAACCTGGTGCAATACACCTTTCCTGTAGGCCTTCCAGGCTGCTTTGGCCTGAAAATCTCTTTCATTCTCTCGTTTTGTGGCTTCTGCTGTTCTAGAATTTGTTTAAAGTCATTTTTTACAGATATTTTATTGGATATGGGAGGAGAGCTACAGCAGTTTTGTTCTTCTACTACACCATCTTGGTTCTGTCCCTCCTTATTTTTCTAAAATTTTATTCATCTCCTTAATTTCTTTCTTACTTATTTTTATGGTTAGATTTGTCTAGCTCAGAGAGAAGAAAGTTGAGGGATCCTGATACTATGTTTTACAATCTATTTCATCCTTTAACTTGTTTAACTTTTTCTTTAAGAATTTAGATACTTTGTCCCTTTGCATATATATATATATATATATATATATATATATATATATATATATATATATATATATGTGTGTGTGTGTGTGTGTGTGTGTGTGCGTGTGTGTGTGTGTACATATATATGTACACACATATATATATATATATATATATATATATATATATATGTTTATTATTGGTATTACTTCATTTTTTCTATGCAGCCTTTTTCGCAAGATGTAGCTTCCCTGATTATCCTTGATTTTTCCTTGATTAGGTGTATTTTTGCTCTTGATTTATCTGAGATCATTACTGTTACTCTTCTCTTTTTTTTTATTTCAGCTGCATCATAATATATTTTACTCTAATCTCTTATTTTAACTCTGTGGGTGTCTCTTTGTTTCAAATGTATTTCTTGTAGAAAACACATTGTTGGATTCTGGTTTCTAATCTAGTCTATTATCTGCTTCTATTTTATGGATGAATTCACACCATTCACATTAATAGTTATAATTACTATGTATTTCCCTTTATTCTATTTCTTCTATTTATGCTCTCTCTCTCTCTTAAGTTTGTTTTGCTTTTGATGATTGCTTCCCTTGATTTGCTCTCCCTTTTATCATCTCTTCCTTTCTCTTATCCCATTTCTCTCCCACTTCCCTGTAATGTAAGATAGATTTCTATTAACAATTGATGGTATGTATGTGCATGTGTTTGTGTGTGTACACACATGTAATATTCCCTCTTCAAACCAATTCATATGAGAATGAGGTTCAAAAATTACCTGTCCTCCCACCAATCTCTCCCTCCTCTGCAAAAGCTTTTCCTCATGTACCTCTTTTATGTGAGATAATTTTCACCATTCTTCCCCTACCCCCTTATTTCTGTGCATCCTTTTCTCTCACCTATACGTTTATTTGTGATTGTCCTAATCTAATTGACTTTATGCTCTGTATATGTTGGGTCCTTCTAACTATCCTAGTAATTATAAAGTTCTTGGGAGATACATGTGTCATCTTTCCATATAAAAAATGGTTTAACCTTATTGAGTTCCTTAAGATTTCACTTTCGTGGTTACCTTTTTATGTTTCTTTTTATGTCTTTAAATGTCAAATTTTCTATACATCTCTTTTTTTTCATCAAGAATGCTTGGAAATCCTCTTAAATTAAATGTCACCTTTCTCCCTCAATGGATTATACTCATTTTTTTCTGGATAGGTTATTTTTAATTGTATTCTCAGCTACTTGGCCTTTCAAAACATCATATTCTAAGCCCTCTTCTCCTTTAACATGGTAACTGCTTAATCTCGTGTGATCTTGACTGTCACTCCATCATATTTGAATGGTTTTGAATGGTTTATTTCTGGTTGCTTGAAGTATTTTCCCTTTTACCTGGGAACTCTGGAATTTGGTTATAATATTCTGGGAGTTTTCCTTTGGGGATCACTTTTAAAATATGACTCTGGATTCTTTAAATTTCCATTTTGCTTTATGAATCTAAGACACACACATTTTTCCTTTATAATTTCTTGAAGTAAGATTCCTAGGCTCTTTCTTTGATCGTGGGTTTTGTGTAGTCCAATTATCTCTATTCAATCTATTTTCCCATTCAATTGTTTTGTTTGAGGAAGTATTTCACATCTTTAATTTTCTCATTATTTTGACTTTTGTTATATTTTATGGAGTCATTTATGAAGTCCACTTGCTCAAATATAATTTTTTGAAGAATATTTTATTTTCAGTAAGCATTTGTACTTCTTTTTCTCATTTGGCCAATTCTGATTTTAAAGATTTATTTTCATTTGTCATGATTTGTACATCTTTTCCTTTTTCTCTGATTATGGTTTAGAGATACAATTTTCTTGTTTTTTTGTGCTTCTTTTACCAATCTGTTAACTGTCATTTCCCAATCTTCTTGTATCACTGTCATTTCTTTACCTATTTTTCACTCTGCTATGATAATTTGATTTGGAAAATCATTTTTATCACTTTTTCAAGAATTCTTGTACTTGTGTCCAGTTCGCACTTTTTTTCTTTGACAGTTCATAGCTACTTTGACATTAATGCCTTCTTCGGAGTTCATGTCTTAATGTCTCTGTTACCATGTTAAAGTTGTATGATTTGGTTCTGTTTTTTGTTGCTTTCTCATTTTCCATTCTATTTTTGACTTTGAACTTTATGTTAAAGTTCTTCTCTGTTCCCTAGTTGGAAGTGAGCATAGGAACTCTGTCCAGTGTCAGGCTTCTATTTTCAGAGGTAGTTCTGGGGGTTTGGAAGCTTTCAGTGCTGCAGCAATGTGATCCTGGTAGAGATATGGTCATGATTTTCTTGCTATTCACTCTAATCTTTACCTAGGAAAGGCCCCTGGTCCTTTCTAGCCACAAATGATACTGTTCCTTAAGACCTTAATCCTTGGGACTATAAGTAATGCTGTTTCTCAAGGCTCTTGATCCTTTGGGATTGAAAACATTGTTCTACCCCCTGAAACTGTGATCTGGAAATGGCTATGGACAATGGAGTCACCAAACAATGTCCTGTCTTATGGTCTTGGGGCCCCCAGTAATCTCTTTATGACCAGGTCTGTTTGCTGTCTTTGGATTCAGAGTTCCTGAAATTGCTGCTGGTCTTGTTGCCACCTCTAATATTTA
This sequence comes from Notamacropus eugenii, assembly GCF_028372415.1. NCBI lineage: Eukaryota > Metazoa > Chordata > Mammalia > Diprotodontia > Macropodidae > Notamacropus > Notamacropus eugenii. The sequence goes on from NC_092876.1 coordinate 189,855,218, forward strand.
TAGTTACTATTGCCACCATATAAGCTCTAGATCAGCCCCTACCCCAGTGTCCCAGCCCTCTTTTTTTGATCTTCTAAGTTGACTGGGAAAATGTTAGCTCTGTTGTTCCAAAGTTTAATTTGAGGCTGCTTCCTCTTCTCCACAATCTTGGCTCTCCCCTTAGAAATCCTTATATCTTATATCTGATCATACAAAAAAAGTAGTTTGGCAGTTTTGTGGAGACAAGCTTGGAGCTGGGAAAAAATTAAGGAAGGAAGATCAAAGAAGAGGCCATACCAATAATCTAGTCAAAAGGAGATGAAATTTTGGACTAAATCAGTGACTGTACAAGTACTGGGTAGAGGATCAATATAGAAGATGTTGTATGAATAGAAACAGTCAGTTGGGACAGAGACTTAGAACGGTGAATCATGAATTGCTCAGCAAGAGAAGAGGCCAAAATGCTTTGAAATCCAGACACCAAGGATACCATTAGTATAAGATTCAGAATCAGAAAGTGAATAGGATAAAATCAGGAGAAAAAAGGCTGAAATTGAAAAAAAATTCAGGAAGAAGAAAGCTTAAAGACTATGAATATAAGCAGATAAGAAACAGGAAAACCTTAACAACAGAAGGAAATATTGTCTATAGATCTGGTAAATGGACTCAAGTATGTTGGAATAAATACTGCAAAACTATCCAACATGGGATGAAACAGACAACTGGTGAAATATGGGATGAACCCAGGATAAGAACACACTGTTCTTGAGCAGTTGAAATGAGAAATGAAAATTATAAGAGCATGACAATTAATTACAAATATTTAAAATATGTGCCTACAATATAAGAAAAACACATTGATTTCATGGACAGCCTGAGTAGAGATAAACTCAGGATAATAAATCTCCCAAAATAACATGAGAAGACAAAACAAATTCTGTAAAGTTCTGTAAGTGAACAAGAGAAAGATCTTCAAATACAAAGGAAAGACAATTCAAAAAATGCAAGACAAATACATATGCACCAGAAAACACAGGATGCAAAGGAATGATGTGTTGTAATTAACAGTGGAGTTGAGGATGCAACCCAGGGTGCATCTAATCTTAATAATGTCTAAAAAAAGATGGATGTTTAATAATCATTTTCAAATTTTTATATAAATTTATTTATTTTCAGTTTTCAACATTCACTTCCACAAAACTTTGAATTTTAAATTTTCTCCTCATCTCTCCCCTACCCCCACCCCAGGACAACTTGTATTCTGATTGCCCTTTCCTCCAATCTGCCCTGCCTTCTTTCCCCCACCCCCTACATTATCATTTTCCCTTCTATTTTACTGTAGGATAAAATACATTTCTATACCACATTGCATATATATCTATTTCCTAGTTGCCTCGTTGCATGTTTCCTAGTTGCATGCAAAAACAACCTTGAACATTCATTTTTAAAGCTTTGAGTTCCACATCTTTCCCTTCTCCCCTCCCCATCCACCCTCATTGAGAAGGCAAGCAATTCAATAAAGGTTATACATGTGTGGTGATGCGAAACACCTCCATAACAGTGATGTTGTGGAAGACTATATTTCCTTCTATCCTTTCCTACCCACCATTTATTCAGTTCTCTCCTTTCACCTGTCCCTCTGCAAAAGTGTTTGCTTCTGATTAACCTTTCCTCAATCTCCTTCCCTTCTATTATCCAGTCTCCCTTTTCCCTTTACCCCCTGCTTTCCTGTAGGGTAAGATAAACTTCCATATCCAATTGAGTGGTTATGTTATTCCCTCCTGAAGCCAAATCTGATGAAAGGAAGCCTCACTTATTCCCTCTCAGCTTCCCCTTCTTCCCTTCCATTGTAGAAACTTTGTCTTGCCTTTTTTATGTGAGACAATTTGCTACATTCTACCTCTCCCTTTCTCTGTCTCTTAGTACATTCATCTCAACTTTTAATTTTATTTTTTAGATATTGTCCCTTCATATTCAGCTCTCTCTGTGTGTATATACATATATAGTATACATGTCCATGTATGTATATACATATGAATACATATATGTATATGTATATGAGTGTATATGCATATATGTGTACATATACATATGCTCCAACTGTCCTCATACTGAGAAAAATCTGAGTTACAAATACCGTCTTTCCATGTAGAAATATAAACAGTTCAACTTTAACAAGTCCTTTGTAATTTCTCTTTCCCATTTACCTTTTCATGCCTCTCTTGATTCTTGTATTTGAAAGTCAAATTTTCTGTTCAGCTCTTGTCTTTTCAACAAGAATGCCTGGAAATTCTCTATTTCACTGAAGTTCCATTTCCCCCCCTGAAGTATTATATTCAGTTTTGATGAGTAGGTGGTTCTTCATTTTAATCCTATCTCCTTTGACCTCAGAATATCATATTCCAAACCCTCTGATCCCTTAATGTAGAAGCTCCTGATAGTGTTTCCACAATACCTGAATTGTTTCTTTTTGGCTGCATGTAATATTTTCTCCTTTACCTGGGAGCTCTGGAATTTGACTAGAATAATTCTAGGAGTTTCTCTTTTCAGATCTCTTTCAGGAGGTGATAGGTGGATTCTTTCCATTTCTATTTTATCCTTTGCTTCTAGAATATCAGGGCAGTTTTCCTTGATAATTTCTTGATGTCTAGGCTTTTTTTTTTTTTTTTAATTATGGCTTTAAGGTAGTCCAATAATTTCAAAATTGTCCTTCCTGGATCAATTTTTCCAGGTAAGTTGTTTTTCCAGTGAAAAATACATTTCCACATTGTTTCCTATTTTTTCATTCTTTTGGTTTTGTTTTATAACTTCTTGATTTCTCATAAATTCATTAGCTTCCATTTGCTCCATTCTAATTTTTAAAGAATTAGTTTCTTAAAGGAGCTTTTGGATCCCTTTTTTTCATTTGGATGATTCTGCTTTTTAGGACTGTCTTCTCATTGTCTTTTTGGATGTATTTTGCCATTTGGGTTACTCTAATTTTAGAGGTGTCATTTTCTTCAGCATTTTTTGGGGTTTCCTTTATCAAGCTATTGAATTGTTTTTCATGATATTCTCGCATCACTCTCATTTCTCTTCTCAATTGTTTCTCTACTTCTCTTACTTGATTTTCAAAATCCTTTTTGAGCTCTTCCATATCCTGAGATCAATCTATATTTTTCTTGGAGGTTTTGGATATAGGAGCTTTGGCTTTGTTGTCTTCTTGTGGTTTGGGGGAAGAGCTGTCGGAGTTCTCCGCTTCTACTCTGCTATGTTGGTTCCACCCTCCCCCCCCCATTAAAAAGTATTTGAAAATATTTAAAAGGTATAATATATAAGGATATTATTTGTCTCTCAAATATACCAAACAACACAAATGTTAGATGAGTAAAAAAAAAATGTCATAGCCCAAAACAGCAAAAGCAGCAACATAATGGGAAAGAGATCAGGAAGAAATTTCTTGCCAAGTATAAATAAATATACAGGGGTTCAGGCAGAAAGCAAGTGGAGAAAATAGTGAAGAGATGGTCTGGGAGCATTATTGACAGTATTTAGTAACTCTCAACCTAGAGGTGAATTGATGTGCTTTTTCTTTGGAGGAAGGTACATTGCAACATTAAAGTACACATGAAGGAGGAGAAGAGGGAGAGGGATAGAGGAATATGTGATATTCTGTGGCCAAATTGAGGGCCAGTAGTGAAAAGATGACCCCTGTATTCCCAAAGAGAGAAGAGCCTACAAGGGAGTGGGCAAAGAGAAAGAGGAAAGGATTAAAAAGGAGGCAGGGAAGGGAAGAGCTCTTGTTTTGGTGGTGAAAGGAGATTCCATTTATGAATGCTGCTGTGGTTGAAGAGAAATGTTCTGTGAAAAAAGGAGACAAATAAGGAAACTGCATTATACTAAAAGGAACCATAAACAAGAAACTGATATCAGTAGTATACCTGTACCAAATGCTTGTACCAAATTCATAAGGGAAATATTTGAGTTACAAGAAGATATAGACAGTAATGCAAAAATTAAATGAGCCTTCAATATCCCTCTCTCAGTTTTGAATAAGTCTAATAGAAAAATTTTCTAAAAAAAAAGAAAAAAAGGAAAAAATATTGTGGGGCTGAAAATATTCCTGGAGAAACTAGAGTTAAATGACTTATGGAATCTTTGAATTGGATAGAAAAAAATACGTATTTTAGCACTCCATGGAGCTTTTACAAAAAAAAGTGATTCCATTGATGAACTTATACTCCAAATAAGCCCTCAGCAAAAAGAAAGTTCTCATGTACACCAAACTAAATATCAGTACTTTTCTGCTGGAAGAAAACAGCAAACAGAAAGAAAGTAGATACACATTTATTGAGGAATGGATAAAAAAATTTGTGGTGTATGAATATAATGAAATATTAATATGCTACAAGAAATGCTGTATGTGATCTATACAGGACCATGTGAAAGGCTCTACATGAACTGCTTCTGAATGAGGTAAGCAGAATCTAGAATATGAGGCACAATAATTATAACACAGTAAATGGAAAAGATCAATTACACAAAAAATTAAAAGTAAAATAATAAAATTTTAGAAATCAAGCATAGATCAAATCAAGAGATATGCAAAGACAATCCCTACTTGCCCCTTTGTGGAAGTGAGAGGTCCATAGTTGTCATATATTACACTTATTTTCATACTTCTTCAATGTATTGATCAGTTGTGCTGATATTTTACTCTCTAAAACAATATTTATTGTGTGGGATTGCCCTCTATAAAGAGGGAGATGAGGGAGAGATTCTTGGGATATTTATGGGAATGTAAGCCACAAGATAGCAATAAAAAATGTGTTAAAAAAAGGAAAAATAAGAATGAAAATATTTGACAAATGATTGGATGTGTGAAGTGAGAATAAATAATTCAGGACAGTATTGAAGTTGCACACTTGAAAAAATAAAGAAGTTTGAAAGAGGAGTGGGTTTGATGGGGAAAGCAAATGAATTACTTCTACTTTGAACATGTTGAATTTGAGATATTTATGGTGCATACAGTTTGAAATACTCTGTGATAAGTGAAATTGAGGGAAGAGATTGATTCCAGATCTATAGATCTGGGATCCATTTGCATAAATATGAAAAACTCATGTGAACTGATGAGATCAACATGTGAAAAAGCTAGAGACAGGGAGGAGAGAACCAAAGACAATTTGGGGGGATATATCCAAAATTAGAGATAGCTCAGTATTCCTTCCCTTATTTATACAGGGACACATCCGTCACTCAGTTTATTAACCAAAGAGTTTTCATTATTTGAATGTCATGACTAAATTAGACACCAGGGAGCTCTACTTATTAGTCTACTTGAGTTATTACCTCAGCCTTCTTTGGTCACGGTCCATGACGAACTAGGGATAGTAACTTTGTAAAAAGCTACAGTATTTCTGTCCTATGGACACTCACTTCTGAAAATGTTTTCCTTGCTCCCCTCCTTAAATGGCACACTACTAGTTCAGGGGAACTCATAAGTGGCTTTAATTTTTAACACTTTACTGCCAGGTTCCAATTCATTTAAGTCAATAAAATGTAATTTTGTTGAAATATTAACATTAAAAAAATAAACCTACTATTTAATTTATCAGCTGACAAAATCGATTTGACTGGAGCTCCTGCCTCAGAGTGGTCCTGCACTCTCTCAGATGACTTCCAAAAACAGCTGCCAAATCATACACTAGTTTATTATGACCATATAGTTTTATGAACATGGAATAAAGTGAAAATGGAAAAAATAATCCTATACGGAGACATTCACCATCACAAATTTCCTCCTTGTTTTCTTCCAATTTCCCCTTAGATCTTCAGGTACAAATACTCAAACCTGCGTGTACCTCATGAAGAAAGAGGTATTCATGCCCCATGTAAGGCTTGTTAGAAAAAAAGTAAAAGTTGGTAATTTGTTATTTCCCTCAACTCATGTGCCTGGAGGCCACAAAAATCGTGTTGTCGGACAGAACTCAAATGCTTCTGGTAGGTTTTGGTTATGGTGTCTATTGCTTTTAAAAGCAGTCCTGGATCACCCTGTATGGTCACACTGTTCCAAGAAATAGAATGAAATATCATGAACAAGCATACATAGGGTCTGTCTTGGATTGTGTAGCTCCTTAACAAAGAGGGCTACACTTCAAGGAATCCCACATCTGCTCTCTCATCATGGAGACTGTAGGAATACTCATGTAATTTCTATTTCCTTTGTTTCCCTCTATGAATCACATCATGCACCCTTAGGATCCACAGAGATTAAATAACAGGGATACTAGGCTACAATACAATTTGATCAATCAACCAATAATGCTCCTGTTATCAATCAGGTCTTTTCTAAGAGTAGAGAAAAGAGAAGTAAACATGATCCAGAGGCTTCAGGGAGGAGACAGAGATTGACTACTGACATTCAATGAATATATGTAAGAGCCAAAAGATAAGGATTCAAGATCTTTGGAACTTGAGAGAATGATCTGGAAGTAAAATAGAGTAATGTTGAAAGAATATCTCTAGCTATGTGTGAAATAAAATTGCCACAAAATGTGTACTATATACTTTCTTTGGTACTATTCTCTTGTTTTATAATTCCTTAGTAAACTCTAAGACATGCATATTTTTCCTATTTTTTTAGTACTTTATTTTTCCCTAGTTACATGTAAAAACAATTTAAAATATTCATTTTTAAAACCTTGAGTTCCAATTTCTCTCTCTTCCTCCCTCCTCATCTCTCTTCAGCAGGAAAACAAGCAATTTCATATAGGTTAAACATGTCTAGTCATGCAAAACATGTCCATAGTACATGTTGTGAAAGAAAATTTAGACAAAAAACTCAAGAATAAAGAAAATTTTAAAAAAGGATGCTTCAATTTGTATTTAGACACTATCTAGTACTTTTCATCATGAGTACTTTAAGTTGTCTTGGAGCATTGTATTGCTGGGAATAACCAAGTCACAGGGTATGCATGGTTATATAGCCCTTTGGACATAGTTTCAATTAGCCTACAGAGTAGTTGAATCAGTTCACAATTCCACTAACAGTGCATTAATGTTCCACTTACCCCACATCCCCTCCAAAATTTATCATTTATATTTTCTGTCCTATTAGTCAATTTAATAAGTACGAGGTAGTACCTCAGAATTGTTTTAATTTTCATTTCTCCAATCAATAGAGTGTGAGTATTTTTCATATGGCTATAGATAGCTTTCATTGCTTCATCTGAAAGGTGATCATATCTTTTGATCATTTATCAATTGGGGAATGGCTCTTATTTTTATAAAACTGACTCAGTTCTATAAATGTTTGAAAAATGAGGCCTTTATCAGAGAAACTTTTTCTCTTTCCTTTCATAGTTTGCCACATGTACTTCAAGAATGCAATGGTGGCAGGTGCTTCTTTTCACTGATACAGAACCCACTTCTGGGTAATATGAGGAAAAAATGGCAATGTAGACTTTTTCTCCAATCCCCACAACTTCCCAAACCACTCCAGAACAGAAATTGTGCAACCCAGATAAAGCAACTTCTTCTGTTCCATTGTCTATGACAACCTAACTATAAAAAAGGGTAAAAACCACACCCACAAAATTAAAAAAAAAAAACTTGACAAACAAGGAACTGCTCTTCACTGATCCTAAGCTCACTAAGCGCATCTCCCCCACATCTCATGCCACTGACAGTGAAGCCACAGTACCAGATCCAAGAATACAAAACAGGTTTACATCAAAATCCACCCCTGCATTGTCTTCCCCTCTCCTTCTGTCCAGGCTATGGAAATTTGCTTTAGCCTTGACCATCAGTTTGACCACATCCCTTCAGGAACAAAAGCCTGCTTGGGGTTGCAAAATAGAAGCATCAGTGCTGCAAAACTCTAAAAATCCAGTGCCAAGGAAAGCAGGCTCTGAACTACCAGGGTTAACATGCTCCAAACCACTGATGTCAGGCCAGAGAGTTAAGAAATAAAAGGAATTAGATAGGACCCCCTGTGTGAAGGGATCTGTGCAGTATTCCACTAATACTGAGGGAAAGAGTACCACATGTAGACTGGATCATTTATGACCACTCAAAAGTCAGTTGGTGCAAAAACCTAGCCTGGTGAGCTATGGATTGCCCAGTGTAAGAGAAGACTGATATGCTTCAAGATCTAGCCCTAAGGAAAAGGCAAATCATAAGGGAGGAAATCAGGAAGAGATGATAAAGAAAATAAGGGGAAGTAGAAGGGAAAAACTGAAAATATTGAGGACAGACAGAAAAAAAATTCCAGAGACCATGAACATAAACATAACAGGAGAAACAGTGAAAAGAAAATATGGTTTCCAGATCTAGTAAATGAGTTCAGACATCTATGATCAAACACTACAATGAAGGAAAATTATCCAATACTTGAGAAGACAGAGGACGGTGTAGAATTTAAGGACAATATGGAACCACAAAAAAAAAATTGTTCCTAAGTGCTTTGAAAGGGAAATGAGAATAATGAGAGTACAATTTATGTCCTGCATAGGAAAAATGATAAGCAGAATAGAAAAACTTGAATATGCAACTTTAGGCCTTATTAAAAAAAGAAAAGTGAATAATAAACAAAAGTAAAAGACAACTGAAAAGAAGAGAAGCAATAAGATAATAATACAAGACTATATGCTCATAATGTAAGCAAAATACATATATCTCAAAAGCAGGATACACAGAGACAACCTTAGGAAGACTAGTCTCCCAGGAGATCATAATAGGACAAAAAACCTGAACACCATAATGAAGGAAAAAATAGAAGACAGCTGCCCAGAACTTTTGAACATAAAAGACAAAATCCCAATTGAAAGAATTCAGAGATTATATTCAGAAAAAAACCCAAACTGTAAACCCAAGACACATAGTAGTTAAATAAACAATTCAAGTCAGAAACAACAAGCTCATCAAGTCACCAGGAGAAAGACCTTCAAATACAGAGAAAATGACATTCGAATGACACAAGACTTTCTTTATGCTCCCTTATGAGAAAGGAAAAAGGAAGGGAATAATGTTTTCCAAAGAGCATTAGTGCTCAGAATTCAACCTAGGGTGAGCCAATCTGCAAATCTTAGCATAACTAGGAGAAAAGATAGACATTCAATATTAAAGAGGATTTTGAAACATTTTTTAGAAAACAAAATGTAGCTGAGGAGATTATTTGCTTCTTGAACAGCTCAAACAACAAAAATAAAGGAGTGAATAAATACAAATAGCAGCAGTAAAGATAAAAAGAACAGAAAGATATTTTTTAAAAGAGATATACAAGGAGATAGAAGTGAGGGCCCAAATCTGGTAAAGGTAACATTGAAAAGGCAGACAGGAAGCATTATGGTGGCAACAGGTGAATGCTTCTTTTATGGGACTACATTATATTTTGAGAAAGTGCATAGAAGTAGAGATGGGAAGAGCACAATAGGGATGCAGTGGAGTCAAATCAAGAGTTAGCAATGAGGGGAAGAGGACCTCTATGGACTAAGAAAGAGAAGAGTCTATAGAAGAATGAATGATAAAGAAGGGAAAAGGAGGCAGAGCCAAGATGGTAGAGTAGAAGGACGCACCTCTAGAAACTCTCCCCCCACAACCCAAAAATACCTGTAAAAAAATGACTCCAAAGAAATTCTAGAGCAGCAGAAGTCACAAAACAACAGAGTGAAAGAGATTTTCAGCCAAAGACCGCCTGGAAGGCCTACAGGAAAGGTCTATCACACTGGTGCAGAGCAGACTGCAGCTCACAGTGTGGCACAGACAGGACCCAGAACAGACTTCAGGGCGCCACCACCAGCAGCAGTTCCCAGATTGGTCAACCCACAAATGCCAAAGACAGTAAGAAAGCTCTTTCACTTGGGTGAGAAGGGAATGTAGTCTGGACCTGCCAACAGCAGCCATTGCAGGTGCAACATTCATTTTTGGAGCCCTCTGCCTAAAGACCATGGATAATTGAGCCACTGATTTGGATCTCAACACTGAGTAGTTCTCCTTGATTGAGGAAGAATGTTGGAAGTGGAGGTGGCGGAAGCTTTGAGAGGGAACCCTGCAGGCAGATCTTGGACAGAACAGAGTACCTATGGTTGCTCCCAGACCAGAGTGCAGGCCAGGAGAGGAGTAAACTCCTCTTCCTCGACTGTGCCACCTGAGAATTGACAGGCCCTAATAGTACACCTTCCTCTTAACAAAGGACTCAAAAGTCAAGTAACTGGCTGGGAAAATGCCCCAAAAAATAGAAAAAATAAGACTACAGAAGGCTACTCTCTTGGTGAACAGGTATTTTCTTTCATCCTTTTGGATGAAGTAGAATAATGCATAATATCAGAGGAAAACCTGAAAGTAAAGGCTTCTACATCCAAAACCTCCAAAGTAAATATGCAGTGGTCTCAGACCATGGAAGAACTCAAAAAGCATTTTGAAAATCAAGTAAGAGAGGTGGAGGAAAAATTGGGAAGAGAAATGAGAGCAATGTAAGAGTTAACAGCTTGTAAAGGAAACTCAAAATAATGCTTATGAAAATAACACCTTTAAAAAATTGCCTAGATTAACAGATGAAGAAGTAGAATATTTAAATAACCCCATCTCAGAAAAACAAATTGAACAAGCCATGAGTGAACTCCCTAGGAAAAAAATCTCCAGGGCCAGATGAATTTACAAGTGAATTCTATCAAACATTTCAAAAACAATTGATTTCAATATTATATGGACTATTTTGGAAAAGTGGGGAAGAAGGAGTACTCCTAAATTCTTTTTATGATAAAATATGGTTTTGATACCTAAACCAGGAAGAGCCAAAACAGAGAAAGAAAATTATAGATCAATTTATCTAATGAATATAGACTCAAAAATTTTAAATGAGATTTTAGCAAAAAGAATACAGCACCTTATCATGAGAATAATACATTATGATAAGGTAGGATTCATACCAGAAGTGCAGAACTGGTTCAATATTTGGAAAACTATTAGCATTATTGATCATATCAACAACAAACAACAAACATAACAGAAACCCCATGATTATCTCAAGAGATGCAGAAAAAGCATTTAACAAAATACAGCACCCTTTCCTATTGAAAATACTGGAGAGCATAGGAATAAATGAAACTTTCCTTAAATTAGTAAGCAGTATCTACCTAAAACCTTCAGCAAGCATTATATCCAATGGAGATAAGCTAGGTGCATTTCCAGTAAGATCAGGGATGAAACAAGGATGTCCATTATCACCACTATTATTCAATTTGGTACTAGCAATGCTAGTTGTAGGAATAAGAGAAGAAAAGGAAACTGAAGGAATTAGAGTAGGCAAAGAAGAAACGAAGTTATCACTTTTTGCAGATGATATGATGATATATTTAGAGAATCTCAGAGAATCAAGAAAAAAACTACTTTAAATAATAAACAACTTTGGCAAAGCTGCATGTTACAAGATAAACCCACACAAATCTTCTGCATTCCTATATATTAGTAACAAAGCCCAACAGCAAGAGATAGAAAGAGAAATCCCATTTACAACCAGGGTGGACATTATAAAATATTTGGGAGTCTACCTGCCAAAACAAATCCAGGGACTATACGAACACAACTACAAGATACTTTTCCACAAATAAAGTCAGATCTAAGTAAATGGAAAAACATCAGCTGCTTGTGGGTAGGTCAAGCCAATATGATAAAAATGACAATTCTACCTAAATTAATTTACTTATTTAGTGCCTTACCAATCAAACTACTAGATAATTATTTTCTACAGCTGGAAAAAAATAATATCAAAATTCATCTGGAAGAAGAAGAGGTCCAGGATATCAAGGTGAGCAATGACAAGAAATGCTAGGAAAGGTGGTTTAGCTCTACCAGATTTCAAATTGTTTTATGAAGCAGCAATTATCAAAACCACTGGTTAAGAAACAGAAGGGTAGACCTGTGGAATATACTAGATACTCAAGACACAGTAGTCAATGAATATAACAATCTACTGTTTGATTAACCCAAGGACCTCAGCTTCTGGGATAAGAACTCATTGTTTGACAAAAATTGCTAGGAAAACAAGACAACAGTGTGGCAGAAACTCTGAGATAGCACATCACACCTATCAGATTTGTTAATATGACAAAACAGGAAGATGATAAGTTGGAGAAGATGTGGGAGAGTTGGAACACTAATTCATTGTTGGTGGAGCTGTAAGCTGATCCAACCATTCTGGAGAGCAAGTTGGAACTATGGCCAAAGGCCTACAAAAATGTGCATACCCTTTGACCCAGCAATATCACTTCTAGGACTGCATTCCAAAGAGATCATAAAAATGGGAAAGTGTTCCACATGTACAAAAATATTTATAGCAGCACTCTTTGTGGTGACCAAAAACTGGAAATCAAGGGGATGCCCACAAATTGGGGAATGACAGAATAAATTGTGGTATGTGAATGTAATGGAATATTATTGTGCTATTAGAAATGATGAACAGGAAGACTTCAGAGAGGCCTGGAAAGACTTATGTGAACTGATGCTGAGTGAAAGGAGCAGAACCAGGACAACCTTGTACACAGCAACAACCACAGTGTGCTAGGATTTTTTCTGGTAGATGTAGAACTTCATTACAATGCAAGGACCTAAAAAATTCCCAATGGTCTTTTAGGGAAAAATGTCTTCCACATGCAGAGAGAGAACTATGGAATTCAATCACAGACTGTAGCAGATCATCTTATTTTGTATTACATTTTGGTTTGTTATAACATTTCTCTCATTCATTTAAATTCTTCTATACAACATGACTATGGTGAAAATGTATTTAATAGGAATGTATGTGTAGAACCTATATCAAATTCTATGCCATCTCAGAGAGGGAGGGGGGAGGGAGGGAGGAATGAAGGGAAGGGAGGGGAAAAAAATTTAGGTTATACAGTAGTGATTATGGAACACTGAAAATAAAGAAAAATGAAACATAAAAAAGTAATTAAATAAAGGCCAAAAAAAGAGCCTAGACATCATCTTCATGAAATTATCAAGGAAAACTGCCGCGATATTCTAGAACCAGAGGGCAAAATAAATATTGAAAGAATCCACCCATCACCTCCTGAAAGAGATCTGAAAAAAGAAACTCCTAGGAATATTGTAGTCAAATTCCAGAGTTCCCAGGTCAAGAAGAAAATATTGCAAGCAGCCAGAAAGAAAGAATTTGAGCATTGTAGAAATACAATCAGGATAACACAAGGTCTGGCAGCTTTAAGGAATTGAAGGGCTTGCAATATGATTTTCCAGAAGTCAAAGGAACTGAGATTAAAACCAAGAATCAACTATCCAGCAAAACTGAGTATAACACTTTGGGAGAAAAAAATGGTCATTCAATTAAACAGAGGACTTTCAAACATTCTTGATGACATGACCAGAGAAGAATAGAAAATTTGATTTTCAAACACAAGAATCAAGAGAAGCATGAACAGGTAAACAGGAAAGAAAAATCATAAGGGACTTTCTAAAGTTGAACTGTTTACATTCCTACATGGAAAGTTATTATTTGTAGCTCTTGAGACTTTTCTGACTATTTGGGTAGTTAGAGGGATTATACACACACACACCATACATACACATGTGTATATGTATACAAACATACATACACACATATGTGTGCATATGTGTATATATATATATATGTAGAGAGATACAGAAAGAGGGAGAGACAGAGAGCAGAGGATGAGTTGAATAGGAAGGAATGATGTCTAAAAAATAAAATTAAGGAGTGAGAGAAGAATATATTGGGAGGAGAAAGAGAGAAATGGAATGGGACAAATTATCTCTCATAAAAGAAGCAAGAGAAAGCTGTTTCAATGGAGGAGAAAAGGGGAGAGGTGAGAGGGAAAAATAAAGCTTACTCTCATCATATTTGTCTTAAGGGAGGAATAACATGCTCACTCAATTTGGTATGAAAATCTATCTTACACCACAGGAAAGTAGGGGAGAAGGGGATAAGTGGAGTGGGGGATGATAGAAGGGAGGGGAAGTGGGAGGAGGGAGTAATCAGAAGTAAATACTTTTGGGAAGGAACGAAGTCAAAAGAGAATACAATAAATGGACAGAAGAATGGGATGGAAGGAAATATGGTTAGTTGTAAACAACAAGACTATTATGGAAGTCTTTTGCAAAATTACACATATATAGCCTATATTGAATTGCTTCCTTTCTCAGTGGGGATGGGTGGGGAGGGAGGAAGGGAGAGAAATTGGAACTCAAGATTTTAGGAACAAACGTTGAGAATTGATTTTTCATACAAATGGGAAATAAGAAATGCAGGTTATGGGGTATAGAAATCCATCTTGCCCTACAAAAAAAGAGAGAAGATGGGGATAAGGGAAGGAAGAGGTGTGATAGAAGAAGGGTAGATTGGGGAAAGTGGTAATCAGAATGCATGATCTTTTGGGGTGTGGTGAGGGGAGAGATGGGAAGAAAATTTGGAACTCAAAATTTTGGGCAAATGAATGTTGAAAACTAAAAATAAAGAAACAAAAAAAAAGAAAAAGAAAAAAGATAAGCTGTACAGAGAACTACACCACATTCCAGCAACTAAAGGGAAAATTATTTTAAGTCACCGAGTACATATTCTATCTGGTCTCTCTACCTTCTCCCCACTCCTATTAACCTTGGGGTTAACTTTTCCATAATCAGAAAGGTAACCTTTTTTTACCCGTTGGGTAAAGTTTGAGATACAACAATCTCCACTGTGGTCAAGAATGCTGGATGTGCGTATAATAAGGCTCCTGCTTTATTAATGTACATTGCAGTTGCATAGTGCTTTACAACTTCTAATAACTTTCATATACATGATCATTCACAGCTTCCAAATCTATATATCCAGACCCCTATCTCTCTCTTTACAGTACCACATTCCTGCTTGAGATCTCTGAGCATCCTGCAGGAATTTTCAAATCAGTATATCCAAAATAGAACTCTTATTCCCCCATTCATCCCCCCAAAAAGGGAAAAGATTGAAAAGTGGGGGAGGTGGGAGGAGATTTCGCTGATGAATTCTCCTTTGGTTGATGGAAGATGACGACCTTACATTGCATAAGACCTGGAAAGTTTATACATGAAAAGTCTACTTGTCCTGAAAAGAAAGAAGCTGGAACCCCCAGGGGCAATTTACATGTGGAGGAGTAAATATCATGGACAAAAAGATTAAATTTCCAAGCAAACATGGGAGAGAGCAACAGGAAAGTGTATAGATGAGGTTGGGCTAGGGACCCTTCTGTGAGACAGTGTCCTGACATCTGAAATAATTGCCATTGCTCTGAGAGTGAGGCACAATGGAAAAGAGAAATCTAAGGATTGAGTCCTACAAAGTAAAGGAAGAAACTACCTAAAGGGCAGAATGCAGAATGGTTACATTGGAAGCTTTGATGCATAAAGATGCAGATAAAAGAGAGGGACTAGTTGCATATAGGTTTTATGAATCAGAGAATAAGGGTCTACAGTAACAGAAAGAGAAAATAGATGATGAAGAGAGTGAGATATCCTTCTTGTGGAAAGGGGTGCAAAAATGTACTAATAAGCAAAAACAAATGAATGGGAGTAGATGAAGAGGAAATCTCCATCACTAACTAAAAGAAAAAAAGAGAGGGAAGAAATATATCACCATACAAAAAATGAAAAGTGGAAGAAATAAACAAAACCATAAAGGGAACAGGATAACAAATGAGAACAGGGATCAGGGGAGAGTAGGGAAGATGCAATAGGAATAGAGCCACCTCTTTTAAAAGATTAGAATAAAGTAATTGAAAGGAATTTAATATTGTGTTTATAGCAAAAGAAGGGAAAACTATAACTTAAAAAATTCTAAAGACAGATTAAGGAAACTATAAACTCAATAACTTTAGACATATTAAACCATCCAATAAGATAAAAAAGAGCAACAGATCAGATAAGAAACAAAACCCTACAATCTGTGGTTTATAGGAAAACATTTCTAAAAAGACATGAACAAAAGTAAACTGACAGGATGGGAAAAAATTACCATGCATCAAATGAATCCAAAAAGTAATCCATCATACAAAACAAAAACAAAATAAAAAAGGATAGACAAGGAAACTATAATATGGTTAAAGAGTGGGTGTTCATCCTTCATTGCTGAAGAAGACCATGCCATCAGAGAAATAATGATATGACTTGCACTTGACTTTGTTTTGAGTGAGGGAGGGCTGTGCAGGTCACCAGCCTCACTTTCCTCTCCTGAACCATCTGAATCCAGTGACCAGATATTCATCAGGATGACTGGAGATGACCCAGGATGAAGCAATTGGTGTTGTGACTTGCCCAAAGTCACCCAGTTAGTGAGAGTCAAGTATCTGAGGTGAGATTTGAACTCAGGGCCTCCTGACTCCTGCACTGGTGCTCTATCCACCACACCACCTAGCTGCCCCAATAGTTAAAGGAACCATACACACAAAACCAATGTCAGTAATAATATAGTTTTCAAATGTCTTAGCATCTAAGTTCATAAGGAAAACATTTTCTGAGTTTCAGGAAGCCCTAGACAATAATGCAATAATGACAGGAGACTTCAATATCCTTCCATCAGTTTTGAATAAATAACAAAGAAATAAAATGGAAAATATGGAATTGGAAACATTACTGGAAAACTGGAGTTAAATACATATGGTATCTTCTAAATGGGACAGAAAAAGAATATACATATTTTTCTTTTCACCAAATATAACTTAAAAAAAACTGATCATGTTAGAGCACAGTGATACTGTAAAAAAACGTAAAAAAGCAAAAAATAATAAATCCCTTTCTTGACCATAATGCAAAGAGAATAGAAATTAACTGAGGGACCATAAACAAAAGATACAAACCCAAATATAGACTTAATGAAATATTAAAAAATAGATGGATTAAAGAACAAATCATAGAAACAAATGAAGACTATATTGAAGAAAATTATGATAATGGAACAGCATATCAAAATTTCTACAAGACAGCTAGAGTAATCCTCAAGATTAAAATCATATCCTTACAGTTAGATATTTACAAAGTAGAAAAAAAGAGATTAATGAAATATATATGCATATGCCAGTATGTACATGTATGTATGGATATATGCATGCATGTATACACACATGTTAAAATCATAGATGCAGATCCTCTCTGCTAGGCAAAATATTTAATTAATCATTGTAGTTTATAGAGAAAAAAATCACCTTATTGCCTACTTTCTGGATGAGTATCTCTAAACTTGCCTCAGTTGATTTCTCAAATAACGTGCAAAGTTTCCTAATGCCATATTGCCAAACTGTCCAATTTCAGAATCAGAACTTCTGCTGTTCCATCATGAGAGAACTGAGCATCAACTTTCTGTTATAATGAGACATCAACTTTGAACCTTCATGCAAGGATATTCCTTGTGAAACACTGAAAGTAACTCCAGAAGTCACTGATGAACTGCTTCTTGAAAATCAGAGGTAGTTTTTACTAGTTAAAATTTCATTGCACTATGTAAGAGGGCAAAATTTTGGCTGATGGGTAGTCTCAAAATCTTCTTGCCTACCAAAAGCAGGATATCTAGAAATGATGTCCTGTCAAACCTGAAATTCATCTAGAGTAAGGCATGAGGGAGGGGAATGGGCCAGTGATGCCACGGGGAGAGCAACAGCCAGAGAGGTTCAAGACTGGCCGAATCTCTAGGGCAGTTGTATGTGAAAGGGGACAACTGGCAACACAGAGACCCATCCTCCCATGGCTCTTCTGGGATTGAAAGTGGAGAGAAATGAGGTAAAAGACTCCATGCTGACCAGACCTGTGATGAGAACTGGGAGAGTATATATCTGCAGTGGATAACTATGAAAGTTCAAGGACCAGCCTAGGGAAGAATTCTCTCCTGGATTTTGGCATCCTTGGAAAAGGTCAATTGCCTCCATGTGTTTAAGGTTCTAATACACTATAATTGAGCAAATTATAAAGAAATACCCTTTCTCTTGGAGTTCAGAAAGTGCAAACACATAGCAATTTCTTCTAGGTTTTTTGTTAACATGCAGTTGTTCAGATTCACTGCTACTACTGACCTCATGATTATTTATTTTGGTCTGTCACATCCTTGGGCTATAACATCTCAGATTTCAATCGTAACAACTTTGCCTCCTAGAACTTTACAGTTTACAGAGTGGTGTCATCTGTGTTCCTGAAAACAATCTTGTGAGGCAGATAGTGTAGTTATTATGACCCCCATTTTCAGAAGAGATAACTAAAGCTCGGAGAGGTTTAATGACTTGTCCAAAATCCAGAGCTAAAACTTAAACCCAAGTTTTTCAGATTCTAAGTCAATTATATTTTCAATTATACGTTATGATCCAAGCAATGCAGTGAAATCCAATTCAAGGAACAGAAATAGCATGGGGTAGGGGACATGCAGGGGTTCTTAAAAGTCTCAGTTTATTTATAAACTTTAATCAATTAATTAATTAATAGCTTATTTTTCCTAAAAACTTAAAACTTCACTGAAAGTTTTGAGACTTCCAGTATCTATAATATATAAATAGAACAAAAGTAACCTAATACTTTTCTAAACATTCATAAAGGTTAAAGTTCCCATGGAATCATGACAAATTTCTTGAAAGTCCAGAGAAGTTAGATGAACTGTCCAAGGACACACAGCTACAAACTGAACTTGAATCTGAGTCTTTCTTGTTTCATGCTGTGTCCTTTCTTCTCTAGCAACACACAATGAAATCCAAATTAAAGAATAAAAAAGGTGGGGGAGTGTTGATAAGCTATAATGGAATATAAGCTTTAATAGCTTAAAACTGCACTAAGACTTTTAGGATACCCTGTAGATTTTATCAGTCAAAACAACATAGGACTTTCCAAAAGTGTGTACAGATGAAAAATCATGTAGAATTATTTCATGTTTCTGGAAAAATCACATTGCCTTGGCAAATTATTAAGTACTAAGAAATGTAAATAAACATAGCCCATTGCAACAAAACTTTAGCAGGATAACTAAAAATAGCTGTTCTAAGCTACCATTCCCCCTCCTCCTTCAAACCCCAACAAATACTGTATTTTTAAATTAAGAAGTTGGACCAAGCCCTGCTGAGCCCTGCTCCAGGTTTGGCATTAAGCCTGCAAAAATACTTATTATGGTCAACCTCTGCTACCGAAACTTTTATTATGGCTGGATGTAGGCAGACTTGGTCAACAAGAAAGATGCTTCTAATCTCATTTATGCTTGATGCATATGTTTTTCACCATGTTCCAATTCAGAACAGTCTGTTTCTCTTCAGTATGCGGTTCTCCCTCCCTGCAACCCCTCTCCTCTCCCCACACATAGTCACATCAGATTTTATTATTTAACTCACATGCTTGTCACAAAAGCTATTTCTGTGCCTAGTGGGCTTAAAATTATTTTTAAAGAGATGTATTTGTCCCCTTTTTAGAGGATGCATATGCTTGCCTGAATTTTATTAGGGGAAAAATACATTTCTGCATTGATGAAACCAAAATCCTGTCTTCATCCTCAAATTATCTGAAAATATATGAAGTGCCAGTGAAGAAAACTGTGAAGGAAAATAAAGCTAATTGGGCACCTAATGCTCCTATTCTGAAAAATAGCCATCATAAAATGTCATACCAAGGAAAACTCCTTTTCATAGGACCAAGAGTAGAGAATCTATCCTTATGTTGTAGTGGTTAGACGGTGGGCTGAACGTCAGGAAACCTGAAGTGAGGCTGAAATCTTGTTTCTGACCATGGAGCCACAGGCAAACCACTTAACCTAGAAGTGGCTGAGGCAACTCTCAAAGACTTTTTTTTTTTTTTTTTTTTTACAATTTATTTATTTTACTTTTCAACATTCACTTAGATTTTGAGTTCCAAATATTCTCCCCATCTCTCTCCTCCCATACCCAATAATGGTGTGCATTCCTTTGCCCCAATCTGCCCTCCCTTCTGTCCCACTCCTCCTCTTTTCTTACCCGTTTCCCTTCTATTTTCCTGCATGGTAGGAGAGATTTTTATACTCCATTGTCTGTGTATCTTATTTCCCAGTTGCATGCAAAAATAATTTTTAACATTCATTTCTTTAAAAACCCTAAGTTCAAATTCTCTCTCTCCCTCTCTCCCTCCCACTCACCTCATTGAATTCAATTCAATATAGGTTATACATGCATAGTGACACTTCCAAAATAGTCATGTTGTGAAAAACTAATTATATTTCACTCCATCCTATTCTTCTTCCTATTTATTCTGTTCTCTCCTTTCACCCTATCCTTCATCAAAAGTGTTTGCTTATGATTACCTCCTCTCCCAATCTTCATTTCCTCCTATACCCCACTCTTTTTCCCCTCTTCCTGCTTTTATGTAGGGTAAGATAGATTTTTATACTCAATTGAATTTTTATGGCATTCCCTCCTTAATCCAAATCTGATGAGAGTAAGTTTCATTCATTCTCTCTCACCTTCCCACTCTTCCTCTCCACTGTAAAAGTTTTTTTTATCTCTTATGTGGGATAATTTACCCCATTCTACCTTTTTTTCACCTTCTCCCAGTACATTCCTCTCTCACCCTTTGATTTTATTTTTTATATGTTATCCTTTTTTATTCAGTTCACCCTATGCCCACGTATGTGTGTGTGTGTGTGTGTGTGCATATGTATGTATTTCCTCCAACTACCTCCATACTGAAAAAGGTGTCATGAGTTACAAATACCATCTTTCCATGTACAAATGTAAACAGTTCAACTATGATAAGTCCCTTATGATTTCTCTGTCCAGTTTACCTTTCCATGCCTCTTGAGGCTTGTATTTGAAAGTCAATTTTTTTGTTTAGCTCTGGGTTCTCAAGAATGCATTAAATTCCTCTTTATCATTGAATATCTATTTCCCCCTCACTGATTACACTCAGTTTTGCTGGTAGGTGATTCTTGGTTTTAATCCTAACTACTTTGACTTCTGGAATATCATATTCTAAGTCCTCCAATCCCTTTGTGTAGAAGTTGCTAAATCTTGTGTTATCCTGATTGTGGTTCCACAATACTTGAATTATTTTTTTTTCTGGCTGCTTGCAATATTTACTCCTTGACTCTGGAACTCTGGAATTTGACTATAATGTATTTCCTGGGAATTTTCCTTTTGGGATCTCTTTCAGGAGATGATTAGTGAATTCTTTCCATTTCTATTTTATTCTCCAGTTCCAGAATTTCAGAGCAGTTGTCTTTAATAATTTCTTGAAAAATTGTGTCTAGGCTCTTTTTTTGACCATGACTTTCAGATAATCCAATAATTTTTAAATTCTCTCAGATATATTTTCTAGGTCAGTTGTTTTTCTTTTTTTAATTTATTTATTTATTTTTAGATTTCAACATTCGTTTCCACAAAATTTTGAGTTCCAATTTTTCTTCCCATCTCTCCCCTCCCCCACCTCATAATACCTTGCATTCTGATTACCACTTCCCTCAGTATATCCTCCCCTCTATCATACCCCACCCTTCCCTTATCCCCATCTTCTCTCTTTTCTTGTAGGGCAAGATAAATTTCTATACGACATTACCTGTATTTCTTATTTCCCAGCTATATGCAATAATAATTCTCAACATTCATTTCTAATACTTTGAATTCCAACTTCTCTCCCTCACCCTCCCTACTCATCCCCACTGACAAGGCGAGCAATTAAATAAAGGCTATGTATGTGTCCTTTTGCAAAAGACTTCCATAATAGTCATGTTGTGTAAGACTGACTATATTGCCCTCCATCCTACCCTACCCCCCTTTTTTCCTATTCTCTCATTTGACCTTGTCCCTTCCCAAAAGTGTTTACTTCTAGTAACTCCCTTCTCCCATTTGCCCTCCCTTCTATCATCCTCCTTACCCCACTTGTCTCCTTCTCCCCTACTTTCTTGTAGTGTAAGATAGATTTTCAGACCAAATTTAGTAAGCATGTTATTCCCTCCTTAAGCCATATGTGAAGAAAGTAAGCTTCATTTTTCCCCCTCACCTCCTCCCTTTTCTCTTCCTTTGAACAAGACTTTTCTTATCTCTTTTATGAGTGACAGCCTGCCCCATTCCATTTCTCCATTTCTCCTCCCAGTATTTTCATCTCTCATCCCTTAATTTAATTTTATTTTTTTATAGATATCACCTCTTCTGATTCAACTCAACATGTACTCTCTGTCTATATATATATATATATATATGTGTGTGTGTGTGTGTGTGTGTGTGTGTGCGCGTGTGTGTGTGTGTGTCTGTGTCTGTGTGTATAGTTCCTCCACCTACCCAAATACTCAGAAAAGTCTCAAGAGTTGCAGATATTATCTTTCCATGTAGGTATGTAAACAGTTCAACTTTAGAAAGTCCTTTATGATTTCTCTTTCATGATTACCATTTCATGGTTCTCTTGATTCTTGTGTTTGAAAGTCAAATTTTCTATTCAGCTCTGGTCTTTGCATCATGAATGTTTGAAAGTCCTCTATGTCACTGAATGGCCATTTATTCCCTTGAAGTATTATACTCAGTTTTGTTAGATAGGTGATTCTTGGTTTTAATCCCAATTCCTTTGACTTCTGGAATATTCCAAGCCCTTTGATCCCTTAATGTAGAATCTGGCAGATCCTATGCTATTCTGATTATATTTCCACAATACTCAAATTGTTTCTTTCTAGCTGTTTGCAATATTTTTTCCTTGACTTTGGAACTCTGAAATTTGGCCACAATATTCCTAGGAGTTTCTCTTTCTGGATCTCTTTCAGGAGATGATTAGCAGATTCTTTCAATATTTATTTTGCCCTCTGGTTCCAGAATATCAGGGAAGTTTTCCTTGACAATTTCATGACAGATAATGTCTAGGCTCTTTTTTTTTATCATGGTTTTCAGGTAGCCTCATAATTTTTAAATTGTCTCTCCTGGATCTATTTGCTAGGTCAGTTGGTTTTCCAATGAGATGTTTCACATTATCTTCTATTTTTTCAGTCTTTTGGTTTTGTTTTCTAACTTCCTTGAAAGCCACTCTCTCTTTTAAAGAACTATTTTGTGCAGTGAGTTGTTGAACCTTCTTTTCCTTTTGGCTAATTCCACTTTTTAAAACCTCCTTCTCCTCACTGACTTTTTGCACCTCTTTTTCCAATTGAGTTAGCTTATTTTTAAAGTTGTTATTTTCCTCAGCATTTTTTGGTTCTCCTTTAGCAAGCTGCTGACTCAGTTTTCAAGCTCTTCTATGGCCTGGGCCCATTTCTTGGACATACTGGAAGCAGAAGCCTTGACTTCCTCTGACAGTATGCCTTGTTCTTCCTCATCTGAAAGGATGGAAGGAGACACCTGTTCTCCAAAAAAGTAACCTTCTATGGTCTTATTTTTTTCCTTTTTTGGACATTTTCCCAGTCAGTTACTTGACTTCTGAATCCTTTGTCAAGGGGAGGGTCCTAGTGCTCCTCCTCCCCCCAGTAACATGCTCAAGGCTGAGGTTCAGATCAGTTGCTCAATTCCCCCAGAGGCTTTAAGCTGAGCTGCCTGGACAATGGACCCAGGCTGCTGCTATGGCCACCATAGCCACTTGCCCAAAGCTGCTGCTGCTGCCTCTACCACTGCCTGGGGCCGCTGTTGGGGGGACCCTGTTCCCCTCTTGCCTAGCTGGGAAAGCCCTCCCACACTGACCTTTGGAGCTTTCTTTGTTGCTTGTAGGTTGAGGGATCTGGCACCCTCCCTTCTGGGGATTCTGCCCCAGAAGTCTGTTCAGGTTCTGTTCCTCCCAGTGCTGCATGACCAGGGCTGGACTCAACTCTGCTCAGCCTCCTGTGAGATAGACCTTTCTTTTCAGCCTTCCAGGTTACCTTTGGCTGGAAATCTCTTTCACTCTGTCATTCTGTGGCTTCTGCTGCTCTAGAATTTGTTGAGAGTCATTTTTTACAGGTATTTTGTGGTCTGCTAGAGTATATGTATCTTTCTACTCCACCATCTTGACTCTGCTGACTCAAGCCTTCTTAAAACCAAAGAAAACAAAGTTTATTAAAGATTTGCTACCTTGGGTTGACTCTTAAAGAGCCTAAGCATTTGTAACTCTTGTATTTATGAGTGGGCCAGACAGAATCTCAGCTAAGCAGAGTCTGAGCTGGATTGAATCTGAGTGCCAGTTGTTTTTCCGATGAGATATTTCACATTGTCTTCTATTTTTTTCCCTTCTTTTGCTTTTGTTTTATAATTTCTTGACTTCTCATAGAGTTGTTAGCTTCAATTTGTTCCACTCTAATTTTGAAGGAATTATTTTCTTCAGTGAGTTTTTGGACCTCCTTTTTCATTTGGCCCATTCTGCTTTTTAAGGCATTCTTCTCCTCATTGGCTTTTTGGACCTCTTTTACCATTTGGTCTAGTCTATTTTTTAAGGTGCTTCTATTTTCTTCAGTATTTTTTTGTGTGTCTCTTTTATCAAGCTCTTGAATTGTTTTTCATGATTTTCTTGCATCACTCTCATTTCTTTTCCTAATTTTTCCCCTACTTCTCTTGCTTGATTCTCAAAATCCTTTTTGAGCTCTTCCATGGCCTGAGACCAATTATTACTTTTCTTGGAGGCTCTGAATGTAGCTTTTACTTTGTTATCTTCCTCTGATTGTAAGTTTTGATCTTCCTTATCACCAAAGTAAGATTCTTTAATCTGATTTTTTTCCCCCACTGCCTGCTAATTTTCCCAGACAATTACTTAACCTTTTAACTCTTTGTTAAAGTGGGTCTCTGCTTCCAGTGAGAAGGTGATACTGCCCTAAGCTTGACAGGTTCTGTGTAGGTGTTTTGAGAGATACTTCTAGGGATCTGTAAGTTTTCAGTTCTTCCAAGGTCATATAATCTAAGAAGAGATGTTTACTTCTCTCCTGTTCTCTTCTCTGATTAGTGTGTGACCAGAAGCACTCTTTTCGGCCCTGGAAGTATGAAGAGGATCTCTCTTTTCTGCTGCTATAAACTCTGCTGTTCCAGTGCTACTCCTTACTCTAGAACTGCAACCCCAGACTGCAACCCAGATCCAAGTGTGGACAGAGCAACAAAATCCTGCCTCAGTGCAAGCAAAGAGATCCCAGTAATCTCCTTCTGATTAGTTGTTTGATCCCCTTACCATATTTGGGGTCAGAGGTCTGTAAATAGCATTGCTACCACCACTGTTCCTGCTGTTGCCTTCGCTGTTGGCCCGGGGGAGGAAGTGTTATGGGGCTGAGGCTGGTCTGCCATCCTCTCTCATCCAGGTCTGACAGACATTTTCCACTGACTTTCTAAGTTGTTTTTAGAATTTGTTAGTTGTAAAGTCTGGAAACTGCTGCAGCTGCCAGTGATACCAGTCCCCTGAGATCTACTCAAAATTTGCTAGGATGCATTCTGTGCTTGTGTGGCTTGTGTTTATCTGTGCTTCTCTCTCAGCCTGGAGCAACAGACCTTTCCCATTGACCATCCAGGTAGTCTTCTGCTAAAAATTTGTTTTACTCTATTTCTTTGTGGGCTTTGTGGCTCTAGAATTTGTTTGGAGTCATTTTTACAGGTATTTGGAGGAGTTTGGGGGAGAACTCAAGTGCATCCCTGCTTTTATATTGCCATCTTACTTCTATTTCTCTGTAAGACTTTATGCTACAGATGGTCTTTAGATCTGAATTGTTGCAGGGAATTTGGACCATATAATGTTCCTCACAATAATAAAATTACAAGTCTGCACCCCAAAAATGAGGAAGTGAAAAGAAGAGTAGGAGGGGAGAAGGGAGGGACAAGAAGAAGAGGATAAGACAGATTTTAGTAATCAACTAAGAGCTCCTTAATTGCTATTCTTTTTAAATTATGCAGTACTTATAACTGTAAGTTTATTTGTAGTAAGAAAGCTACCTAATTGAAAATCCCCTCACCTATATACCTCACACGGCAACATTTTATAGCCATAGTACCCATCTCTCTTTTAAGAAAGATAGATGTTTCATCATTTCTTCTCTTGGGTTGAGATTTGTGAACACAATCAAAGTTTAATTGCCTTTTGGTTTTGTTTTTAATCTATATTTTATATTGTTCTCCTGGTTCTGCTTTCATAAGTCTGTCCCACTCCAAGTGGGTATATGGGGTTTTCATGGAGGACTAACACCCTTGGTGTGAGGGTTTGCCAAATAATTTTCAGGGCTGCTCATCCATCTTAGGTGTTTACCTTTCACCCAAGTCTCACCTGCGACTCCAAGAAACTGTAGCATGCACAATGGCCTCAACCCTAAACATTCTTGGCAGATAGGCTAAACCAAATTGAGGGTAATTGACAGGCCTCAAACCTGTCAGTGAGTTAAGGGAATGTGTATCCCAAACATGTGAAGACTTTTGACATTGGAATAAATCAGCAGATGAGAACAATTTTCCATGAACGTTGCTTAGGCAGGGGCTGTGGAGTGCTGAGAACTTGGTCAAACATTGAAGATGTCAAGGTCATCTGTTGCATCCCAGGCCATTTTCAATTGTCTTGATTTTTGTCTTGCCACTGGACTTTGATTACTGTGGAAGAGAAAGTGATGCTGACCTCTTTGTGCAATTCTGCCTCACTTAAATATAATTCATACACAAATCAAGACATCACCCCATTATGTCACTGGTTCTCTTTGAAATGAAAGAAGAACCATCACTCCACAACAGTCTTCTCATATTACCCTTTAATATCTGTTATTTTCTGTTTCTTAGAGGGCATGTATCTCATTATATTCAGATATTCTAATTTATTCAACCATTTCCCCTTGGATAGTCTGCTCCTTTTTTTTTTTTTTTTTGACTTTGCTACTACTAGAAAAAAGTGTTTATATAAATTTTTTTGGCATATATCAGATTTTTGTTTTAATCTTTGACCTCTATTTAGTACATATCCAGTGCAAAGTCTGTAAGTTCAAAGGGTATGGACAATTTATTGATTTTTCTTTTGTAAAACCATGTCAACATTAAAAAAATGTTGTATCAATTGAACTGAGATCTCAGTATGTCTTTAAGTACCATTGAGAGAGCAATTTAGGGAAGTGGTAAGATTGTAAGCCATTAAGAAGTTAGTAGATGATAAGGAAATGTAGACTACTGTTACATGAAATTTACCTGTTTAAGGAAGGAGAGGGCAAACAACAAAAGTAGTTTGAGAAGGTAACATTGTGATGAGATTTGAGATGTAAGGGTAGTGTGTGCATGCATGTATGTGGTATGTGGGCACATGCATGTTTGCATCTATAGAATAATGGAAACTTGATCGTGCTTATAAGAGGAGATCAAGAAGTCAGTAAAGGAAAGACAGAGTAATTAATTAGCTAGGTTCTCAGAGACACAGGAAGAAATAAGAAATAAAAAATCTGAATAAAACAAATAATATTGGAAAAGAGTAGGCATACTTCCTCAGAGTTAGGAAGGGAAGGGCAAAGCAATTTGATATGATGGAGAAAAGAGTAGAACAAAAATAAGAAGACATAAGCTTAAGTCCTCAAGGTGGAATGGACAATGTAGAGAGTATGATCCAGTAGAAAGAGGACTATCTCTGGAATCAGAAGATCTAGGTCCCAATCTCTGACTGACAATATTTGTGTGACCTTGGAAAAGTCACTTAACTTTTCTTAACCTCAATATCCTCAGATGAAATTAGATGACCTCTGTGGTCCCTTCAAGCCTATATGTATGAGCCTATGAATAAGGATATTATTTCAAATTGAATATAATAATATCTGGGAATCTCAACTGAACCTAAATTGCACAACTTGCAGTGAATGTAATCAGTTATACTTTGTTGTTTTCTACATCAAATGGTAGTGATTAGTCACAGGAGAACCAAATGATTCAATCAATCAAAAGTAAACTTAGTACGAAGAAATCCTTGATCAAGTTGGAAATATAGGCACTTTTGGTCATTGGATAAAGACAGATGATGTTCCACAGGATATTCCTTTTACTTGATTGAAGAAGATCAGATGTTAGCTTATAAAAACAATGTCAGAGATAGTTGGTCTAGTGGAAAGGATTCAAAATTTGGAGCTGAGGATTCAAGGTCCCTGTGAAATAAATGCCCCTGGTATGGGTTAATAAGCATTCTTTTTTTCCCCCTCCCCAGTGACCATGCTGCCAGAGAAATTGGACTTGCATAAGAAAATGCACCTGTCCGTGGGAATAGCAGGACATGCCAAGGGCAGACAGAAGATATACTGAGAAAAGGCAACTAAGTATCCAGAAGTGGAATTGGATGGGCTATTGATCACCTCGTGAACTTCCAAAGGTCAGAAGGGCTGGAGAGCTCCACTGGTGTAATGAGTAGCAGTTTCCACCAGAACCAGTAACAGAATCTCTAAAGCAGGAATCAAGCAAAGGTTGCACCTGCAACCAAATCTGAGAAATAAAACAAAGACAAAATAGACATAATTAGGAAAGATAAGTTCAAAATTACATGGGATCACCACTCCTCAGAGCCCTACAGAGAGCTATACCTAAGGGCAAATTCAGGATGATTCCTTGAAATAAGAGAAGAACTTCTAGCCACCAAGAGCTATGAGATAACCTTTTGCTGCATGGGTTCCCTACATTTGTGCCTCACTACCATCTGGCAATTAATTTGAACCTACTTTCTCCATTGGCCTTTTGTGTACAAAGAGTATAATGCTACTGACTTATGGAAATTGGTTTTTTTGTTTTGTTTTTTTTTTTGTAGCAAGTGTCTTTTCTATGCCTGTTTAGAAAATAACTTTTCTATAATCCAATCATTGAGGTTTCTTACTGATAATCAATAGAGCAAATATTAGTGGGGGTTTATGAGTGGTAATACCAGAAAACCTATTTCCCCCAGGTATCCCTAGAATTCTGAGGGAAGCAGGTAGTAGCCATACACTGTGGGCCAAATCTGGCAATACCAATGTACATCTGCTGAGCAAGACCCGAAGTGATTCTATAAATGAAAGCATTGAGGCAATAAGAGTGATAACAAGAAGGTGATTGCTGTCTGCTGAGATTTTGGGAATTCTGAAATGATTGTCAGTAACACTTTTTTGTTGTTGCTGAAAAGAGCATTGTTCTTTGGACCCAATGAGGAGTAAGGTTGTGAAAAGGCCCTTACATAGTTATGCAAACTGCAGTTCAAATGATTTGATCCAAAACTAGAATGGCATATTTTATTCAGTATGGACTTCTCTGTCATTGGAAGTGTTCATTTAAGGGATGATTATTCACTTGCCAAGAGAGTTATCATTTATGTGGAAGAAGGTAGGTGTCTGAAATGGTCTCTGAAATCCCTTCCAATGCGAAGATATCTGAAATTGTGACTAATTCTTTTAAATGCCTAAAGATCATTTCATTCTAAAAAAATAAGGCTCCCTATCAAAAACAAAGAAAAGCTTCCAAAGTAACCTGTTTTAAGTAAGAAAATAAAAAACATTTAAACCAGAAAGAACTTTTGAAATTATACTTTAAAAAATCAAACTGGTTATTTTCCAGTTTTTCTAACTCCTATAAAATTGAGTGTATTAATGAATTAAAATCTCATACTTCCTTTATTAATTTAGCTGGAATCTTTGCATAATCATACGGATGTTCCTCAGAATTTCAAAGATTATGGCATCATCTAATTAGTTTCTCTGTTATGGGAATAATCCTTTCCACCAACTTTGATTCACTGGGATGAACACCATGTCCAAATCCATCATGACCCTTAATTGTCAATTCCCCCCAGTTAGCATCTTTGTTGACACGCAGCATCCCTTTATGTTTTGTTTGCCTGATAGGGAATGAGCTACTGAAGGACCTTGTATTTTTCTAACTTAAAACAGTGGGAAAGAAAACTAAAAAAGCTTTCTGGTGACAATGCAAGAGCCCATGATGTTGACAAGTTATGCCTCTAGGCAAATGTAACTGAATACTTGTGGGGAGACGCCCAGGCCCAGAGTCTAGTCCTGACCATCAATATTTCTGAAACAAATACAGACTTTACAAAACAAAATAGTTTGCTGCCTTCACAAAGATCAAAAAGTATTATCAAATAGAAAGTGTGGGTAGGGCAATTGTGCAGCATCTTGCATCCTGCATCAGAAATAGAAATAACCCAGATTCAAAAATAACATCCAGGCTCATCAGTCAATCAAATAAGGGTGCTCCTGAAAAAAGATCTGGATATCTTAGTCACAACAAAGACAACTATTTTCAGAGAGAGTGCTGCAGACGTACATTCTGTTTGCAGCTGCAGCCCAGCCTAAAAAGAGATGCAGATTCGGTTTGGAGGGAGGCCAGAGTGAGGAGCAGAATGAACTCTGTAGCCTGGGACTGCCTAAGTGAGTGTGAGAGAGGAAAACTAATTCCAGGACTCTTCTGAGACCATGGCTGAGAAGGGAGCCTTGAAGTATGAGGATTTCACAGTTGTACCCCTAAATAGCTCATGTTTGGGTTAGGACAAGGCACATGCATGTCCAATGGTTATCTACTTTACCCCAAAGACCTAAAGAATCATAGCATCTTTGAATGAAGAAACAATATGATGTGGCTATATAGGGGCTCAGGGGAAGAAGAAAAGATTCCAGAGCTGCTTTGAAGCACAGACATTCCTTTTCGAAATTAAGTTTTGCTATTTTGATTAACATGCATTTCTTTTCTTTTCTTTTCATTTTCCCCAATCGAACAATAAAAAAAGAAAATTCTCATAAAATAGGCAGAATTAAACAAAGTAAATTCCCATACTATTCTTGTCTGAAAATATATACTCCATTCTACATGTTAAGTCCATCACCTCTCTAGCATGAAATGGATTTATTGCCCTTCCTCTGGAATCAAAATGTGTCATTGCAAAGATAAGAACCTTAAAGTTGTTCAAAGTTGCTTTTCTTTAAACTGGTGTTATCATTGTATAAAAGGTTCCCTCACTCTGCTCACTTCTCCCTTCATTAGTTGTTAGATGTCTTCCTAGTTTCCTTTGAAACTGTCCATTTCATTATTGTATGGAGCAAAACTATTCCATCAGATTCATATACAGTTTGTTTAGCCATTCTTAAATAGTTGAGCTTTCATATTAGTTTTCAGCTTTTCTTGCCATGAATAAGAGTGTTATATTTTCATTCACATGGTTCCTTTTCTTAATTCTTTGATATCTTTGGCCTATATGTCTAGTAGTGGTATTGCTCAGTCAAAGGCTATGCACAACTTGGTGACTTTGGGGGTAGAGTTCTAAATGGTTTTACAAAATGACTGGAACAATCCACAACTCCACCAAGGGTACGTTAGCATCTCTCCCCACAGAGCACAGCCATTCTTAGAGTAGTGTTTTGAGAAGTCCACTTATCTGCGAACATTCATAGAGGGTCCTTGGCATTTTCCAATGAGTAGAAAATAAATTCTTAAGAGCTAAGTAGTGTAGAATAGTTTGTGCATACTTGGCTTCAAGAAAAATGAGTGATGCCATTTTGAATGGACCATCTGGTGACAGATACAGAGTGAGTCTCAGATACATTTTAAGGTGCTATGATTTAGAACCAAGTTCCAAGAGCATGTCTGAAATCATTACCTCCATGTATAGTTCTTCCTCTGAAAAATCAGAGACACAGAAGCTGCTAGAGGACTATAACAACCAAGCAGAAGTCAGATTATTACGTGACCTCTTCTACTTCAGATCCTTTATATTACATAGACTCTGGGACACAAAAACCAAAATACTTAGATTTGTACTTTAAGGTTTGCAAAAGCTTTACTACATTATTACAGTTGATCCTCAAAAGAACGCTGTGAAGTATTAAGCAGGAATATGGACTTCACATTTCAATAGTTTTACTTCATATTTTCGATACTTATAACTGTTTCATTCAAGAAATATTTACTAATTATATACTATGGTTGGAACTATCCTAGACACAGAAAGTGCAAGCCCCTTAAATTCTGTTAGATCATGGAGGAGAGAGAGGGAATAACATTCATGCATATAAGTAAATATGAAATATATGAAAGGTAAATACAAATTTCCAACATATTGATATGCAGTAAGGGAGAATCAGTGTACAGGACTAGCGGGGAAGCTGTGAGAGGAAAGGACTTTCCCTTCTCTATAGTTCCTAGTCCAGTTTCTTAACCCAGGATACACAGTCCCCTTAGGAGTTTGTGGATAGATTTTAGGGAGGAGGATCTTTGAACTTTTAAAAATATATTTGTTTTCCTTTATAATACTACATATTTTATTTCAGGCATTTAAAAGCATCATTCTGAGATGAGGTCTGTAAGTCTTACCTGGCTGCTAAAGGGTTCCCTGACACACAGAAAGGTTAAGAACCTCTGGCCTAGACCTAGCTAGGTGTCTGAGGCAATGAATCAGTACAATGACAGATTAAGTAAACTCTAATCACATCTCTCCTTCTACCCCTACCACTATCCTTCTAAAGACTTGGAGACTAACAAGACTTTGTCCCCTGGAAAAGAATTATTCCACAATACTACTGTGATAGTAGAGGAATATTGGTGGGGGCAAAAGTTATAGACAAATTGCTAAGTCTTTACAGAGATTGGTAGTGTACAATATAATTTAAGCTTAGATATGGGAATGCATGGTTTGCCCGTAACAAGATACCATGTTCCAGAACTGCACAGCACAGACTCCTCAGAAAGTTTTCTTGTGTATCCGATGTTACACACTGGTTTCAAGTCTGCTCCTAATCAAAAGCTGTAAATTGCAGAATAAGTGCTGCTCTGTGTTGCCAAAACAGAACAAAAAACCAAGCAACAACAAAAAAACCAACAAAAAATAACAACAAAAAACATTTTTTCATTGGGAATCTCCTAAAGCAATAAAATCAAAAGTCAAGTAGCAACAAAAAAAAATAGACAAATGAATAAATAAAATCTACCCTTAAAAAACATCACAAGTAGTCTTGTTAATGATATTACTTTGCATGTATAAACCACCTACAATTTCAAAATTACAAGAGCCATAGATATTGTTTTCTATATAGCAATTATTTTTAGGCTGTTCTTTGTCAGTGACCACGTGTTATATTACAAACATACAGCAATGGTGGGAGAGATGGGGTATCTCTTTTGTCAGATGTTGGAGATAAATATTGACCATTTGGAAAACTTCAGCTTTTCCCTGTCAACTTTCTTACTTCAAAATCTGTCTGGCTTTCCCAAGCCAGAGCACATGCTCTAAAACAGCATCTCTGTGAGTCAGGGCCTCTGCCCTAGAAACCACCTACCAATCACCTGAGGGTTGAGTAAGGCCAGGAAGCAGCTGCAAAACATGACTCATCCGGCTTCCTCTTCACTATAAGCAGCACTCCAGCCTACTCACTGGGCCTGGTGCCAGCCTAACCACCTGAATTTTCCTCGGCTGCATCCACCTCTGCTTACCTGATATTTTGATCTCCCAATGCCTCAAAGACCTTAGCTTGCACTGACCCTGTGAACTCCTCCCCAGGTGACTGGCTTCTTTTACTGCCTTTGTTTGTCTTGTGGCTTGGCTCTTCTGATTCTGCATTTACTGATTGGCATTATCTATGCTGATTATTGTCACCTCTGCCTCTAGGTAACAGCATGGCCCCTTCCTATCCTTTCAAGTCCAGTCATTTGGACCTACTTGCTATTCCTCATGTAGAGGAATACCATTTCCTAATTCAGTGTGTGTCTCTCTATCTAGTACCTTTATCTGTCATCTAGGCCTAGAGTATATTTTCTCTCTATATCTCAGAATCACTTAATTACCTTCAAGATTTACGTCAAATATACTCTTCTTTATTAGCTATAGCCAGAGCTTGATCCTGACTCTATTCAAGACAAAGAAGTATTCAGAGAGAATATGGAATAATGGAAAATGAAGGCTTTACATGTGAACTACATCCTTCCAGAAAGATGATAGATACAGGGTGCAGAATGAAAGATGTAGATAGATAGATAGATAGATAGATAGATAGATAGATAGATAGATAGATAGATAGATAGATGTAGATATAGATACAAAGATTATAGATATAGATGTATATAGATATAGAACCATATACATATATATACATACATACATACATACTTACGTGTGTGTATTTACAAAACCAATATGGAATCTTATTTTCTTGAGCCTGTGTATTTGCTAGATTGTTTTATTTTTTGCCCAATAGGGAAAGATGTGAAGAAAAGATAATAGATGTTTAATAACTGAAAAAAAAGGAATTAAGAAAGTAAAAATTAAGCTTTAGTTCCTGAAAATATTCTTATCTTCTGTTAGTTCTACCTTTTTGATTATATGGAGAATAAGAGGAAAATTTAAGTTTCTTAAATTCCTTGAACTCTTCTACTCCTTATCTATAAAATTGTGGAGGCTGGGGTATGTGTGTGGGAAATATAGTTTGAGGAAGTAGATAGACTAGATCTTGGGGTTCTGGAAATTTTTGTATCAAGGTCCGCTTTGGCAGTCTGGTGAAATAAACAGTCCCCATCTCAGAATCATAATTATTGAATATCCATAATAGAAGAAAATATTCTATTTTAGTTAGAGATTAGTAAAAATAAACGTAATATTCCCCCATCCAAGTTCTTAGACTCCCTGAAATTTATTCCATGAATTCAGGTCAAAAATCTTTGTACTAGATGATCTCTAGGGTCCTTTCTAGTGATAACATTCTATGAGAAGAGGGAGATATGTGTGTAGATATTTCCCAATCAGATGTCAAAATAAGAAAAGTAGGGAACAAAGAGGAAAGTAAAAGCTTAGTCATCAAATGGAGCTGGAATTCCTCTCTCACTTTAGCACACAAAACATTCACCTAGAAAGTACCTAGAAGTACCAAAAAGAAAGAAACATTTGAGAGTAAGTATAGATTTTCATTTAGTCTTAGGATTTCCAGCCCTCAGCTGTGATTTGGAATTTGTCCTGGGGATATATTAAAAGTGGTTACCACAATGTTAACTCTAATTCTTCTTAGCTAGAGTGGGGAGGAGGTGCAGTTTCTTTCAAGAGAGGACTATGTACTTGTTTGTATTTAGGCAAAGTAGGATGTGAGAGAAGTGAATTCATCTACTTTTATCAATATATATTTCAGAATGAGATCCAGTCAGATTGGTTGGATCAGATTTCACTATCACTTTTGAAATAAGAATTTCCACAGATTATTTCATGAACTCTGTTCCTTAGGATATACCTCAAATGAAGTTCAAGAAATCATCTGTCATGCTATTTTTTATCATTCACTCGTAAAAATGCCCTTAACCCAATGCAAGGGCAATTTGGTGGCACAGTGGGTAGAATGCTGAGTCTGGAATTGGGAAGACTCATCTAAGTTCAAATTTGGCCTCAGACACTTTCTAAATGTGTAACCTTTGGCAAATCACTTGAATCTTTTCCTCAGTTTTCTCATCTGTAAAGTGAGCTAGAGAAGAAAATTACACACCACTCTGGTATCTTTGCCAAGAAAACCCCAATTTGGGCTCATAAAGAGTTAGACATTGTTGAAAATGACTCAACAAGAGCAACAACAACCCAATGTTATAAGTAACATTACTTCCATTATGCACATTGTAAA
This sequence comes from Notamacropus eugenii, assembly GCF_028372415.1. Lineage (NCBI taxonomy): Eukaryota > Metazoa > Chordata > Mammalia > Diprotodontia > Macropodidae > Notamacropus > Notamacropus eugenii. Next base: position 189,890,640 of record NC_092876.1, read on the forward strand.
ATATTTTGTGCTAACGAAAGACCATATGTTGTTACTAGAGGATATGGCTATGAAAAGAGCACATTATGATTTTCTTTCCAGGGACAAATAGAAAAATGTTCTATTGAGTTAAATGTTGCCAGTAAGAAACTGAATATCTTAAAGAGAAAGATTTTTTAAAAAATATTTTAAATTCCTTACATCCTTTTTTCTGTATTTCCTTCCATTCTTTCTCCTCCATTATTATCATTATCATCAGCAATATCTTCTTTTTCTCCATCTTCTTCTTCTTCTTCTTCTTCTCCTTCTTCTTCTTCTTCTTTTTCTCCATTCCCATGGACTAAAATTCTACAGAGAAATTTAATGTTAGAGAGATGGAAAACTGCTTTGGTGTGAGGAAATTCTGAAGGTACAAAGAGAAACAATTCCAGTAAGCACAAAATAGAAATTGTTTAAAATGAATAATGCAGATGTTGTGAATAGAAAAAGTCACAATGTACTAACCTACTAAAGTATATTTTAGAAGACATTTTAAAGATGTAAACAAGGGGAAGGTAATAGAATATTATTTTTAATAAAGAAAGTATGGCACTATCTTGGAACAACAGTGGTGAAGCTCATTATGAGCTGAACTTGTAAGAAAAATTAAGGATACCAAAGGGATCAAAGAAAGAGGAAAAGTAACCATATTTACCAAAATATTTATAGCAGCTCTTTATGTGGCAATAAAGTATTAGAAACTAAGAGAATGTTTCTCATTTGAGGAATGATTGAGTAAGTTAATATATATGAAAATGATGGAATAGTATTGTATTGTAAGAAGTGAAAAATCAGATAGTTTCAGAGAAGCAATTGGAGATATGTATGAACTGATGCATAATGAAGTGAGCACAACCAAGAAAATATTTTACATAATAGCAAACATATTGTAAAGACAAACCCCTTTGACAGTCTTAATCAATATGAGTACCAAGTACAATTTCAGACAACTCATGACAAATCATGCTACTGAGACCGAGGAAGGGAGGGAGATAGAGGGTGAGAGAGAGAGAGAGAGACAGAGACAGAGACAGAAAGGAAAAGAGGGACAGACAGAGAGATAGAAACAGAGATAGACAGAGACAGACAGAAAGAGACAGAAAGAGACAACATACAGAAGGAGAAAGAGAGAGAGAGAGAGAGAGGTGATATACTCAGACTACCTGTTGAAATAGAGTGAGAGGAACATATTGAGTGCCTATACATATATGTATGTATGTGTGTATATGTAATGGTAATTATGAGAGTTAAAGATCTTCCCCACCCATTAATGGGCCTGCCCATTAAGGGAAACTTGATTAGGTAAGGCCCACACCTTTTCTTAATTTTCTAATGAGGCAGTGGTTCTCAAGAGTCCTGATGCCCTCTGGCTCAAAAAAGTGTATGTTTTACTTTGGGGCTTACTCATTGGAAGTGTTTTTTGGCCACATGAGACTCTGGGCAGCCACAAAGGAGGCCCCTGGCTTTGAAAACCAAGATGTTGGTGCTTCTCTCTCTGGTAACTATGTATGTATGGTCAGATAGTTGGATAGGTTTGTTGATCTGTGATGCATGTACTGCTTATGGTCAGACAGTTGGAAGCCTTGTCTGTTGGTTGATCTTTGTTTCTCTGTTTGTATTCCCTCTGAAGTTTAGGGTGCTGATGTTTGCCCCTGAACTTAGTGAATGATATATGTGCTTGATTAAAGTGATTGTTGACCCCTCAAAAGTTGCTTTCCTTTTAGAAAAGCAGATCTAAGAACCTGTACAGCAGACTCTCCTATATATATATGTCAGTCTGTGCTGTTACAGTATATACAAAGATACATATGCATATATACACATGTTAAGATAGCCTATATATAGGCTATAAATACTGGTTATCTCAATGTGGCTCACAGAAAATAAGATAGGAAGAATAGACATCTTAATATTTATTTGATCCCTTAATTATTGTAAAGGGGAATTTTTGTTCAAGCTAAAATTCTGATCTCTTTTCATTAATGCAAAAGAGGGGAACCCAATATGCCAGCATTGACTCTTCCCACCAAATGCCTGTTCCACAATGTATACAATTAGCCCAGAAACCTATTTATTCAAGTTAATTGTTGTTGTTGTTATTCAGTCATTTCAGTCATGTCTGACTATTCATGATCTATTGGGGTTTTCTGGCAAAGAGATTGGAATGACTTGCCATTTCCTTCTCCAGCTCATTTTACAGCTGAGGAAACTGAGACAAACAGGGTTAAGTATCTAAGGCTAGATTTAAACTGTCTTCCTGACTCCAGGCCTTGTGCTCAAACCACTGTGCCACCAAACTACCATCTACCAAACATAAACCACAGAACATCTACTTATGAGAATATATACCAGACAATAGAGATTGAAAGAGGTTTTCCATTGGGAACAAGATATCTAAGCAAAACCAATAAGTAACCCAAAAGGAGAAGACTCTAGCATAGCAAGCTCAGGATAGGGACATGATAGAGACTGCCTGCTTCTTTCATATCAACTTCTTTCCAGAGTCTTTTGTCCCCTTCAGTGCCTCCCCTCCCCTGAGAGGCTGTCATCACACATCTCTTTTTCTAAATTGGAATTCAGTAGCATTTGAATCTCTCATCTCACCTGCAATCACCATCTCCACACAGACCCTTCTGTATGTTCAAGAGAGTTCCATACCAATGGCCTTTAAGACTTGGGTTATATCCTTTTCATTACTTGAAACTCTTCCAAAGATGTTCTGGGGAAAGTCTAAAACCTGTGATCTTTGGAATGCAAAAATTAAAACTGAACAAAAGAAAAATACTAGTATGGAATTGATGGTCAAATTATGAAAGGAGATAGAGACCATATATTTATTGTTAATGAATTTTGATTATCTGACTGAAATAGCATATGGTATTTAACATATGTCAAATGTTATTGCTAAGCCATGATATGTGGTGGGTTTTTTTTTTTAGTTGTTCAATAATTTGGCATCACTGGTTTGTAGAAAGGCAAACCTCAATTTTCACAAAAGAAAAGGGAATGAAATTATAGCTCACTGAGCTTGACTTTTATTCATGGTAGAATCATCAAACATGTTAAAAGGATGTGTATTGATAAGGCAGAGGGGTGGAGCCAAGATGTCAAGTAAAAGCAGAGACTTCCCTGAACTTTCTCCCAATGCCCTCCAAGTACTTGTAAAAAATGACTAAACAAATTCTAAAGCTACAGAACCCACAAAATGATAGAATGAAATAAATCTCCAGCCCAAGATAACCTGAAAAGTCAACAAAAAGGGACTTTTGCACCAGACAGGGAGACTAGCACAGTCTAGCATGGACCACACTGGTACAGATGGGTTGGAGCAGGCCTCAGTGGACACAATTATTAACAGCTATGGAAGTTTATAGACTTATGAACCCACAAAAGCAAAAAAGGTCAGTGGGAAAACTCTGTGGGACCTGGGTAGAAGAGGAGTATGCAGTCTGCCTGGGTCCAGCCCCAGCCTCAGAGTGCTAGGGGTGGTGGCAGTGACCAGTAGCAGTGGAAGCAGAGGCAGTAGCAGCAGCAGCAGCAGCAGCAGTGGCAAAGGCTGCTTCCAGAGTTTTAGGCCCACAGATGGTGGGGAATCCAGCAAGTGATACAAAATCCTTGAAAGCTAAAGCAGCACAACCAATGCCAACCCTCACACCAACTGGAAGCACAGTTCTACCTTGACAAACAGGTAAAAAGTTAAGTGTTTGACTGGGAAGATGAGTAAATATTGTAAAAGAACCCAGACTATAGAATCTTACTCTGGTGACAAGGAAGATCAGGGCATGCAACCAGAGGAGGACAGCAGAGTCAAAGTTCCTACATCAAAAGCCTCCAAGAGGAATATGAATTGATCATACCTCATGGAGGAGTTAAAAAATGATTTTGAAAATCAAGGCAGAGAAGTAGAGGAAAAATTGGGAAAAGAAATGTGAATGATGTAAGAAAATCATGAAAACTGAGTCAACAGCTTGCTAAAGGAGACCCACAAAAATACTAAAGAAAATAACACCTTAAATAATAGACTAACCCAAATGGCAAAGAAAGGCCTGAAAGTCAATGAGGAGAAGAATGCCTTAAAAAGCAGAATTGGCCAAATAGAAAAGGAGGTCCAAAAGCTTATGAAGAAAATAATTCCTTCAAAATTAGAATGGAGAAAGTGGAAACCAACTTTATGAGAAATCAAGAAGTTATAAAACAGAATCAGAACAATGAAAATACAGAAGACAATGTGAAATATCTCATTAAAAATTGATCTGGAAAATAGATCCAGGAGAGATAACTTAAAAATTATTGGACTACCTGAAAGCCATGATCAAAAAAGAGCTTAGACATCATTTTTGAAGAAATTATCAAGGAAACCTGCCCTAATATTCTAGAATCAGAAGGTAAAATAGAAATAATCTACCAGTTGCCTCTTGAAAGAGATTCTAAAAGGAAAACTTCTAGGAATATTGCAACCAAATTGCAGAGTTCCCAGGTCAAGGAAAAAATATTGCAAACAGACAGAAAGAAATTATTTGAGTATTGTGGAAATACAATCAGGATAACACAAGATCTAACGGCGTCTACATTAAGGATCAAAAATCTTGGAATATGATATTCCAGAGGGCAGAGGAGCCCCAAGAATAACCTACCCAGCAAAACTGAGTATAATCCTTCAGTGGAGAAAAAAGTGGATATTTAATGAAACATAGGATTTCCAGCATTTTTGCTGAAAAGAATAATAAAAAATTTCTTGCTGAAAAGCTAATAGAAAAGTTGGCTTTCAAATTGATTTTCAAGAATCAAGAGAAGTATGAAAAGGTAAAAAGGAAAGAGAAATCAGAAGAGACTAAAGTTGAACTGTTTATATTCCTACATGGAAAGATGAAATTTGTAACTTTTGAGAACTTTCTCAGTATTATGGTAGTTGGAGGAGATAGATAGATAGATAGATAGATAGATAGATAGATAGATAGATAGATAGATAGATAGACAGATAGATGGCACAGGGTGAGTTGAATATGAAGGAATGATATCTAAAAATAAAATTAAGAGGTGAGGGAGGAATATATTAGAAGAAGAAAAAAGAGAGAGGTAGAATGTGGTAAATTATCTCACAAAAAAGAGACAAGAAGAAAGTTTTACAATGAAGGGGAAGAAGGAGGAGGTGAAAAGGAATGAGTGAACCATACTCACATCAGATTTGGCTTAAGGAAAGAATACTACACACACACTCAATTGAGTATTTTACCCTACAGGAAAGTAGGGTGGAAGGGAAATGAAGGGGGATGATAGAAGGGAGAGCAGACTGGGGAAGGAGTAATCAGAAGCAAACACTTTAGAAATGGGACAAGATCAAAGAAGAAAATAGAATAATTGAGGGGTGGGGTAGGATGGAAGGAAATACAGTTAGTTTTACACAATGTGACTATTATGGAAGTGTTTTACATAACTACACATGTATAACTTATATTGGATTGCTTGCCTTTTCAATAAGGGTGGTTGGGTAGGGAAGAAGGAAGAGAATTTATAACTCAAAGTTTTAAAAGCAAATGTTAAAAATTGTTTTTACATGCAACTAGGAAATAAGGTATACAAACAATGGGGTATAGAAATCTATGTTACCCTTCAAGAAAGTAAAGGGGAAGTGGATGGGGGGGGTGATAAAAGGGAGGGTAGACTGGGCAAAGGGGCAATCAGAATGCATGCCATCTTGGGGTGGGGAGAGGAATGAAGGGAAGAAAATTTGGGACTCAAAATCTTGTGGAAATGAATGGTTAAAAATAATAATAAATAAATATTTTTAAAAGGTATGTATTGAATCACTAGAATAGGATTCAGTGATCATGGCTTAGTAAAGAAGAATACCAAACTAACTATGTTTCCTTTTTTGAAAGAGTTTCCAGGCTTGTATATCAGGGAAATTCTAGAGGTATAATTGACCTACATTAGATATTCTTTCATGTTCTTCTTGTAAACAAAACAAAACAAAAACCTGAAAGATTTTATACTATAGTATAATTATGTGGATTTGGTGCTAGTTAAATGTATGCAGAAACCATAAAACCATACATCTAGAACTTGAAATAACTTTAGAATAATTAATAGCTCAAGGTAAAGTCTACTGATTGAAGCACCCTAGGAATCAGTGCTGCTTAACATTTTTTCCTTGTTGTTGTTTCATCAATGATAAAATGCATAGATGATAATATCCTTTAGATAAAAGTTTAAGATAGTATCCCTTAAACTTTTTCCACTCTTGACTCCTTTCAAGTTTTGTCAGCCTTTGTTGACATTGTGGGCATGACAGTATATGCAATGCAAAATGTGCATGTCTGTGTTCAGAACCAAGACTGCAGTGAAGGGTTTCTAGAAACACATCAGATTCATCCCGCATTTCATTTTTAATCAATTTTTGGACTTTGTAGATTCAGAAACCTCTTACTGTTGCCAAATTTTTCATGACCCCTACTGAATTGTGACCCACAGTTTAAGAAACACTGCTATAAACAAAGAAGTAATATCAATACTAAACATATATGGTATAACATATACTAAACACATGGTATAACATCCAGATTTTTAAAGGAGAAGTTAAATGTGTAATAGGAGAAAATAGATAGTAAAACTATACAGGTAGGGAGCCTCAACTTTCCCTTTTGAGAACTAGATAAATCTAATTTAAAAAAAGTAAACAAGAAAGAAGTTAAGGAGGTGACTAGAATTTTAGAAAAGTTTGATAGGTTAGATCTCTGGAGAAAACTGAATGGGGATAGAAAGGAATATAACTATTTCTCAACAGTACATGGCACATAAAATTTACGGTGTATTAAGGCAAAAAAAATCTCACTACCAAAAGCAGGGAAAGAGAAATATTAAATACACCCATTTGAGAGCATGATGCAATAAAAATTTCATTTGTTAAAAGGCCACAGAAAGATAGATTAAAAATAATTGGAAAGTAAATGATCTAATCCTAATGAATGAGACAAATAACAAATCACAGAAATAATAAATAATTTCATCAAAGGTAATGATAATAAAAAGGCAAATATCAAAATGTGTGGGATACAGCCAAAATAGCACTTAGGGGAAAATTTATATCACTAGATGCTTATGTCAATAAAACAGAGAAAGGAAAGATCAATGAATTGGTTATGCAACTAAAAAACTGAAAAATAAATTTAAAATTCCCAATTAAATATCAAAATGAAAACCTTCAAATTCAAAGGAAAGAGCAATAAGAATTAAAAGCAAGAAAACCATGGAACTCTTAAATAACAGTAGGGCAGGTTTTTATAAAAACAAGCAACAAGATAGCTAAACCATTTGTTAATTGGATTTTAGAAAGAAAGGAAACTAAATTTCAATTCTTAATAATTAAAAGGGTGAATTCACTACCAATGAGAAGAAATTAAAGCAATTATTAGGAGTTATTTTGATCCGATAAATTGACAATCCAAGTGAAATGGACAAATATTTACAAAATTATAAATTGCACAGATCAGAGGTAGGAAACCTGCAGCCTTGAGGCCACATGTGCATCCTTTTATTAAGAGGATTTGTTATGTGAAGTTCAGATTCAGTTATAGGGCCACACTTAAGGACCTAGAAAGTCATATGTGACCTTGAGGTTGTAGGTTCCCCAACCATGCTCTGGAGGACCTGGAAAGAGACGGATAATGATTAGAGTAAGAGAAATTCTTTTTTTAGAAAGGGGTACAAAATTGGAATGAAAAACAGAATAGGAGTAGATGAAGTCAAGAAAAGCAAGTGGGAAATTTATTAACCAACTGGGAAGAATGAAAGGGGTCCAATAAGATAACCAGTTAAAAGCAGTAAAGAAAAAAGTACTAATAAGCAAAACTCCAATGGGAAGGGTATAATGAATTTCTAAACAAGACTGGAGTGAGAGAAAGAGAGTAAGTGGGAATAAAAAACCATAAAAAGATTATTCTAACAAAATGAAGAGACAGGATACTGTTTATATCAGAAGGGGAAAATATGACTTTTAATATGAACCAAATTATAATAACTTTAAATGTAAATGGATTAAAAAATCCAATAAAACAAAAAATAATAGCAAGAGATTGTATAACAAAACAAAACCCTACAATCTGTTTTAGGTTACAGACATTGCAAACAAATATTGAAAAACAGACATAGTAAATACATATTTTACCAACCATAAACTGGAAAAATAATTATTCATTTATAGACCACCAAAAAAAGAAACAGACCCAAATGGAGAATTAATAAAGAAATTATAAATAATGAATAAGTCAACAAACAAATCATAGAAATAATAATTAAGTGAAAAAATGATAATGAAAGTATAGAATTTGGGGGGTGATGTCAAAGCACTCCTTGAAGGCAACATCATATCCCTGCAAATATACATTAACAAAACAGAAAAAGAAAGGATTAATAAATTGAATATACATTTAAACATTAGAAAGCAGAAAATCAAATGAATAAAGTAGCAAATAAGCAAGGTAAAGTCATAACAAAAGCAGAAGAAATGAAATTAAGTATAAAAATAGTATGCACAATTATACTTACAAATTGAGAACACAAATGGAATCAAGGAATACTTACCAAAAATGTAAAATAAACAAACTATCAGAAAACCAGATGGAGAACTGAACTGAATCTAAGAAACGGAAATACATTTAGCTATAAAGGCACTACCAAAAGAAGGTGGGAAATTTCTGGTACTGATGGACTCATAGGCAAATTCTATCAAAGTCAGTACCCATATTTTATAAATTATTCTCAAAAAATGAGAAAGAAAGCATCCTATCAGAATCACCTTAGAAAACAAACATAGTGCTAATATCTAAACCAAGGAAAGACAAAACATTCAAGAACATCTGTATGCTAATATTATTAATGAATACCAACTCAAAGCAAAATCCTGTCAAACATAATACTGTTGTTTTTATAAGAGATCATTCACTGTAACCAAGTAGAATTTGTTTTAGGGATGCAAGGATGGTACAACACTAGGAAAACAGTCAATATAATAATATTAAAAACCAAAATATCAAAAACCACATAATCATCTCAATAATTGCAGGAAAAAAAAACTTTTGACAAGCTACAGCACTGTTTTATGCTAAAAACCCAACAATGTTTAGGTATGGAGGGAATTTTTAATACAATAAAACAAATCTATCTAAATCCAAAAGTAAGTAACCTATGTAATTTGGAAATATTAGAACACTTTCCAATAAACACAAAAATGAAATTAGGTTGTCTATCTTTGCTGTTATTTTACAGAGTTCTAAAATTTTAGCAACAATAGAATGAGAAAGAAACTGAAGGCATAAAAATAGGTAAAGAGGAGATAAAACTATCCCTATTTGTTAACGATATGACAGTATACTTAAAAAAATAAAAACTTAGGTATGTTGGTGGAGATCAAACCATTCTGGAGAACATATTTGAAGTGTATTCAAAGGGATATAACTGTGCATGTCCTTTGATCCAGCAATTCCACTACTAATTCTGTATCCCAAAGAGATCATAGTAAAGGGAAAAGGGTCCACACATAAAAACAATATTTACAGCAGCTCTTTTTGTTGTGTCAAAGAATTGACAATTGAGGGGATGCCTATCAATCAGGGAATGACTGAATAAGCTGTGGTATTTGAATGTAATGGAATATTATTGTGCTATAAGAAATGATGAAAAGAAAAGCCTGGAAAGACTTATATAAACTGATGATGAGTGAATCAAGGGAACATTGTACATAGTAATAAAAATGAAGTGTGATGATCAACTATGATAGACTTAGCTCTTCTCAGCAATGCAATGATCCAAGACAATTCAGAAGAGCTATGATGGAAAATGTTATTTACATCCAGAGAAAGAACTATGGAGTCTGAATGCAGAGAAAAACATACTATTTTCACTTTTTTGGTTTTGTGTTTCTTTCCTGTAGTTTCTCCTTTTGTTCTGATTCTTTTTTTCACAATATGACTAATGTGAAAATATTTTGAACATAATTGCACCTAACTAAAAAAATAAATTAGAGCATCAGCCAAGAAACTTATTTGGAAAAAAAAAGCATCAGCAAAGTTGCAGTCTACAAAATAAGTTCTCAAAAACCAATAACAATTCCATATAATAATGGCAATTCATTTCAATAAACATATATCTGTAACACCAAGGACCCCAGGATACACAGGAAGACCTGAAGGTTCTTACATATCCTTTCTAAAAGAAAAGCAAGAGCATAGACCAGACCAGCATGACAAGCACAGACCAGACTAGCACGAAGCACAGACCAGCACAGAGTATCAGGGACAGGGCCCAGAATAAGATTCAGGGCATCACCCGTAGCAGCTCCCAGATTCCTCAACCCACAAACACCACAGACAGCTTCAAAGGACAGTGGGAGGGTTCCTTCACTCAGGAGAAGGGAGCGTGGTCTGGACCACCAGCACCAGACATTGCAGCTGCAGCTGCCATTTTCAGAGCCCTCCACCTAGAGCCCCAGAGGGAATTGAAGGGCTGATTAAATCTCAGCTCTGAGTGGCAGCCCTGGGAGAGGTCCCCCTAAATTCCTTAGGGGAATTGAGTCACTGATCTGATTCTCAGCCCTGACTCCATCCAGGGGTGAGGAGGGCCACTAGTGGTAGAGCTAAGGGCTGTTGTGATGAGGGAATTCAATTGCAGATTCTGGGCAGAAAAGTTTTTGGTTGCTCCCAGACCAATGTTCAGGTCAGAAGAGGAATAAACACCTCTCCCTTGATTGTGCCACCTTGGAGGAACTGAGAACTTACAGGTCCCCAGAGTATACCCTCCTCTCAGCAAAGGTCTCAAAAGTCAAGTAATTGGCTGGGAAAATGCCCCCAAAAGGGAGAAAAAAATTAGACTATAGAGGCTACTTTCTTGGTGAACAGGTATTTTCCTCCATCCTTTTGGGATGAGAAAGAACAAAGCATAACATCAGAGGAATTCAAGGCTTCTGCATCCAAAACCTCCAAAATAAACATGCAATGGTCTCAGACCATGGAAGAGCTCAAAAAGGTATTTTGAAAATCAAGTAAGAGAGGTGGAAGAAAAATTGGGAAGAGAAATAAGAGTGATGCAAGAAAATCATGAAAGGCAAGTCAATACCTTGCTAAAGGAGACTCAAAAATAATGCTGAAGAAAATAACACCTTTTAGAAATATGCTAACTCCTTTGGTGAAAGAGATCCAAAAAGCCAATGAGGAGAAAAAAAGCAGAATTAGCCAAATGGAAAAGAAGTTTCAAAAGCTCACTGAAGAAAATAGTTCTTTAAAATTAGAATGACTAATGACTTTATGAGAACCAAGAAATTACAAAATAAATCCAAAAGAATAAAAAAATAGAAGATAATGTGAAATATCTCACTGTAAAAACAACTGACCTGGAAAATAAATCCAGGAGAGACAATTTAAAAATTATAGGACTGCCTGAAAACCATGATCAAAAAAGGAGCCTAGACATCATCTTTCATGAAATTATCAAGGAAAACTGCCCTAATATTCTGGAACAAGAGGGCAAAATAAATATTGAAAGAATCCACCCATCACCTTCTGAAAGAGATCCAAAAAGAGAAACTCCTAGGAATATTGTATCCAAATTCCAGAGTTCCCAGGTCAAGGAGAAAATATTGCAAGCATCCAGAAAGAAACAGTTTGAGCATTATAGAAATACAATCAGGATAACACAGGATCTGGCAGCTTCTACATTAAGGGATTGAAGGGCTTGGAATAGGATATTCTAGAAGTCAAAGGAACTGGGATTAAAACCAGGAATCACCTAGCCAGCAAAACTGAGTATAATAATTCAAGGGAAAAAATGGTCATTAAATGATATAGAGGACTTTCAAACACTCTTGATGAAAAGACCAGAACTGAATAGAAAATTTGACTTTCAAATGCAAGAATGAAGAAAAGCATGTAAAGGTAAACAGGAAAGAGGAAACATAAAGGACTTTCTAAAGTTTAACTGTTTACATTTCCACATGGAAAGATAATATTTGTAACTCTTGAGATTTTTTTCAGTATTTGGGTAGTTGGAAGGATTAGACATACATACACACATACACACACACATACATATAGACGGAGAACACAAGGTGAGTTGAATAAGAAAGGATGATACCTAAAAAAATAAAATAAAATTAAGAGGTGAGAGAGGAATATATTGGGAGGAGAAAGGGAGAAATGGAATGGGGTAAATTATGACGTATCAAGGAGACAAGAAAAAGTTTCTTCAATGGAAGAGAAAAGGGAAGATATGAGAGGGAAAAAAGGGAAGTTTACTCTTTTCACATTTGGCTTGAGAAAATGACATGCTCACTCACTTTGGTATGAAAGTATGCCTTGAACTACAGAAGGGCAGGAAGAAGGGGACAAAAGAGGTGAGGAGGATGATAGAAGGAAGGGCAAATGGGAGAAGGGAGTAGTCAGAAGTAAATACTTTTGGGGAGGGACAAGATCAAAAGAGAGAATAGAATAAATGGGGGTGGCAGGATAGGATGGAGGGAAAAATAGTTCTTACACAACATGACTATTATGGAAGCCTTTTGCACAACTACACTTACACAGCCTACATTCAATTGTCTGCCTTATCAGTGGGGATGGGTGGGGAGGGAGGAAAGGAGAGAAGTTGGAATTCAAAGTATTAGGAATGAATGTTGAGAATTGTTTTTGTATACAACTAGGAAATAAGAAAAACAGGTAATGGGGTATAGAAACTTATCTTGCCCTACAAAAAAGAGAGAAGAAGAGGATAAGGGAAGGGAGGGGTGTGGTAGAAAGGAGGGCATATTGAGGGAGAGTGTAATCAGAATGTAAGACATTATGGGGTGGGTGGAGGGCAGAGATGAGGAGAAAATTTGGAACTCAAACTTTTGTGGAAACTAATGTTGAAAATGAAAAATAAATAAATAAAAATTATAAGGACAGAACTTTTGAGGGATCAACAATCAATTTAATCAAACATATATACCAACAGAAGAAATACAAGCAGAGAGATAAAGACCAGAAGACAGGGCTTCCAACTGTCTGACCATAAGCAATACATACATCACAGATCAACAGACAGATTCAACTGTCTGACCATTAGATACATACATAGTTACTACAGAGAGTAGCACCAATATCTAAGTTTTCGAGCTCAGGGGGTTCCTCCTCATCTGGCCAAACAAAACTTCCAATGAGTAAATCCCAAAGCAAACCTCCATGTCAAAGTATATTTGCACTTTTCAGAGTCAGAGGGCATCTCTACCCTTAAGAACCAGTGCCTGATTAGAAATTATCACCACCAGAAATTAACAAAAGGTGTTGGACTTCCTACAAAACAAATATCCCTTAATCAAGCTTCCCTTAATGGGCAGGCTGTTTAATTGGTAGGGAAGATCTTTAATTCTCATCAACATAATTAACATTACACTCTCAAATACCTATTATGCTTCAGCCATTGTGTTAAAAGCTAGGGGTAAAATATAGAAATAAAATTTTAAAAAAGATCATCATTGACCTTATGGAGCTGAAAATACAATGGAAGAAAACAACAAACAAAAAGGGACATGAAAAGAGAGAGTAAGAGGGAACAAAAAGTATTTAGAGGGAGCCATCTTGTTCTATGACATTGAAACACAGTGAAGCTAATGATACAAAGTGGAATAAGCTGGAAGTCCAAATCTTGCCTTCTAAAAGGAAAGTTTGGGAAGCAAGTTAGTATTCCTTCTTTCTACTCTCCACTTAGAGCAGTAATAGGGAAACTTCATTCCAAATGACTAAAATGCATAAAATATCTGGGATCAACCTAAGAAAAAATAGAAAAGACTTTATAAAATTTTCCTTAAAGAAATGAAGAACACCTTAAATAGCTGGGGGAATATTCAGTGCTCATGGCAAGGTCATATCAATATAAAAAAATTACAATGCTACTAAATTAATTTAAACTCCTAATGCTATACCAATCAAATTACCAAGTGATTATTTTTAGAAGCTGATAAAATAATAGCAAATTCATGTAAAAAAGCAAAATTTTAATATCAAGGGAAATGATGCAAATAACTAGTCTAGATGGGAGAATAACATTTCTAGATCTCAAACTACATTATAAAACAGCAGTCACCAAAAAAAATCTGGTATTGGTTAAAAACTTAGAAAGGCAGATCATTGGAAAAGATTAGACAAGGGATAATCAGAAACAATGGGATATAACAGCCCAGTTTTTGACAAAATAGAAAACAAATTATATAGGAAAAACTTATTTAATTAAAACTGTTAAATTAAAACTGATAATAAAACTAGAAAGTTGTCTGGTAGAAACTGTTTAGACTAACACTTTATACAATATTCCATAGTACATATTCTAAAGGGATAAATGTCCTTAATATCAAATATCATGTTATTAACAATTTTAAGAGAAGAATCTCTTATACTTCTTCAACTATGACTAGAATATGCAATCTCAAAGGGAAGGCACAGGCTCTAATTTTAATTAAACTGTTCAGTCAAAATTTTGAATTATGAAAATGAAATAGCTAAAATGTCCGTAAACTTTGAAACAGACTCCATTACAGAGTTTATACTTCAAAGTAGCCCTTGACAGAAAGAACAGCCCTACATACACCAAAACACCTGTCATTATTGTCATTATTGTGTGTGTATGTGTGTATGTGTGTGTGTGTGTGTGTGTAATTGTAAAGCCTTGGAAACAAAGTAGATTGGAGAATGGCTAAGCAAATTATGGTTCATGGATGTAATTGACTATTCCTGTGCTGTAAGAAGTAATGTAGGAGATGAACACAGAAAAATATGGAAAGATGTACTTTAATTGATGCAGAGTGAAGTAAGCAGAAACAAAATAAGGCAATAAACACTATAACAATGTAATTCAAAAGAACAACTATACACATACATACACAAACTGAAAAGTGAATGTAATAAAATTTTAAAGACTAAGCAGTTCTCTAATGAAGATATTTGATAAGACAATCCCATCCCACTCTGTCATGGAGGTGGAGATGCTACAGGTATTGTACCATTGTGCATGTTTGGGGATTTTTTTCAATATAGTCATTAGTTGTGTTTATATTTTCCTATTTCTGTCTTTAATAATACATTTTTTCTTCAGAATAATTTTTATTATGTGAGATCAGTCTCTAGAAGAGGAAGGGAAAAGGGTAGAGGTATTGGAGATAATGATGATGATATAAAAAAACAGGAAATAAACTTTATTTTTTTAATATGAAAAAATGAGGATTGGTCTATATAGACTGTAAGGTTTCTGCAGCTCTCAATTTATGATTATATTACTTTCTTAGAAAATACCTACACAGTAGCTTGAATAATAGGGCCTTAATAATTTTTTTGTCTTAACAACTTGCATTCTGACTAGATTCCAGAGTAAAAGAGGTTAAAGAATTACTTCATTGCTTTGGAAACAGAATACTTTTTTTTTTCTAAATGAAATGTGCAGAAGGGCTGGAATGGTGATGAAAAAACCTGTATTTATAAACTGTTACCAAACTACCTCAATAGAATCTTTCCCAGTCCACATAAAAGGGTCGGAGGTTTTTTAGACATAATTAAAATATTTGTCAGAGGTTGGAAGACAGCTCCTCCTGAACAAACCACAAATATGCACTTTATTCATTCCTGTGAGGCCTTTATGTTTTCCCTTGGCTCCTAATCATTAGTATAAAAATGTGGCTTTGTATAGTAGAGCTGTCCTGTGCATTCATACTCATAGAGACATGACAATAGAGATCTATTGCAAACTATTTGCAAAATTTTTTCTGGAGACACACTGAAAAGGAGGATAAAAAGATAGTTGGGAGTTAGGGCCAGTATATATTTTGAAGACAATAAGAGCTCAAGAACTTCTTTCTATAGTAGATAGAGTTGCAGGTCTTCCACAAAGTACTGCAGAAATAAAACAAGCAAACAAACAAAAAGAGTGGTACTGAAACTAGAGAAAGCATGGCTTAGTGGAAGGAACTTTGCATTTAGTATTACAAGATATTCCAGTCTCTGCATGACCAATATTATTCATGTAAAATACTTCACTTTATGTTGTCTGGACCTTAGTTCTCAATCCTTGAAAAGCTTCTTAGTCCCAACTAGTGAGAACAAAGAACTCCTTGTAGAAATAACTAGATGGTGTAGTGGAAAGAGCTCTAGTCATGGAACTGGGAAGATCTGAGCTCAAATCAAGCCTGAAACAGTTATTGGTTGTGTGACCTTGGGCAAATTATTTAACTTCTGTTGATCAGTTTCCTCAACTGTAAAATGGGGATGATAATTTCAATTGGTTTCTAGGGTTGTTGTGAGGATCAAATGAGATAATACTTGTAAAGCACTTCACATAACATCTTAATAAATACCCTTCCCCTGCACCCCCATGGTGGTCACAAGTGTTTAAATATTTACTATATTAATTATATAACTCACATAACTTATATAAGATAGATTATATATCAGTTGTAATTATACAAAATATGGTAATATTTCAAAGAAACAGAGTAAGAATTTAAAAATATTTAATATTTAAAAATATAGAATATGAATTTAAAATTTCTTTGACCACCTCAGAGATTCATTGTTAGCACTAATCAGGACCCAGCTAGTTGTTACAATTTGCTCCACTAAGAGGCAGCTCCTTATAGTTCAATAGAAATCTTATCTGGAAATCAAGAAAACCTGGACTGAAATTTTCTCTCTTATATTTACTGGCTGTGTGATGCTGGACAGGCTACTTAAACTCTGAGTCCTAGGCAACAGACTAAGATTATAAATTGCTAAGTAGGTGCCAATCTGCATGGAAGGAATTTTTTACCATGAATTACCATTATCAGTTAATTCATAGGGCATATCACCATCTACCTTACGGTATAGTATTTTCCCCAAAGGTACAGAATATTTCAAATCCCAAAAAGTATTATTTATACTTTTTAGCTGTGTTTCTGATGCATATCATCTAATTTTTTTTCTCATATCCTTAATGGTAGGAGTAGGCTAGTAAGTAGGAATAGAGTGCACAATCTCCATGTGGAAGAACCTAGGGTAAAGGTGGGTTGTGGAGGAAGATAATATTCATAAAAAGCTCTCAGCACTGTGACTAATACATAGTAGTTATAAATGCTTATTCCTTTCTTCTTCTCCCTATATTTTAATGATACTGCTAATGCTGAACTTTTCATATGCAAAGGCTTTACTGACCTGCCTGCAGTGATAGGAAATGTATGTTGCATGTCATTTATTTACTTAAGATTGATGCGCATTGATATTCTTGCTTAGAACCTTCTGTGATGAAAGATTATAAATGAAATGAATAGAAATGGTATAGAAAAGAGTACAATGCTTTCACATTTGAGATTAGTAAACTCATTTGTAAACTCCAAAAAGTTGGTTAAGTGAGTTATCCAAGTTCAGATAGATTGGAATAACAACCTCATTTTTTTGAAAGTTACAAAACTTGTTGTATATAATATTTTATTTTATCCTCAAAGTAACTTTTCAAAGACAAGAAGGAATAAGCATTTATAAAGTATTTAATAATATTTATCTTATTTGATACTTACAGCATGAGATAAGTGCTATTATCATCATATTATTTTTCTTTTCTTTTTTAATTATTTCTTTATTTTTAGTTTTTAACATTCATTTCCACAAGATTTTGAGTTCCAAATTTTCTCCCCATCTCTCCCCTCCCTCCAATCCAAGACACATTCATTCTGATTATCCTTTCTGCCAATCTTCCCTCCCTTCTAACACAACCCTCTCTTCCCTTATCCCCATCTTTTCTATTTTCTTGTAGGGCAAGATAGATTTCTATACCCATTCCCTGTATTTCTTATTTCCCAGTTGCATGCAGAAACAATTTTTCACCTTTGTTTTTCAAACTTTGAGTTACAACTTCTCTCCCTTCTTCCCTCCCCACCCATCCCCACTGAGAAGGCAAGCAATTCAATATAGGCTATGCATGAGTAGTCATCATGAAAAAGACTTCCATAATAGTTATGTTGTGAAAGCACTATATTTCCCTCCATCCTATCCTGCATCCCATTTATTCTGTTCTCTCTTTTGACCTTGTCCCTCCCTAAAAGTGTTTACTTCTAATTATTCCCTCCTCGCATTTGCCCTCCCTTCTATCAGTCCCCCACACCCTACTTCTCTCCTTCTCTCCTACTTTCCTGTAGTGTGAGACGGATTTACATACCAAATTGAATGTGCATGTTATTCTCTCCTTAAGGCAAATGTGATGAGAATAAGATTCACTTTTCCCTCTCACCTACCCCTTTTCCCCTCCACTGAAAATGCTTTTTCTTGCCTCTTTTATGAGAGATAATTTGACCCATTCCATTTCTCCTTTTCTCCTCCCAATATATTCCTCTCTCACACCTTAATTTTATTTTTTTAGATATCATCCCTTCCTATTCAACTCACCCTGTGCCCTCTGTCTATATGTATAAAATCCCTCCAACTACCTAAATACTAAAAAAAGTTTCAAGAGTTACAAATATTATTTTTCCATGTAGGAATGTAAACAGTTCAACTTTAGTAAGTCCCTTATGATTTCTCTTTTCTGTTTACTTTTTCATGCTTTTCTTGATTCTCTTGTTTGAAAGTCAAATTTTCTATTCAGCTCTGGTCTTTTCATCAAGAATGCTTGAAAGTTTTCTACTTCATTGAATGACAATTTTTTCCCCCTAAAGTGTTATACTCAGTTTTTCTTGGTAAGTAGTTCTTAGTTTTAATCACAGTTCTTTTGATTTCTGGAATATCATATTGCAAGCCCTTCATCCCTTAATGTAGAAGTTGCTAAATCTTGTATTATCCTGTTTGCATTTCCACAATGTTTAAATTGTTTCTTTCTGTCTACTTGCACTATTTTCTCCTTGACCTGGGAATTCTGGAATTTGACTAGAGTATTCCAAGGAGTTTTCCTTTTGCCATCTCTTTCAGGAGGTGACCCGTCTACTCTTTCAATTTCTATTTTACCCTCTTGTTCTAGAATATGAGGGCAATTTTCCTTGATGATTTCCTTGAAAGAAGATGTCTAGGCTTTTTTTCTTTTATCATTGATTCCACATAGTTCAATAATTTTTGAATTATTTCCCTTAGTCTATTTTCTAGGTCAGTGTTTTTTTTTTCCAATGAGTTTTTCACAATATCTTCTATTTTTTTATTCTTTTGGTTTTGTTTTATAATTTCTTGATTTCTTATAGAGTCATTAGCTTCCCTTTGCTCCATTCTATTTTTTAAGAAATTATTTTCTTCATTGACTTTTTGGACCTCCTTTTCCATTTGGCCAATTCTTCCCCTCATTGGCTTTTTGGACCTTTTTTTGCCATTTAGTCTAGTCTATTTTAAAAGTGTTTTTTGGGGAGTATTTTGGGGTATCCTTCAGCAAGCTCTTGATTCATTTTTCAAGATTTTTCTTGCATCTCTCTCATTTGTCTTCCCAATTTTTCCTCCACTTCTTTTACTTGATTTCCAAAATCCTTTCTGAGGTCTTCCATGGCCTGAGACCAATTCATATTTTTCTTGGAGGCTTTGACTTCGTTGTCTTCTTCTGGTTGTACGTTTTGATCTTCTTTGTCACCAAAGTAAGGTTCTATAGTTCGTTTTTCTTTCTGCTGTTTGCTCATTTCCGCAGCCAATTATTCACTTTTTAAAGTCTTTGTTAAGGTCAGACTCTGCTTCCAGTGTGGATGAAGGGTTACTATCCCAAGCTTCAGGGATTTTGTGCAGCTGTTTTCAGAGATATTTCTTGGGATCTATAAATTTTTTAGTTCTTCCAAGGTGGTATGATCAAAGGAAAGGTTTTTACTCCTCTCCTGGCCCATGTTCTGGTATATGAATGATCACAAGTATACTTCTGTCTTGGGGACTATAAGGAGGATTCTTTTTCTGCCACCACAACCATGTCAGTGTACCTCCCCTTCCCACTATTACCACCCAGGACTGTGACCCAGATCTAAGCAGGGCAAAGCAAGGGAATCCTGCCTCATAGCCAGCAAAGAAATCACTGTAATTCCCCTCTGATCAGTCTCTCAATCCCCCTACTTCTGGGGGCTGAGAGCTCCAGAAGCAGCTGTACTGCCTCTGTTGTCACAGCTGCCACCTGGAACTGGGTCTGGACCATGTTCCTCTTTCACTCAGGTCTAACAGACCTTTCTAACTGACATACTAAGTTGTCTTTGGTTTTTATGGGTTGATAAGTCTAGAAATTGATACAGCTGACAGTGATTCAGTCCCCTGAGGCCTACTGCACATTCACCTAGCCCTTATCTGTGCCTGCGCAACCCTTGCTGGACTTCATTCCCCTCCCAGCCCAGTTCAATAGATCTTTCCTGTTGACCTTCCAGGTTGTCTTGGGCTGCGAATTTCTTTCACTCTGTCATATGTGGGTTCTGCTCCTCTAGAATTTGTTCAATCATTTTTACAGGTATTTAGAGGGCTTTGGGAAAGAGGTCAAAGGAGTCCTTGCTTTTACTCTGTCATCTTGGCTCCATACTTTTTATCCTTATTTTAGATGTGAGTAAACTAAGCCACTAAAGTGCTTAAAGTCTCTTACACAGTGTCATGTAACTCATGCCACAGACATTTTCAGCCTTGTGCTAATGACTTTGCCCCACAAAATCACATTGTATATATTCTGCATATAACAATAACTACTATGACAACAACAGCATTTAATCCCTAACAATAACATAGTGATTTAATGATTGCAAAGATTTTCACAATTATTACTTCATTTTGTCCTCACAATACCTGGGCATATAGGAGCTTAGATAAGAAAACTGAAATTGAGGTTAAGTGACTTTCTTAGAGGTTACATACCTAGGAAGTACCTGAGACCAAAATTGAACTGAGATCTTCCTGACACCAGTTCCAGCACTCCTTCCACTATGCTATACAGCTATGAGAATATTATTGGATATCTCATTCTGATCAACAGTAACGTATATGAGTAGAAATGATAGTAATATTGGGATGTTCTGCATTCTGTATTAGACTATAAAATAAAATTATATATAGTATGATTTGCATTTGTATTTGAAAGGGCAGATTTCATTTTTTTCAGAAAGGCCTGAAACTCTAAAGAAGAATGTGGGTCAAGAGGGATGGAAGATCATGAAGAAACAAACAGTAATAAAATTATGATTGATTCTGATGAAGAAGAAAGGGGAGAAATTCTAAAGATAGCAAAGTGATTATAAAGATAAAAAAATCAGCGGAGGTAACAAGATGAATGTAAAGGATGCTCAAGAACTTTTTTGCATAATGTCAGGTAAACTAAATCAATCTTACTATAATCTAAATATTGCAATAAATGTTCAAAATATTTTAAATGAGCTTTTCTAGATTGAATTATAGAAAGAAGAAGGATTAGAACACTCTTTTTTACTATGTATAAGAAGATGGTAACATAATGAACAGGAGACAGAACTTTTTGACTCCCAATTTCCTTGTATATTTCTTCTCTTGTGAATAATTATGAGATAAGAAAGGACAGAACAACAGAAGCTTAATTCAAGAAAATTGAAACTCAATAAAGAGATAGTGTGGGAGCATCTTGCTGACATCAATGAGTTCAGATCACCAGCCTGAATAATAACCAACTGCACAAATTAAAAAATAGAGAGAATGTGGCTAGAAAGCATTGTATTTATATGGCAAAGAGTGTTTTAGTAATTCTAAGAAGGGAGATATAAGTACAATTCTATGAAAGACAACTCTTTGGCAAAATTAAAAATGATTTAAATATGCATAATAGGTTTGTAGGTCCAGTTGACAGTCAGACAGAAGAATTTAGACTTGATTAAGCAGAAAATAAGAATCCATTATGGATTTTGGACTAAGTCAATGGTATGATGAAGATCTATGTGGCGATAGCTTTTCTTTTGCTTTCTAGCAATTGGCATTAGGCAGAGCCAAGATGCAGAGTGAAGTGAGCATTTATTGCTGAATTCTGCCAACAAACTCTTCCAAAAAGCTTTAACAAGTATATCAAACAAAATTCCAAGCAGAAATAATAAGAAAAAGTCACAATGAGTCATTTTTCCAGCCCTGATCAGCATAGGAGGACAGACTTATAGAGTTCTATAGACAGTGGGGTGTGGAAAGGTAATTTGGACTATGGATTTTGGAATCAGAGTCAGCAGTTGTGGTTGGCAGGGAAGAGAGGCCCTATATGGGTAAGTTACTCTACAGCACAGGGGAACAGTGATCAGAATACTCCCTGAATCAACCACCTTAGACTCAGCAAAAACTTACAGGCTTTCAAACCAAGCAGCAAAAATAGCAGGACATAAAAGTTAGATCTGGTCAGATTTGCAGCTTCAAAAAAGTGAGCAGAGGCAATCTCTAACATAAACTCCAAAATCAAGAAATCAGCTGGGAAAATGAGCAACACAGACACAGACACAGACAGCCACAGACACACACATAGACACAGACACAGACACAGACACACACACGCACACACACACACACACACACGCACACACACACACCCCAAAAATAACCTGACCAGAAAAGCAACATGGGTCAATTTTTTTATGTAGAGAGGTAGGTTCAAGACAACAACTTAGAAGGAGACAATGATGTGAAAATACCTATAAGCAAAAACCCAAAGAAAAATACTATTTGGAAATAAGACCAAGAAGAATCAAATAAGAGAGTTAAGGGAAAATTTTGGAAAAGAAATTGGAACAATGCAAGAAAATTATGAAAAAAGAATTAAAATCTTGGTTAAAAGAGGCATAAAATAATCTGAAGAAAATAAATTTTAACAAATAAAATAAATTTTAGAATTAGAGGTTTAATATAAGGAAAACTATTAATATAATTCATTATATAAATACAAATAAGATCTTTTGATTATATCAAAAGATGCAGAAAATTCTGATAAAATGCAACACTTACTTTTGCTAAAAACACTTAAAAGTATAGGTACATATTTATTTTCCTTACATTGATAAAAAGCATTTATATAAAATCACCAGCAAGCATTATGCATAATAGGGATAAGCTAGAAGCCTTTCCAGTAAGATCAGATGTAAAATAATTATGCCCTCTGTCACTTATATTATTCAATATAGTATTTGAAATCTTAGGAATAGCAATAAGAGAAAGAAAAAGAAATTGAAGGAATCACAATAGCGAATGAGGTAATAAAACTATCTCTTCTTGCACATGACATGATGATATTATTGGAAAATCCCAAAGACTCAATTAAAAAGCTAGTTGTCCACGTAAATTACTGCAAGCAGTAGTAGAAAATACCCTATCTAAAGTAATTCTGGATGGTATAAAACATCTGGAAGCACACCAGACAGAACAATCACAGGAAGTATATAAACAAATAGAATAAAAAATGAATGTTTTATACAAATAAAATCAGATTTAAATAATTGGAGAAATGTTAGCTATTCATAGGTAGACAGGGTCAATATGATAACATGGACAATTTTACCTAAAATCATTTATACATTCAATATCATCTTAATTAAATTACCAAAAAAACTTTTTTTTTTTACTGAATTTTGGAAAAATAATAACAAAATTCATTTGGAAGAACAAAAAGTCAAGAATCTCAAAAGAATTAATGGAAAAAATATAAAGGAAGGAGGTTTAGCAATGCCAGATCTTAAACTATATTATAAGGCAATAATTATCAAACTATCTTGTAGTAACTAAGAAACAGAAAAGTAGATCAATGGAACAGAGTAGATAGAGAATTCACAGCAGCAAACAAATATAGCAATCTTGTATTTGACAAGTATAAAAGCTTAAGATTTGGAGATAAGAATTCATTATTTGGTAAAAATTAATAGGAAACCTGGAAAACAGTATGGCAGAAAGTAGGCATAGACCAGTATCTTACACCATTTACTAAGATAAGTAGAAAATGAATACATGACCTAGATATAAAGGAAAATATTTCAAGGAAGTTTGAAAAACATGGGATATATTACTTATCAGATTTATGGATAGAAGAGCAATTTATGAATAAAAAGAGGTAGAGAACAGAGTGAAGTATAAAATGGATAATTTTGATTATATTATATTAAAAAGGTTTTGTACAAATAAAACAAATATAGCCAAGATTGGAAGGAAAGAAGGAAACTGGGGGAAAATAATTTATTGACAGTTTCTCAGAGAAAGATCTCATATCTCACACTTATAAAAAACCTTTTTTTCCTGGCTAAAATGTTTATTTATTTTTAGTTTTCAACATTAATTTCCATATGATTTTGAGGTCCAAATTTTCTTCCTATCTTTCCCCTCTCCCCTACCCTGAGATGGCATTTATTCTGATTACCCCTTCCCTCAGTCTGCACTACCTTTTATCATAGCCCCTTCTTATCCCCTGCTTCTTTACTTTCTTAAAGGGCAGGTTAGATTTCTATACCCCATTGCCTGTATATTTTACTTCCCAGTTGCAAGCATAAACAATTTTTTAACATGCATTTTTAAAACTTTGAGTTCTAAATTCTCTCCCTTCTTCTCTCTCCACCCACCCTCATTGAGAAGGCAAGCAATTCAATATAGGTTATACATGTGTAGTTATGCAAAACCCTTCCATAATAATCATGTTGTGAAAGACTAACTAAATTTTCCTCCATCCTATCCCACCCCTAAATTATTCTATTTTTCTTCTTTGACCCTGTGCCTTTTCTAAAGTGTCTGCTTCTGACTACCCTCTCACCGAATCTGCCCTCCCTTCTATCATCCCCTGTCTTATCTCCTCTCCTCTTCTTTCCTGTAGGATAAGATATCCATTTGAGTGTGTATGGCATTCTTTCCTTAAGCCAGCCAAATCTGATGAGAGTCAGGTTCACTCATACCTTCTCACCTCCCTCTATTCTCCTCCATTGTAAATCATTTTTCTTGCCTCTTTTGTGTGAGATAATTTACTCCATTCTCTCTCTCCCTTTTTCCTTCTCCCAACATATTCTTCTCTCACCCCTTAATTTTATTTTTAGGCATCATCCTTTCATATTCAACTCACCCTGTGCCATGCATCTATCTATCTGTCTGTGTCTATCTATATCTATCAATCTATCTATCTATCTATCTATCTATCTATCTATCTATCTATCTATCTATCTATCTATCTCTATCTCTCTACCTAACTACCTATCTACTCAACCATCCATCCATCCATCCAACCACCTATTTCCTCCAACTACCCGAATACTGAGAAAGGTCTCATGAGTTACAAATATCATCTTTCCATGTAGAAATGTAAACAGTTCAATTTTAACAAGTCCTTTATGATTTCTCTTTCCTGTTTACTTTTTCATGGTTCTCTTGATTCTTGAATTTGAACATCAAATTTTCTATTCAGCTCTGGGCTTTTCAGCAAGAATACATGAAAGTGTTCTACTTCATTGAATGTCCATTTTTTTCCTCTGAAAGATTATACTCAGTTTTGCTGGGTAGATGGTTCCTGGGTTTAATTCTAGCTCCTCTGCCCTTTGGAATATCATATTCCAAATTCTTTGATCCCTTAATGTAGAAGCTGCTAGATCTTATGTTATCCTGATTGCATTTCCACAATACTTAAATTGTTCCTTTCTGGCTGTTTGTAATATTTCCTCCTTGATCTTGAAATTCTGAAATTTGGCTACAATATTACCAGGAGTTTTCCTTTCAGGATCTCTTTCCTGCAAGTATTGGTGGCTTCTTTCCATTTCTATTTTACCCTCTAATAATAGAATATCAGAACAGTTTCCCTTGATAATTTCTTGAAAGATGATGTTTAGGCTCATTTTTTGATCATGGCTTTCAGGTAGTCCAATAATTTTTAAATTATCTCTACTGGATCTGTTTTCTAAGATAGTGTTTTTAGTTTTTCCAATGAGATATTTCACATTGTTTTCTATTTTTTTATTCCTTTGGTTCTGTCTTATAATTTCTTGATTTCTCCTTAAGTCTTTAACTTCCATTCACTCCAAATTTTGAAGGAATTATTTTCTTCAGTGAGCTTTCAGACCTCCTTTTCCATTTGGTCAATTTTGCTTTTTAAGGCATTCTTCTTCTCATTGGCTTTTTTACCTTCTTTTGCCATTTGAGTTTGTTTTTATGATGTTATTTTCTTCAGTACTTTTATGGTCTCCTTTAGCAAGCTGTTGACAGGATTTTCATGATTTTCTTACATCACTCTCATTTCTCTTCCCATTTCTCTACTTTTCTTCCTTGATTTTCAAAATCCTTTTTCACCTCTTCCATGTTCTGCAAACCAACTCAAGAGGAATACCTCTTGGATGACTTGATGTAGGAGCTTTGGCTCTTCTTTACTCTTCTGGTCCTCTGTGGGTCCAAAATTCTGGAAGCAGCCTCTGCCACTGCTGGTGCTGTTGCTGCTGCTGCTGTTGATCACCTCCACCACTCTCACTCTTCAACTGGGGCCAGAACCAGTTAGACTGCACTATCTTCATTTATTCAGGTCCCACAGAGTTTTCCATCTGACCATTTTTGGATTTTGTGGGTTCAGAAGTCTAGAAACTGCCACAGCTTCCAATGATTCAGTCTCCTGAGTCATGTTCCACACCTTCCATGCTGGTGCGACCCACACATGGACTGCATTATGCTCCCTGCCAGGTGCTGAAGACCCTTTCTGTCACAGGATTTCTTGAGCTGGAGATTTGTTTCACTTTGTCATTTTGTACCTTTGGTAGCTCTAGCTTTTGTTTAGGGTGATTTTTTTAACAGATATTTGGAGGGATTTAGGGGAGAACTCAGGGAAGTCTCTGCTTTTACTCTATCATCTTCCATATAAAGAACTTTGTCAAATCTATAAGAATATGAGACTACCAAATTCATAAATGGTCAAAGAATAAGAACAGGAAGTTTTCTGATGAAGAAATTAAAATTATTATTGTCATATAAAATGCTGTAAATAATTGTTAAATAGAGAAATGCAAATTAAAACAACCTTATGATATCATTTTATATCTATCTGGCTAAAATATTTGAAGAATAAAGTGACAAATATTGGAGGGTATGTGGACAAATTGAGATATAAATTCATTGTTGGCGGAATTTGGAACTGATCCAACCATTGTTCTGAAGAACAATCTGGAGTTATGCCCAAAGAGCTATTAAACTGCCTCTATCCCATGAATCCAGCAATACCAATTACTTGATCTATTTCCAAAGATAATTTCCAAAGGAAAAAAAGAAATGATCTCATATAGATTATGTTATGTTATATTACATTACATTATATTATATATATGTGTGTTTGTGTGTGTATATCTATATAGATCTACATATCTATATAGATATACACATATACACACATACATTACATTCACTTAAATAAACACATACATATTTATACAGACACATATACAGTTCATTGTATACAGTAATAGCAGTATTTCTTTAAGAATAATTTTGAGCAAATAAGTCATTTTGACTATTATAAATACCCAAAATGGAAAAGATTCTGAGATGGCAGAATAGGTCAGAAAAGTTTTGACTCTCTAAATTTTCTCCACAAAAAAAAGCAAAACATTGCCTCAAGCAGCAGAAATAAACATGGGATAAAGCAGTTGTCCTCAGACAGTTTGAGAATACCCCAGGAAATACCAGACCTCCAGATGTGGAGGGTTGGCCTGAATGAATTACAAACACGTCCAGGTCAACTCTGGAGAATCCACAATGGATAATTTCTGGCATAGCTGGTTTAACAAGCAGTCTCAGCCTTAGAAACTTTCATTTTACAGACAGTGTGAATGTCTGACAGCTGTATCGGAAAAGATTGAAGGTCCTTCCATTGTCAGGGGACACTGAAGTGTGCTGAAAAGATGTGTCCTGGGCTGCATCTCTGGGAAGAAGGACCTAGCACACAACTGATGAGTGTAACATCAGAGGGACAGAGACCGTGCTGAATGTGAACACTTGCAGGACACCAGAGTCCCTGGTTTCAGTTCCAGGGTAGAGAGTACAGCTGTAGTTTGCAGTCACCAGGGGCACCACAGAGAGCAAGATCATTTATGGGACAGTGTGGTTAGTTGCCCTTGCTGTGGCTTAAGAGTGGAGAGGAAAACCCAAGGTTGGGTCCCAGAAAGACCTCAGAAAAAAACAGTAAGAAGTACCTGAGACTTGGGGCATCATTCCTGACACCTTGGGACTGAAACTTGAATACATTAATAGCTACTAAAAATAAAATGAAACAAAAAATAAATAAAAAATGAGAAAGAATCCAACTATAGATAGCTATTATGAGGATAGAGAAGATCTGAGTTCATATTCAGAGGAAGATAATAGAGCTAAAGAAGTCATTCCTTTTTAAATGAGAAACCTCAAATGGTTGTAAGCACAAAAAATGATCTTGGAAGAACTTAAAAAGGACATTAAAAATCAAATAAGAAAGATTGAGGAAAAATTAGAAAACAAGAATAAGAGTAATCCAAAATATCAAGAAAGTTATGAAAATAAAATTAATCAACTGGAAATAGAGAATCAAAAAATTTAAGGAAGAAAATAATTCTTTCAAAATTAGAATTGGGAAAAAAGGAAACTAATGATGTTCTTAGAACATCATAAAATGATCAAGAAATCAAAAAAGGAAATTAAAAGAATGAAAAAAAAGAAGAGAAAGTGAAAGATCTCATCCAAAAGATAAAAACTGACCTGGAGAACAGTTTAAGGAGAGATATTATAAGAATATTCAGACTACTTGAAAATTATGATAAAAAAGAATCTTGATACAATATTACAAAAAAAATATCAAGGAAAATTACCCTGAAGTTCTGGAACAAGAAAGCAAAGCAGAAATAGGAGAAAAAATCATGGATCACCACATGAAAGAGATCCAAGGAGGAAAACTTACAGGAATATCATAGTCAAGGAGAAAATATTAGAAGTAGCAAGGAAAAAAAATAGATTAAAAATCATGGAGTACAATGAGGATTACACAAGACCTAGCAGCTACCATGTTGAAGGATCATAAGTCTTGGAATACTATATTCCACAGAGTAAAAGAGCTAGGATTAGGGCCAGCAAAGTTAAGTATCATCCTGAATGGTGGAAAAAATGACATATGACACACTCAAAGGCTTTTAGGTTTTTGTGACAAAAAAAAAACAAAACAAACAAAACAGAAGTACTTAAGAGAAAATTTTACATATAACATTCAGAGGAAATGTAAGATTAACATTATAGACCAATTATAAGGAACTCAATGAGGTTGAATTGTATGTGAAAATACTAGCAGTACTCTTAGGATTGTGATTACTATTTGGATAGTTTGAAATAAAGGCTTGGGCTAAGATGAGCATGATATAGTGAGTCTAAAAAAATGAAACTGTAGGGAGAGATAAAAAAGGAAAAATTGATACAGAAGACATATATATATATATATATATATATATATATATATATATATATATATACACATATGTATATGACAAAGACTCTTTGTGTGTGTGTGTGTGTGTGTGTGTGTGTGTGCCTGCACAGACATAAAAGTCTTTTAAATTCAGAAAAAAAATAGAATGGCAAGATGATAGGGTGGGGTAGAACATAAGAACATAAGAACATAGTTATGCTAACGAGAGTTAAAAATCTTCCCAGCCCACTAATTGGCCTACCCATGAAGAGAAGCTTGATTAGGGGAGATTTGTTTTGTAGGAAGGCCCATGCTTTTTGTTAATTTCTAATGAGACACTGGCACTCAAGGGTTATGATGCCTTTTGGCTCTGAAAAGTGTATATATATATATATATATATATATATATATATATATATATATATATATATATATATATATATATATATATATATATATATATATATGTGTGTGTGTGTGTGTGTACTCTGAGGTAAAGGTTTGCTTTGGGGCTTACTCATTGGAAGTGTTCCTTTGGTCAGAAGAGACTCTGGGTAGGTGTTAAGGAGCCCCCTGGTTTTGAAAGCCCAGATGTTGGTGCTTGATTCTCTGGTAACGATGTATGTACTGTCTATGGTCAGAATATTGGAAGGTCTATCTTTTGGTCTTTCTGTTTGCAATTTCTGCTTGTAATTTATATTTCTATTTTCTCTGAAGTTCAGGGTGTTGACTTTTCCCCCTGAACTAAGTGAATGATATA
The DNA here is from genome assembly GCF_028372415.1 of Notamacropus eugenii. Taxonomy (NCBI): domain Eukaryota; kingdom Metazoa; phylum Chordata; class Mammalia; order Diprotodontia; family Macropodidae; genus Notamacropus; species Notamacropus eugenii. The sequence goes on from NC_092876.1 coordinate 189,920,752, forward strand.
TGTGCTTGTTTAAAGTAAAATGACTTACCCCTTTTAAGGGTGCTTTCCTTAGATAAGCAGATATAAGAACCTGTGCAGCAGTTCCTCCTGTGCATGTTGGGTGCTTGATGCTATAATTAGGGAGGGACTTTTAGAGGGGTGGGTAAATTAAGAAATAGGAGGGCAAGGTAGTAGATAGAAGTAAAGCAGAGGAGTGAGGAGAGACAGGGTAAATAGGATGAAAAGGATAGTGAGGAAAAATAGAAAGGAGGAAAATGAATAACAGGTTAAAAATTAAATTCAGCAATATGTTGCCTTCTGGAAACATTATGAAAATGAGAGATACACACAAAGATGAAATAAAGGGCAGGAGTAGAATCTATTATGTAAAAAAATGTAGAGATAGGAATCATGATGTCAGACAAAGTTAAAGTTAAAATAGTTTTAATCAAAAGTGAACAATAGAACTACCTTTGTCAGCAATATTATTCAATACTGTTTTAGACCAGGGATGGGGAACCCATGGCCTCAAGGCCACATGCAGCCTTGTGGCTGCATGTTCCCAACCTGTTTTAGATGATTTAAAATACCTAGACAGTATAAAATATGAGTGTATACGTGCCAAAACTGACACTGGAAAATAAACATAAAATACTTTTTATACAAATAAGCACAGATCTAAATAATTGAAGCAATAGCTATTGTTTATAGGTAGGTCAGGCCAATGCAAATTTTAAAATGATAACAATATTACCTAACTAATCTATTTATTCAGTGCCATACCAATTAAAGAGTAAAAAGTCAGGAACTTTAAAGAAACCAGGGAAAAAAAAAGATGTAAAGGAAATATATATTCGGCAATTTTAGACCTTAAACCATATTATAAGGGAGAGTATTGTTGAGGTGTGCTAGGGTTGGAAGCTCAATTCCATGTGGACAGTCTCGGGTGGGTAAAGGTGGGAACTTCTAAATCTTAGAGTTCTCACGAGACCCCCCAGGAAATGGCTGGGAATCGAGGTGAACCAAGCTATCTCGTGTATTTCCGCCTCTTCCCGTGAGAAACGTGATGGGAGAGAGCTCTCCCCGCCCTTGAGATTGTCCCGGATTGGAGCACACCTAGTTACCTAACAGGCACGGTATTCAGATGCAAACTATGCCGCTGCAGAGCTTAAGTAGGATCAGGAAAGCCTGAAAGCTCTCTTGGCGGGAGGGGCGGTGGAGCGGACAGGACAACAAGGCTCCACTTTTCCTCTCTCCTGTCTCCCCTCCCCCTCTCTCCCCGCTTGTACTTCTACTTCCAATCTCTTATTGTAAGATCTTTGCCTCCTTGGGAGATTCTCTTTCCCTCCTAAGGAAGAATTCCCCTGCACTTGTAACTAGACCCTGAAATAAAGCTCAACCCTTGTTCGACTCTGGAACGTCCTTTCTCTCATACGAGCATCCGGTTTGGCCAACCGAAGACCTCGGGAGGTGAGGTAAGAAGACTCGGGTAGCCCACAGGCCTCTAGGTCTGGCAGAGGTGTAAGAAGGATTATTTTGATTATTTTAAAGTAAAATTTTCCTCTATAAATAAAACCTATGTAGTCAAGAATAGAGGGAAGGTTGAAAATTCGGGGGAAAAGTCTTTCATAGACAATCTCTCAGATAGAATATGATTGGTTGGTGTGGTGTAGGAAAAGATGAGCTGATTGATTGAGAAAAACATGTAAAGACTTGCACCTATGAAGGAAGATGCTATTCACATTCAGAAAAACAAATAATAGGTGGAAATAAGCACAGTATGGTTTTACATATATGTGTATGAGTATATAGGTATATATGCACATGTTTATAGGTATGCATATGTTTATGTTTATAGGTACGTATAGGTATGAATATGTCATATGCACACACACATATATTTATGCACACATATATGTGTATGTATGTGTGTGTATATATTGGTGTGTGTATATGAATTTCAGATTTCCTTAGAGTGAGAGCAGCAGGAGGAGAAAAAAGTGAAAAATGGACAGCAGAGAGAAAAGCAGCAACAAGAAGGAAACAAAGAAAAGCAGGGCAGCTTTGAAAACAATGTGTTATATTTATTAGATGGGTTTTCTTGAAATGGAAATGTATTGTTTTGTATTGAATCCCCTTTTAGGTCTGCTGTGTACATGACAATGTTTATTTTTTTTTTCTTTTCTCACTTTGTACTTAAGTTTGAAGTTTAAAAACATTTACAGAAAAATTACCTAAATTAACTACAAAGGACATATGAAAGAAGACACTATCTACATCTGATGAAAGAACTAGTAAATAGAAGTATGTGTAGAATGACATGTGTATATTCACATACATATGTTCATATATGTGTATGTGTGTATATGTATACACACACAGAAACAAACACTTGCAGAGGTGTTTGTGTCTAATTGTAACCATCTCTAGGGTGGATAAAAGGGGAAAGAAAGAGAAAAAATAAATTTAAATGATAACTTTGTTACATATTTAAAAGGGATATCAAGTTGTAAATTGCAGATTTGTAGTTTCATGTGCAATCACCTTTATTATACTATGTAATGGAAATGCTGAAATAAAATAAGTTAAATTTAAAAAAGAAACTAGAGTTAGTCAAATGGAATTTAATGATTTTAAGAGAAGCAAGGAAACAATAAAATCAAACCTAAAGGCTGAAAAAAAGAAAATGTAAAAAAAAAAAAACCAAAAAACTCAAACAAAAAATATGTGACCAGAAGCAGATTGAGGAGATATAATTTAATTTAAAAGTCATAATAAAAAATGAACCTATATATCATATTTCAAGAAATTATAACAGAATATTGGCTGGATATCTAGAAGCAGAAGATATAATGGAAATGGAAAGAATTTACCAATCATCTCCTCAAAGATTTTTCCAAAAGAAAAATTCTCAGGAATATTATAAGCAATTTCCAGAGCTTAAGTTCAAGGAGAAAATATCACAAGCATCCAGTAAAAAATAATCCAAATGCCATCCAGCCACACTCAGGATCAAACAAGATATATCAGCTACCAAAATAAAAGAGTGGAGGAGTTGGAACACCACATTTTATAAATCAAAGGACATAGAATTGCAACCAAGAATAACCTACCCAGAAAAAATTAGTATAATCCAAAAGAGGGAAAAAAAAGGGACACTTGAAATAGAAGACTTTCAAGCATTCCTTATGCAGAGACCAGTACTTAAAAAATTGGTTTGAAACACAAAATTCAAGAAGCATAAAAATGTAAACATAAGTGAGAAATCATAAAGAAATGAATAAGGATTTAAAAAAAAAATTCCGTTTCTATATAGGAAGATGATACATGTAATTCCTAAGCAGTGTATCATCATAAGTGAAGTAAAAAGGAGTCTACTTAGAAGGCATGGATGTGATTATATTGTGTTGGGATCATCTCAAAAGAAGAATAGGACAGTGAAAAAGAAGGATGTAATGGGAGAAAAGAAAAAAAAAGATGAATGGGGAAAATTATCACAAAAGTATTCAAGGAGAGAGAAAAGAGGAGGGCATTGTGGAAAATACTTGAGACTCACTTTCATCTGAAGTGGTTCAAAGAGAAGAATAAATCTATATACACAAACAGTTGAGCAGGGAAATTCATATTACTCAATGAGAAAGTAAAAGCAGAAAGGGATAAAAAGTATAGGAAGAGGATAAGAAGGAAAGTAAATTAAGAGAGACAGACACAAAACAGACTTTTGAGGAGAGGACAAGATTTCTTTTAAAAAATAGAGGTTAAAAAAGAATAGAATGGAGGGAAATACACAGCTAGTGTATAACTGTGAATGTGGATGCTAAGAACTCAGTCATAAACAGAAGAATCACACAGCAGAATGAATCAGAAACCCGAATCCAACTCTATGTTGCTTATAAGAAACACACTTGAAGAAGAGAGACAGACACAGAGTTAAAATAAGAGGCTGCTTTAACTGAAGTTACAAAGGCAGAAGTAGCAATCATATTCTCAGACAAATCGAAAGGAAAAATGGACAACTAAAATAGATAAACAGGGAAACAATATTTTAATAAAAAGTGCCATAGATAATGACTTAATATCAATACCAAATATATATGTAGAGGGGTGGAACCATGATGATGGAGTAACAGCATAGACTTTCTAGAGCACTCCTGTCAAGACCAGTCAAATACCTGTAAAAATGTTTCTACACAACTTCTGGAGTTGCTGAACCCAGAGAATGATAGAGTGGAGCAAATCTCCAGCCCAAGATAGCCTGGAAGTTCTCCAGGAAGTGTCTATCATACCACACTGGGTGCAGAGCTCAATACAGTGTGGGCTGTGAGTGCACAGAGGAGATGTAAGCAGACCTTCAGGAGACTAAATCTCTCACACCTGTGATGGTTTCCAGACTTCATGACCCCAAAATGCTTAGGATAAATTGGAAGGTCAGTGGGAAAAGCCTATGGGATCATTGTGGGAGATTGGACTAGTCTGGTCCCAGGCCCAAGGCAGTGGAGGTGAGAGGGGGCAAAGAAACCTGCAGCAGCCGCAGCAGCAGCAGGGGTAGAGACAGGGACTGTGCTAGAGCTCTAGGCCCACAGATTGTGGGGGAATCAAGTTGCTGAGAGTACACCCCCACTGGAAGCAGAGATCTACCTTGACAAAGAGCTCAAAAGTCAAGTAAATGGCTGGGGAAATGAGGAAAAACCAGAAAAAAGAATCAGACTATAGAATCTTACTTTGGTGACACAGAAGACCAAAGCATGCCAACAGAAGAGAACAAAGACAAAGCTCCTCTATCCAAAGCCTCCAAGAAAAAGATGAATTGGTCTCAGGTCAAGGAAGTGCTCAAAGAGGATTTTGAAAATCAAGTAAGAGAAGTAGAGCAAAAATTGGGAAGAGAAACGAGAGTGATGCAAGAAAATCATGAAAAATGAGTCAACTGCTTGTTAAAGGACACTTAAAAATGTTGAAGAAAATAACACTTTAAAAAATAGAATAACCCAAATGGTAAAAGAGATCCAAAAAGTCAATGAGCAGAAGAATGCCATAAATAGCAGAACTGACCATATGGAAGAAAATAATTCCTTAAAGATTAGAATGGAGCAAACAGAAGCTAATGCCTTTATGGAAAATCAAGATATTATAAAAGAAAACAAAAAGAATGAAAAAATGAAGACAAAGTGAACTGTTTCATTGGAAAAAAAAAACTGACCAGGAAAATAGATCCAGGGGGAACAATTTAAAAATTATGGGACTACCTGAAAGCCATGATCAAAAAAAGAGCTTAGACATCATCTTTCATGAAATTATCAAGGAAAACTGCCCTGATGTTTTAGAACCAAAGGATAAAATAAATATTCAAAATAAAATAATAAAAAATAAAAATTGAAATAAAGGGTAAAATAAATATATTTAAAATATAAAGATAGATAAATATCACCTCCTGAAAGAAATCCAAAAAGAAAAACTCCTAGGAATATTATAGCCAAATTCCACAGTTCTCAGGTCAAGAAGAAAATATTGCAAGCAGCCAGAAACAATTCAAGTATTGTGGAAATACAATCAGCATAATACAAGATCTAGCAGCTTCTCCGTTAAGTGATCAAAGGGCTTGGAATATGATATTTCAGAAGTCAAAGGAGCTAGAATTAAAACCAAGAATCACCTACCTAGCAAAACTATGTATAATACATCAGGGGGAAAATGGTCATTCAATGAAATACAGGACTTTCAGGCATTCTTGATGAAAAGACCAGAACTGAATAGAAAATTTGACTTTCAAACACAAGAATCAAGCGAAGCATGAAAAACTAAACTGGAAAGACAAATCATAAGGGACTTACTAAAGTTGAACTGTTTACATTCCTAAATAGAAAGATCATATTTGTAACTCTTAAGACTTTTCTCAGTATTTGGGTAGTTGGAGGGATTATATACATATAGACAGAGGGCACAGGTGAGCTGAATAGGAAAGGATGATATTTAAAAAAATAAAATTAAGGAGTGAGAGAGGAATATATTGGGAGGAGAAAAGGAGAAATGGAATGGGGCAAATTATCTCTCATAAAAGAGGCAAGAAAAAGCATTTTCAATGGAGGAGAAAAGGAGGGAGGTGAGAGGGAAAAAGTGAAGCTTATTCTTATCACTTTTGGCTTAAGGAGGGAATAACATGCACTCTCAATTTGGTATGAAAATCCATCTCACACTACAGGAAAGTAGGAGAGAAGGGGATAAGTGGGGTGTGGGGAACTGATAGAAAGGAGGGCAAATGGGAGGAGGGAATAATTAGAAGTAAACACTTTTAGGGAGGGACAAGGTCAAAAGAGAGAATAGAATAAATAGGCGGCTGTATAGGATGAAGAGAAATATAGTCTTTCACAATATGATTTTTATTGAAGTCTTTTGCATAACTACACATGTATAACCTATACTGAATTGCTTGCCTTCTCAGTGAAGATGGGTGGGCAGGGAGGAAGGGAGAGAAGTTGTAACTCAAAGTTTGAAAAACAAAGGTGAAAAATTGTTTCTGCATGCAACTAGGAAATAAGAAATACAGGGAATGGGTATAGAAATCTATCTTGTCCTACAAGGAAAGAAAGAAGATGGGGATAAGGGAAGGAAGGGGTGTGATAAAAGGGAGGGCGGATTGGGGGAAGGGGTAATCAGAATGTATGGTGTCTTGGAGTTGGGGGAGAGGAGAGATGGGGAGAAAATTTGGAACTCAAAATCTTGTGGAAATGAAAGTTGAAAATTAAAAAAAAAAACTCATATATGCACCAAATAGTTGAGCATCCGAATTCTTGAAGAGAAATCAAATTGAGTTGCAGAAGGAAATTAAAAAAATATACTAGATAAAACTAGATAAATATAACCTTAAAAGAAATAAGAAAGAAGTTAAAGAAATCGATAGAATTTTAGAAATTTGGATATGATAGATCTCTGGAGAATTAGATGGGAATAGAAAGGAGTATGTCCATTTCTTAGCTGTGAATGGCACCTTCAGAAAAAAATTGACCATGCTTTGGAGTATGAAACTTCACATTCAAATTCAGAAAAGTATGCATACTAAATGCACCTCTTATAGTTTATAATACAATAAAATTCCATTCCATAAAGGACCTTTGAATCATAGATTAAAAATTAATTGGAAATTAAATAATCTAATCTTAAGAATGAGTGTGTCAGAGAAAAAATTATTATAACAATAATTTTATTAAAGATTCTGACATCCATGATACGACATATCAAAATTTATGGGAAGCAGTCAAAGTTGTACTCGGAGGAAATTTTATATTTCTAAATACTTACATCAGTAAAAGAAAGAACAGATGGATGTGATTAAAAGGATTAAAAAAAGAAAAAAATTAAACATGCTCAATTAACCAAATAAATGAAAAGCTGAAAATCAAAGGAAAGAGTAATAATATTCAAAGTAGAAAGCAACAACACTGAACCAGTTAATAAAACCAAAAATGAGTTTTATGAAAAAAATTCTGAAATAGAAAAACTACTCAATACTTTCATTTTGAAAAAGAAAGAACACCAATTTATGAACATCAAAAATGAAAAGGGTAAATATACAATCAATGAAAATCAAGTTAAAGCAATTATTAGGAGTCATCTTTACCAATGATGTACCCATAAAACTGACAATCTAAATGAAATGGATAAATATTTACCAAAAAAAATTGCAAGATTAACTGATGTGGAAACATAAAACTTATAAAACTTTATATCAGAAAAAAATGAACAAATCATAAATTTCCCTATGAAAAAATTTACAACATCAGGTCAGAGGTGAAGGAAAGATATCCATTATCAATATTGTTATGTAATACTGCACTAGAAATGCTACTTAGGGAAATGAAACAAGAAAATTGATATTGTTGGATCCCTTTTACGAGCATGAAAATGGCATCAAGGTCAGCTACAGGACTGATGATAAAATACTTATCTTGAAAATGCTAGAAATCAAGACTAAAAAAGAGGGAGAATTGGTACACAACTTTTTGTTCAAAGATAATTGTGCACTCTGCACAATGAGGCTGCAACAGAGCAGCCACATAAGGATTGGTTCTCTGCTACTTATGCTACTTTTATATTGACAATTAACACCAAGAAAACAGAGGTTCTCCACCAACCAGTTGTAACAGTAATTTAAATGGGAAGATTTTTCCCATTCATTGATAGATTCATGTCACCTGCCTGGGTCACAGGGAAGTCTGAGTCACATGGAGCCTGTGGTGGGAAGAGCTTGCCAAATGATAGAACAGGAAGGGTGGAACAGGAAGAGGCAGAGCTACAGCAAAGCTGAGAGGAAGTTAGAGTTCTTAGAACAGTCAGAGCTAGGAAGGATGCAGGCAAGCAGGCAGCTGGCTAGCATGAATGAAAGAACTTCTTTGTGACTTTGTATAAGGGAGCCTGCTTGTGATTTGTTTAATGGAACTGGTTTAGGGGAAGCCTAGATGAGGAAAAGCATGGGCATGATGTTGTCCTCTGCTTTGTTATTGTATATAGATTATGATGGATTTGGCTTTCTGGTGTCTGAATAAATGTTTTGGTTCTGTCATCCATGTGGAGAGTCTATTGTACTTCACAAATAAGAATTGCATCAAGATATTCATAGCCACCACAGGCACTCTGAATATTGTGTTGGTTCTACACTAGCACCATGTCTTTAATATGTGGAACCATAAGTTATAGCAAATGGGAAAATCTTGAATACTAATGATAAGTTTACTGATCTTGTCAGTATACATTCCAGGGATGTACACAAGATGATGATATTATTTCATGCATTACCAGAGCTAGCTCAATGTTTGAGGGAGAAGAGGTATTAGTCTGCCTACCATACTGAAGGTCTACAGAGTTACTGTGCTGACCTCATCGTTATATACCCGTGAAACCTGGACAGCATACTAGTTCCATGCATACCAGGAAATTGAATTGCTTCCATTTGAATAGTCTTAGGAAGACTTAGGAAGACTCTGGAGATCATCTGGCAAGATAAGGTATTGAACACTGAGATCCTTTCTACAGCTAGACTCCCAAGCATGTAAAATATACAGAAAGTGCAACTCAATGGGTGTGCCACATTGTTTGAATGTCTAGCACTCACACAGAGGTCAGAATAAGTGAAACAAAGAAACTCTCAAGGTCTCTTTGAAGAACTTTGGTATTGGTGTGAAAAATGGGTGACACCAGCACAGGACCAGCATGGTACGCCCACATCAAAGAAGGTGCTGTGCTCTCTAAGCAAAGCAGAATTGCAGTAGCTCAAAAGAAATGAGAAATGTGCAAATTTAGAGACATATCTATTCCAAATAGTCATATAGACTATTTGTGCCTGACTTATCTGGGAGAGCCTTCCAAGTTCATATTGGTCTGATTGATTAGCCACAGTCTTACACACTATATTGATGTCATTTTGGTCCTTCTTGAGTACAAAGATTGTTACATATACACACACACACACACACACACACACACACACACACACATACCTCTTTCTACTGTATCTTACTGAAGTGAGATTATTAAAGACCTTAAATGTAAGACTAATGAATTTATATAACATACTAAGATAATAGAAAGCTATTAGTGGTTCTGAGTCATGGAGTAACACTGTCAGACCTCTACATTGAGAAACTTATTTTGATAATTGTTTAAGGGATAGATCAGAGAAGTCATATATAGGAAACAGAAGAAATTAAGAAGATATTTCAGTTATCCACATGACTGGTCTTGCAAAAGAGAAGGATTATCAGAGATGGGAGTAAAGCAAGTGAGAATGGGTAATAATGAGGATTTATAACAGGTCACAAATAAGCAAATCATAAATGATTTTTCACTTAGAATCTATGAGCCTAAGATTCAGGGCATTTACGTGATCACACATTCAATGTTGTGTTCATGATACCATGCTGCCACTAGTAGATTAAGTCCTGGACTTGGGGTCAGCCATTGGTGGTTACAGATCCTACTCTTGACACATACTACCTATATGCCTGGTCACTTAACTTCTGAGTCTTAGGCAACTCTCTAAGACATTAAGTTAAAGAAGGGCTACCTCCAAATTCATAATCACATAAAAGGGTCTATGCAGGACAAAATGCAATATGTATTATTTTGTACTGTAAAATTTTAACTTGAGCAACTACTTATGCACTGTATTTGGAATCAAAAGATATGCATTCAGATCACAGCTCTGATACTTATTACATGTGCCATATATTATGCAGTTAATTGCCTCTCTCTGATTATTAGTTTCCTCATCTGTAAGACAAAGAGAGTTGCAGTATATCTGATAAGTTAAACTGCATGCAGAACTCTCCATGGTAGCCAGAATCAGATTAAAATGTAACTGAGAAATAATTAACAAAATAAATTAAAAATACAACGGACATAGTTCATTTGTGATTTTCTAAGTCAATATGCAACAGCAAGGATCTGTTTCTGCTTTAGTTTGAAACCACTGTACTAGATGACCTCTAATGCCCTTGCTAAAACTATGGCCCTATGGGCCTATCATTAAAATTAGTTACCCTTAGGCCTTCAATATCATTCAGCACAACATACAACCTAAGAAGTCTCTGAGATTCTTCATTGGAACTCAACCAGTGTGGATGTCACCATTCTCCAAATGATAGATTTCTTGTCTTAAATAAAATGAATTGCAAAACTGTAACGTGGTAATCTCATTTTGTAAAATATGTAATTTACAATTTTTTTATAATTAAAAAAGTAAGAAATCTTTTTTTATGGTAACATTTTAAAATAAACTTTTACCTGTTAACGAACCTAAATGATTGATCCAAACACCTCTACTGGCCTATGATGTCTCAGAAGATCTTAATCCTTTGCCACAGGCTGCTGTGCTAGGGTGATAGTCAGAAACCCCTCAAAGATGAAACTACTTCTGTGAAAGACTCTTTCTGAAATCACAACGTAATTGTCACCAGTGGAAAAAAAGTGTCAGTATATGACATTATGCTTTAAACTCTGCTTTGAGACAAAGGCTACTTTTTAGTAAATTGAGGAGTAGCCTGCTTTGAAACATCATGCTTGCTCCCTGACTAGGTATAGATTGGGGGCCTTTGATTTCTGAAATTAAACTACTTTTTGAACACATTCTAGTTAAGATTGACCTGAAGCAAATTTATGAAGCAGCTATAACCAACCTGGTGATATTCCTCTCTTTGGTCAGTCCTGAGAAAACATGGATCCAGTGCTTTTCTAGCTAGATAGGACGTACAAGACCTTGTACTACTGTAATGGAAAAAGGGCCCATGATTCCCATACAATTTGGGTAAAATTAGGTAATAAGTTTTGCTGTCATTATAAGCCATAATAAGGAAAGATTGTTTATTGACAACATTGTACTGTCATTCTTGTGAACTCTAAGCATAATTTCCTGTCAACGTATATGGTATAGAAAGCAGAAAGTGTGGGATGCAGTTAGAATGAGTATGCAGCTGATTCTTGCTGTTACTGATCAACCATGTACAACACTTTAAGACCCATTCGAGGTTTTCTTGGCACAGATACTGGATTGGTTTGCCATCTCCTTCTTCAGCTCATTTTACAGATGAGGAAACTGAAGCAAACAGGGTTAAGTGACTTGTCCCGGGCCACACAGCTAACTAATGTCTGAGGCTAGATTTGGAATCACAAAGAGGAGTCCTCCTGGCTCTAGGTTCTACTCACTATGCCACCTGTCTGCCCATAGCTGATTAGGGATGAGGATGAGGGTTACTCATGTGTCAGCATCCACTGAGAATCAGAACAAGTCAATTTTGTTTGTTTTATGGTTAACACAGGAGAACTAGAAAGGGGAGTGGGGACCAACAAACATACATGGGACATGTTTGGGGTGGGAGGCTATGCAATTGGTCATTTTACATTGAAAAGTTTCATAGTTTAAAAATGGAGTCACTGACACCATGAGAGGGAAGATGCAGGGCTCTGCATTGTAATGCCAAATGGTGAGGAAGTCCTTCAATGAAGCTTCAGAATAAGATGTAGGAGGTTTTATATACATATATGCATAGCACTCAAAAAATTTTATAAGCATATACATATATACACATACTTATGTGTGTATATATACACACTTATACATACACACAGTATATGTATGTATATACTGTATATATGTGTATATACATATAAACTTCTTACTGTATTTTCCTGACATATGTTTACTATTTTATATTGGAAATATATGATGGAGACAGTAGAAAATCAGTTGTCCTCCCCTCTAAGATTTTTTAAAATGTTATTGAATTTTATATTATTAAAAACTAAAGGGAATTAAAAAAAAAATTATGATCCCCCCCCTCTCCATTAATGGGAAAGGACTAGGAAAATCCAGTGCGGGGTCTCATCTCTTCAAAACAACATGCTGCACACCCCCTCCCAAAGTTGTAATATTATTATTATTATTATTGTTACTATTATTATCATTATTATTATTAATTATTATGGCTCAATATGCTATTTCCAAATGGCCATGGAAAATACATTTGAAGAAGTAAAAAAAAATTAAATGGGGAAATTTAAAACCAATTATTTAAATTTAAAACCAATTTAAAACCAGATTATTCCCTCCACTCTTTTCTTCCATTTCTCCTCAACCCATAAATTCATCAATTGACTTATCTGTTCATGTATCTGAATGATTATCCCTTCTGTAAGCTCAAATGATATACACCTTGCTGACTCCTCTTTCAAGGGCAGGGGAGTAGATTCCTGGGTCTTGCAGTAACCTGGGTTTGGAGCTAGTTCTTGAAATAATCCTTGGTTCTTGGCACAAGGATGTATATAACCTGCTGCTATTGTGCTGTATTAGCCTGTGAGGGACTACTGAGCCACTGGAGTTGTGCCAGAGAGATTTATTAGGACCAAAGGTAACTAATAGATTATACTGCTTTTAAGGCCAAAAACTGTAGTCCAAGTTAGAACGTACTATTTAGAAATTGTTTTAGTGTTATATTTTTGTATGCCCACAAGTTGCTGATCAACATACATTATTTGTTCTGTGGGTTTGTTTTTATTCCTAGGCATACTCTTTCATCTCTGAGAACCCAGAGAACAAACTTTCCAATTAACATACTTTGAAAGTTGTCTGCTATCGATCCTGTTACCCTAACTCAAAATAAGCAGAACCAAGAAGTAAAGAACTCATGAGGAAGTACAAGTGCTTATAAGAGACTGAGAAGTTTCTTTTCACAATGTTAAAATGAGAGAGACTGGCAGGGTTCTTGATTAAGCTAAATTTAATTATTTAACATTTATCAAATGTGAATAGTCCTAAATTGCTCTAAATGATCCTAATTGGCTCTCTGAATATGAATATGACATTCTTGCCTTTGGCAAATTAGAACACCAATCTATCAATTGGCATATTTCCAAATTGATTATGTTCCTTTCACCATTAATTTATCTATTGCCTTTGGTTATATCACATTTCTTGGCAAAGAAATTAACACTCTCCTCCACCCACCAACCATATTGTCATATGAGGCCTACATGACATTGTCACCATACAAGTATAATGCTTTTCTTGCTTTCCACATAATGATTGTTCAGGAATCTTAACCAGGATTGAATACCATAGTTCTGCTAACTAAGACATAAACTAATAATAGTACAAAGTATGACAATATTAAATTTTTCTTAGTTTCTGAAAGTCAAGAGTTCTTGGTCTTTATTGTGTCATGGATCCCTTTGGCAATCTAGTGAAGTCTATGACCCTTTGTTATAATAATATTTTAAATGAATAAAATAAATACATAGGATTTTAAAGAACTATATTTTAAATGACTAACATTTTTTTTTTTTAAAGTTCATGGACCTCAAGCTTAAGAAGCTCTACTAAATGTTCTCTCTCATCTGTTGCTCACTCCCTTGCCCCTAAGACTATAGACTAGATTTGGAATGACTTTGTTAATAACTTTTTAAAAATTATGCAATGAAATTACCTGACCTGAAAATCATTTAGTTAATATTTCTCTCTAGACATCGTTGAAAGTTAGAAGTCAGAGATGGTCATTCCTCTCCACTCACTTCTATAAGCTTCTTGCTCACCCTTGCCTTCCCCTGGTAATTACGTATGTCAGTACATTGCGTCTTCAAAATTCATTTTTTCCCCAAATACGTGTTTTCCTTTTCTCTTACATGAGTCACAAAACAACCTTTTTCTTTTAGCTATCCAGATCACATCTTTTCCCCTAATGTTGCCAGATTGAAGGGTCCAGAACAGCAAAATAATATATTTCCTAAACTGGGGCTCTCACAAGGGTGGAGGGTCATGGTCTTACAAACTCTGGGAGAATATAGTTCCTCCCATGGAAAAAAGACTCAAAGATCATGGTCCAGGAGAAACCAGGATTGATTCGTGGGAGAGTCCAACTTCTCCAAGAGATTTGGCAACATTACTAATTCAGAAGAGTAAGTCAGGATATCAGACCTTGGCTTAGCTTTGGATATAGTGAGATCTTTGTAGTGTGAGGGCGGAAACTGACTAGTCTTTTTGATAGGTATTATGGTAACAGGGAATGTGATAGTGACAATAATTTTTAAAAGGCAAAAAATAGAGTATAAAATCACAGACCAAATTCATATAGTCTTTATTTTGGCCAGGCAGTATTTCTGATTCAGGAAGGAGTCATCACCGTCTTCTTATTGTCTGTCTTTTTTTCAAAATGACCAGTATGTGAGGAGATATGGAGGGACAGAAAGAGAGAGAGAGAGAGAGATGGAGAGGGAGATGGAGAAGGAGAGGGGGAGAGGGAGAGAAAGAGAGAGAGAGAGAGAGAGAGAGAGAGAGAGAGAGAGAGAGAGAGAGAGAGAGAGAGAGAGAGAGAGAGAAAGGGAGAGAGCACTTTCTCTAAAGGACAAGGACATTTCCTAGTTTTGCTTTAATCTGACTTGGTGGTAAAAGGTCATTTTGGCAATTTGTAGAGATGGTTTTCAGATCCCCTCAATTGTTTTGGAGTCCCCTATGCTATATTTGCTGCCAGGAACTCTCATAGTCAATTGTGATCACACAGAGAATAGCCAGTCATAGTCACTGAACGTTAAAACCAGAAAAGAACTCACAGATCAACTACTCCAACTTCCTTATTTACAAATGAAGAAAATAAGATCCAAAATTTGAAGTGATTTGCCCAAGGTCATAGCTAAAAATAGTATCACCTTTCCATCGTCCTAGGGCCAGAAGCAAGTGCTCCACCCACCCACTTCAAAGTGGCCTTGGGGCCTTAGAAAGTTCTGTAAATCTAATTTCCGAGAGCTAAAAAAAATCCCCAAATATAATTTTAATATGTTCTTACAGACAGAAGCTCTATCTTTTGGAGTTGTAAAGGGAGGCAATGAGTACAAGAGTGTAGGAATATATTATTAGATTCAGAGGTTCAATCTCTACCAGTCCAAAGTATTACTGTTAGTAATTTCCATAAATTTTTGAAGGCCCCACCTAGACCTGTTCTTGTGCCAAGGTAATACACCCATTTTCTGAGAGAATTTGGTATTCCTTTCTGTATCCACATTTTCTACGTTACCCTGACTATTACTCAGGCCTTCAGCCAGGACTACGCCTAACACATTGCTGCCACATTTCCAGAGTTAATTCCCTGTTTTTTGAAAATATGGATGCAGTCTATTTCCATGCATTACATGTGAATATTGGAAGTATTCATTGTTATGTGTCAATATGTCAAAGAATAAAATGTATTTTATACTCTTAGAGATGTGCCTGGGGCTTAGAGAGACGAAAAAATGTGTTCACAGTCACAAATCTAATAAGCGTCAGGAGCAGGACTTGTACCCAGGTGCTCCTGACCTATGTGTAGTATGCCATCCACTACATCATGATGCTTCTCACCATTGTCATATTAATATTGGAGGAAGCATTGTTCTCTAGTGTCCCCTTAATAAAGGTACTACTGACCATGTAAATCTAATGGTTTTACTTCCCTCTTGTCTCTCTACATCTGTTTCATACTAAGTCAATATTATAAGCAATCTTTAGAAAGAAATATCTAAATATTTAAATTTCAGAAGGAAATATCTAAAATACAAAATCATTTTATAGAATCCCTCAAAAAGTTGGTCTGAATATGTTACCCTAAAATGTCTGCATTGTTAATGAATTAATCTGTAATGGAATATAACCAATATTAGTCATGAAACATCTTATTGTAGAACTGGAACTAGTTTTCCATTATGACTTATTAGTCATGTAACTATAGGAAATTCAGTTTGTTCTTCTGTAAAATGTGAATAACAAATCTTTCATTTTATACCTCAAAAGACTGTTCTTAGAGAAAATGGGAAGTGGTAAGTCATATAACTATTGTTATCATTTTCATTTTTCATCCTCACGAAACCCATTTCTATTCATATTACTTAATGATATACAGTATTATTTAATTTTTATATTGAAAGAACCATGATATTCTAGTTTGATATCTTACATGCTCTATTTTCATTTCAATTATAAATTTTTAGTCCTTTTCATCATCCTCATCTATTTTTCAAATTGGGATTTGGGGGAACTTTGAACTCTGTCCTTCATTCCTTATCATCTTATAATTAAATGAATTTTAGAAGGGAGTGAGATCTTAGAGATTGTCTAGTCAAACTTCCTCATTTACAAATTAAAAACTTACAACTCAGGAAGTAATGGTATGAGATTTTTAATTTTCAGCTACGATATTTGCATTTTGTCCTTTATGAAATAGTGAGTCATTCTTTGAATTGCAGACTAACATAGACCTGTCTATCAGAAGATGACTTTGAAAGCTAAGAAAAGAATAGATTTGAAAGCATTTCTAATCTAGATGTAGGGAAAATTTGAGGAAAATATCAAAATGTCGTACCAGAGAAGTAATGAAGACATAAGCTAAGCTGGTTAGAGAGCAAAGAACAGGTACAAAAAAAAAAGCTGACAGAAAACAATCAATATAATTTGTTAATTGGATGTGGGGGATTGAGGAAAAGGGAAAGAAATCATAATGATCTTGGTTTCTGGGAGAAAACAAGAAATAGAAAAGTTGGGAGAAGTCACATTTTGGAGAGATTTTTGTTTATGTTGTGATTGAGATGTTAATGACACATACATACATATATATACACACACACACACACACACACATATATATATATATATATATATATATATATATGCATGCAACTGATAGAAGTATCAGCGGGAAATTAGGGCTGGATAGGAGACTCCATTTGTGTGTCAGCTGAACCCACTGTAGTGGATAAGATAAGAGTAGTGAGAAAAAATGGAAGAGAACCTTGGACAACAGAAGGAGAAAGAAGAACCAATCAAAGAGAATAAGGAGTACTCACTAGACAACCTGTAAACAGGAGGTGAACAAGATGAGAGCATTTTCATAAACCTTAAGGGAAAGGAGAGTATAGAGGATTAGGCAGCTAGTAAAAGAACAGAATGCCATAATTACCAATTTAATTTTTTTACATCAACATAAATAGATATTCTCTTTTTCCTTCTCCTAGTCAAAAGGAAGATATGTGCTGAAGTATTTGAAGTTAATCCACAGAAGAGATTTTGACATTTGGATGGATAATGATATCATCTAGGCATGGACAGAGAAGGGTTTATCTCTTTGCACACCTAACCACTCAATGGACAAGTCTGACTGGCTAAGAGACCTTTCACTCCACATCAAAGGTTTGTTGGAAAGAAGAAATCACCACTTGAATTTTTTTTTAAATAATTAAGTATCAAAGTACAATAGTTTGGCTCATGAGATGATAAATTCATCCTCCATGGAGACCTTCAAAAAAATCTGTTTGAGTATTTATCAAGAACATTTTAATGAAGATTCTTTTTGGGTATGAATTGGATTAAATAGGCACTTGAGGTCCTTTCCAAATCTCAAATACTGTGATTTTTTTTTTCAATATTTGCTCCTTAAGATTGAAAGTTGCAAGTTTCTTTCTTCTTCCCCACACTCTCGGCCCAAAACAGTAAGAAACCTTATATAGACTATACATGTACAATCATATTAAACATATTTCCACATTAGTCATATTGTAAAAGAATCACAACAAAAGGGGGGGAAAGATGAGAAAGAAAAAAAAAAGACAAAAGAGTGCTTCAATCTGCATGCAGCCTCCATTGTGGTTTCTCTGGATTTGGATAGCATTTTCCATCATGAGTCTTTTGGAATTGTCTCAAATCATTGTATTGATGAGGAGAGCTAAATCTATCAAAGTTGATCATCACACAATGTTGCTATTACTGTGTACAATATTCTCCTGCTTCTGTTCGCTTCACTCAGCATCAGTTCATGTATGTCTTTCCAGGTTTTCTAAAATCTTCCAGCTCATCCTTTCTTATAGCATAATAGTATTCTATTACATTCATATATTACAACTTATTCAGTTATTCCTCAATTGATGATCATACCCTTAATTTCCAATTCTTTGTCACCACAAAAAGAATTGCTCCACATATATTTGTACACGTGGGACCTTTTCCCTTTTTATGGTCTCTTTGGAATACAGACATAGTAGTGGTATTTCTGGATCAAAGGCTATGCATAATTTATAGTCCATTGGGCATAGTTCCAAATAACTCTTCCGAATGGTTAGATCAGTTCACAACTCCACCAACTCTATCAATGTCCCAGGTTTGCCCACATCTTCTCCAATATTAATCATTTTTCTTTTTTTGTTATATTAGCAAATCTGGTAGGGGCGATTTAGTACTTCAGAGTTGTTTTCATTTGCATTTCTATAATAAATTGTGATTTAGAGTATTTTTTTCATATGACTATAGATAGCTTTAATTTCTTCATCAGAAAACTACCTGTTCATATCCTTTTACCATTTATCCATGAGTGACTTAAAATACTGTAATTCTGGTGATCATTAAGAGAAAAGTTTTTGTAGAATAGTGAGGTTTCAAGACATTTCAAGAGGTTGACAGGTGAACAAACCATGAGGTAGTAAATGAATATAGAGAATATAGAAGTGAATATAGGAGTTTGGATATAATCGGGATAATAAGTATAGTGTTGACAGCTTGAGAGCAGGGGAGGATCAAGTTAAGATTTTTTTTTAAAGGAAGCAGTAAGGAAGAAGTAAAAGGTTTGTCTTTTTGTGAGCAGAGCAAAGGAGAAGGTATGAATGATTATGTAGAAAGATTTTTAAGATTAGTACAATGGAGAAATGGAAAAGGAAATGGCAAACCATTCCAGTATCTTTGCCAAGAAAACTCCAAATGGGATCACAAAGTGTCAGACATGATTAAAAAAATTGAAAGACAACGACAGCAAAAGACAAAAGACAAAAGAGAGATCTTACATTTTGTTCTCTTTCTCTTTAAGCACTTACCCTTTTAACTACGTTTTTGTAGAGAAGGTAGATAGTTGACTTGATCCAAAACTAAACATTTTCAGAGAGTGAACAGCAAAATTACAAGGGGAAAGGGGACTTAATAATGGAGCACAATACCTTGTTGAATGGCCAACTATGGCGTCAACATTTTTGAAAGAAACCAAATAGGGTGAGAATATTGTTGGACTGGGAGAAAATAAAAAGAGATTAGAGAGCAGCTAAGTGACACAGTGTTTTATTGTGCTGTGCCTGGAGTCAGGAAGACTCATCTTCCTGAATTCAAACGTGGCCTCAGACACTTGCTACCTATTGACTCTTGTTTGTCTCTGTTTCCTCATCTGCAAAATGAGCTGGAGAAAGAAATGGCAAATGCTTCCCATATTTTTGCTGAGAAAATCCCAAATTGGGACACAAAGAGTTGGACATGACTGAAAAATGACTGAAGAATGTAAGGGAATATACATTTAAATTACTCCTAAATAGACATCTCAAGATGTATAAACCACAAGTATCAACACAAACCAAAGATATTTTGCCCTTCAGTTAATAAAAATCTTGAAAAAATTCCAATGAACATCTCTTATGCCATTTTAATTAAACCTAGTGTGACACCAATATGGCTGGCCTTCGTTTAAGAAGTAATTGTTATCACTGTAGTTACTTGTTTTGTTTGTTGTTGCTTTGTTTTGTTTTCTGAACATGAGATTTCTCACCAGTTTGGTGAACACCCCATGTGAAAACTTGAAACTCCAATGAATACAGGTCAGCAACTCTATAACTTAAGATTTTAGGGAATTGCCTCATGCCCTGCATTAAAAGCTTAAATGCCTTATCCAAAGTGACAGAGCCAGTATGAGACAGAAGTCGTACTTGACTCCATATATTCCTACCACTGATGCCATCTCTTTATACACCATGCCATGTGGCTAGTGATAATAATAGTAATAATAATACAATAAGACCTCAGCTGTCCTCTCTTTTTCCATTGGATAACAACATTGCCAGAGGCCTAAAAGCTTACTCCCTTTAAACTCTGAAATATAAAACCAATTTCTTGAAATTTAGCTATTTGCAATGAAAATATATGTTTGTATGTATATGTAGATGTGTATGTATATATCTGTTTCATCATAAACTTTTTAAATGATAAAATAATTTTAGTAACTTACCTTTGCTTTAAGATTCAATATGTATTTTAAATAACAATAGCCAGAATTTTATAGCACTTTAAGGTGAATGATGTCGAAAATCTTATCTCATTCAATGCTAATAACATTGAGAAGTAGGTACTACTATTATCCCATTTTGCAGATAAGGAAACTGAGATAGACAGATATTAATGACTTTCCAAGGTCACAAGGAATAAGTTTCTTAGGCTAGATTTGAATTCAGGTTTTCTTGACTTTAGATTGAAAAGTTTACTCAGTTTGACCCAAGGATTCAATGGTCGATTTGTTTTTCTCAGAACCAAATGTTTGGTCAGCTCAGTTTTTAAAGTATTGGGTCTGCACTTTTATTTTTCTGTCTTCCTCCCTCCTTTTAGCTGGCAGCAACTACTTCTCACTATTATCAGTTTCCCTTTTGAAAGTATTACCTTTCTTTTTCCTAATTTTTTCCTAATGTGCTTTGGACTTGGAAACCAGATATTCTTATTTGTTAGAATTGTTTGTACAATGAGAATCAATTTATTCTAAACATGGACCTCAGGGATTCTCTGATGAGTAAACTACATACTGTTTAATTTTTTCCCCTGTACTTTGCATCTACTTTTGCTCCTCCAAAGCCTTGAATTGTTTTTCTGTAATATATTCCCTAGTTCTCTACTATGTTCTGGATTAGCTGAGTTTGTCAGAGAGCTGAATTCAGAGAAGTGAGATGAGATGTTTCTCCAGCAAACAATTACAAAATACACACAGCAGTTATACTGATTTATTTCAAGTGAAACAGACACTTTCATCAAAGAATCACAACCCACTACCTGAATGAGTCAAGATGAGGGCTCCTGGAAGGTGCTGATAAACTGTAAAAATGGGTGGGGAAGGTGAGCCCAATATCTTGGGAGTCTGTGGAAAGACCATCTCCTTCATGCTAAACCCCTGTGAATTTCAGGAAAATTTAATCCATCTGTTTCTGATTCATTTACTCTTAACTCATTAAAATGTTTTGAGCTTTTTTTTAAGAAAGCTATTTGAAACCTGAGATCTTTTTTTTATGAGCCTTAGTAGTTCTTTGTTCTCTGAATTAGGAGAGAGCATTCTGCCAAGAGTTAATGGTACTTGAACCTCAATATGTTTAAAGGGGCTTAAACTTGGCAAAAGGCAGCCTCCCATCACAAGCAATGACCATCATCCTTGTAAAGCTTCAGTTGCTACCACCTCCTACCAAGTGCTTGGTGACAGATTGCACCCCTCCTTTTACAGGAGGAGGAGACAGCTTTTGCATGTTAATTGGATAGTGGTGCCATGGAAAGATAAATATGAATCAGAATGGTCCCAAAGGCATTATCTCAATTCTTTCTGGGAAGCTCCCATTTTTTTTAAATTGACATTCTATAAAGCACCATTTGTGACTCCCAGAGGCTTAGCCTTCAGCTTATACCTTCTGAATAAGACAGTGTTATTGGTTAAACAGGGTTGGGGGAGGAGAATTTTACAAAAGAGAGCAAGAAGCAAAGAAATAAAGGCTTTCTGTAGACACAAGCTATTAATCGCAGGGTGACCAAATGGGCAGTTTTTCTATCATTTAATAAAACACCCCCATCTTATTCTGTAGACATAATCAAGTATCACAGACTTCAAGTCCTTGATGATAATCTAGTCCAGACCCTCATTTTACATTCAAAGAAACTGAAGCAGAGAAACTGAGATGAGGTAAATTGCAGCTAAAATTCAAACCCAGGTCCTCTGAGTCCAAATCCAGTGTTCTTCCCATTGTCAAAAATCACCTCTGATAATGTGATAACATCATGTGCTCCAGTACTTTAAGGATCTACAGTGTTGAGTCAAAAAATAGGCTGAAATCCTTTATTATAATAGCTGCTTTTTGAATTTCCATTAGAATTTCTTCATCTTTCCTCCTATCAGATTAGCCTCTTCAGTCTTAGAACAGGCTGGTTCCTAGACAATAATAATAATATATAATATCTGTACTCCTTGATCAAAATGCTAATCTTAGAACTATCTCTAAGGCAGATGTTTAATGTGGTGGGCAAATACACAAAGAAGACTGCCCCATAGCTCAGGTTTACTGAAGATCCTGATGTTTGGGATTCTAGTATATACCTGGGAACCCAGTCTCATGCTGATACAAGATAACTGTCTGACTGCTAATATGACACCTGAGCTAGCATCTAGAAGCAATACTCAGTGTCAGAAGCCATGAAAGAGAGCAGAGATACCATGATGATAAAACAGTTACTGTTGAGTTAATTAAAGAGTAGACTGCTCAAAAAATAAAGCAAAGCAACATTTTTTTAAAAAATAGCTTAAAACCCATGGAAGCAAGATTGGCATATGATCTTAAATCAAGAAGGGAACAATGAGATTCAGACACTTACGGATTAGTAAACTAACACAGGAAGAAGTTAAAAGACTGGTTCAAGGTGAAATAGCTAGTAAGTGGAAGAGCCAGGACCTTCAAGTTCAAGTTTCTGGCTACCTTCCTATTATACTGTAACCATGTGAGAGTGGAATATAAAATTCTAGGCTACATTAGCCCAACCTAGCTTCCAGAATTGGGCAATAGATTAATTCATTTTGCCCTAAGCTGACAGTAAGAAAGAATAAAATCACCAGTGCTAATGAGAGGTCATTGACCATATCTCCAACCCAAAAAAGAATTTTCAAATGGTGAATATAACTGATGGAAATAGACTACACTCTCAAGCAGTGGTGTCCTCTTCAAATGCAAGTGGACAATGCAATACTGGTTAGAATTTTCATTTTCAAGAAGGAAAAGGAAATCCAACTCCGAAGATATATACCTGTCCATTTTTTTTAAGGTTGAGTGTGGGGAATACCTTGTCTAACATGAAAATTTGTGTGGTGTGATGGCTAAAAGGGAGTAGAAGATGGGAGAAACAATAAACTACCATTTCAAAGACTGGGTCCCCTAAAATTGTAGAATTAAACCTGAAACCTGTGGTCTCTGTGTCCTATTTGCTTCCAGATAAACACAACTGCTCTGTGGCTGTTGCAGTGTTTATTTTGTTTGATTCCTTGGGTAATCCTAGAAGAAGGTCAAGGATTACTTTGGAAAGAAGGTCGTTATTGTTCGCACAGTACAAACTCCTCCTTAGCTGGGGCAACATCTCCTTTGAAAAACTAATTTTAATTAATGGAAAGGGGAGAAGAAAAGAAAATTTCTAAACCTTTCAGAGTCCCAACCTCCAAACCTCAATAAATAAACTGAGAGGATTTGTGAGAGTCAGCTATAACCTTCAGATCAACCCATTCTAATTTGAGCATCAGCAATGGCAGCCAGTCTACCCAAGGATTACAAAAGTACTGAGCAGAAAGTTCAACTTGACTTTCCCAGCTAACTTTCTCATGTTGAATTTTGATGCCTGAGATCAAAGTAAAAATAACTCAAAACAATTGAGGGAAAAAAAGAGAAAGAAATGAAAAATTGGGAAAATTTCACCTACTAAGGAGACTTTTATGAGGGAAAAAGGGAGAAGAAAAAAAAACACCTGTCATAAATCCAAACCTTCTGGCCAGCCATGTGATTTATATCCACTGTAAAAGGATTTCTTTTAAAGAATCCAATAACATTTTTGCTTCTCTTAACTGTCTTCCCTCCCATAGTCTTAGCCCCATGACATTTAATAGCACAACAGAACTCCCCCTAAGCTAACTGGAGTCAGATGAGGCCCCAAGCCCAGCTAAGCAGCCTAGCAGAAGCATATAGCAGATGAAGGAGTCCGTCCAAGGGAGCTACAATGTGCAGCTTCCAAAAGCCGACTAGTCAATTTTTTATCAACTTTGTCATGTCAATGTAAATAGTCTATTTAATAAAATATTACATGTTGTTATTTTTCCTCTCTTCTGCTCAAAAGCAGGAGCTGTGCTGAAATATTTGAGGTATGTGAGGTATTGGAAAAATAAGCCTGGAAGAACCAAAAGCACAGATGTTTTCTGTGTTTAATAGATTTTTTCTTCCATTTGTGGCCACCGCCCTTTGCTGGATGACAAAAGATCTGACTCCTGAAGGGAGTTGGGTCCGTTCCTCATCAGGGTAGTTGTAGACACTTCAAATTACACAGAGTAAAGATGAAATTTAGTAAAAAGTAGGAGCAGGAAATGAATAATGTTACCTTAAAACAAGGAGTTGAAGAAACTTTGCAAATAACCTCAACTCCATTGTTTTATGTTAGTAGTGAATTTAAGTTTCCTATGGTTCAAAATCAATTCAGTTCAATTTACCAATCAAGTATTCTCCCTCCTTTCTCTCCCTCTGTTCACATAAGGAATCCTGTCCTTCCCTGTGAGTTCTCTGCCCAAAGGAATATAAATTTTGATCACTGAAACTTCACAAGATATCTTAGGGTTTATTGGCTAGATTTCTTTCTAAAGAATCATGCCTTAAACCCAAATCACTCTGACTCTCATTAATTGGTCAACAATAGGTCACACCCCAAGCCTCACTTGGTCATTGTTTGGGCCCTGATGTCTCAAAGTGAGTATAAATAGCAATTCTTTCTGTTTTGGCCAGAAACCTTCAGGGTCTTCCCTCTCAGACTGGCTTGTTTTGTTTTTTTACTATGTAAAAGAGGCCATTCTTTATCTCATTTCTTACCTTACCCTTAATCACTGAATGGACCTTGACTCCTTCAAACTTGACCCAGAAAGATCTTAACTTAAAAAGTCTCCCACTGCATCCAGGGCCATCTCCAGTCATTCTGATCTGTATCTTCCTAGTGGACCTAGCTGCCTCCAGAGGGAGAGAGTGAGGCTGGTGACTTTGCACAGACCATGCTCACTTAAATCCAATTGAATTGCAAATCATAGGATCACCTTCCTGATGTCATAGTCCTCTTCAAGAAAGGACAAACAACAGAAACAAGTAACTATTAAGTGTTAGCATTGACTTATGCTTTGGGTATGTAATGATTTTTTAAAAATGACCTATTCCCTGTCCCAAAGGAACTTATATTCTTCTGAGTTGATATCACTGTTGTAGAAATGGCTAGATATGAAGCATATCCAACATAAATACATGACAAAGGAGAAGATTTGTAACTGAATGGATCAGGAAAGATCCATAGGAGATTATGCCTATGTTGAATTTTGTTGAACAAAGTGTTGAACTTTGAAGGAAGAAAAGTTTATATTAATTTACCTTTATTTTACCTCATCTTTTTCAGTGCAATTAACCAAACTTTTAAGAGCCTTCTATGTGAAAATTGCTAACAGAGGTAATGACAAGTAAAAAAGTGAGAGTTTCCCATTGACTCCTTCAAAAACAATGTACAGTGGACAAAATCTTGAACAGTGCTAAAGACAAAATTGGGTACAAACTTGCTTTAATCAAGTCAAGTCAATAACTATTTGCTAAATGCTTGCAGTGTATCAGGCACTATTCCAAGTGACAGGAATACAAAGAAAGAGCAAAATAGAAAAATCACATTCTAATGGGATGCCTTAGGAGAGTCACTTTTGCCCTTCTCAATTTGTTCCTTGGTCTGTACACAAGTTCTCTCCATGAATAAAACACAATTCTCAATAGATTCTAGGCACTATGTATTCAATTCAATTAATGAAATCTAATTGTGTATAAGGCATATTTCATCTTTACTTATGTTGCTAACAGTCAATTACAAATTATTCATGCTACCTGGTAGAGTGTTAGCATGAATAAATCCTCAGACAATCCATAAGCCTTATATTTATCCATATTCCTTTTTACTTCCTTTTGCTTTCCTAGCTTAACAGTAGTACTGGTCCTGAAAGAGTTTAAATTAACTCCAAGACTTCCATAAGTACGCACTGACTGGTTTCTACCACAGTCACTGACATATCCTAAGTACTCAATAAATGTTTAATTAATTGAATAGTATGCAAAATGAAGACTTAAATTTGGGTTAATGAATTGACTACAATGTGTGTATATGTGCAGTCAGACCTAATACCTTCTTTCTCAGTCCTCATCCTTTATGACTTCTCTGTAATTTTTGATACTATTGATCACACTCATATTCTCTTTTTTTCTAGATTTTTGTGAAACTGTTCACTCCTGGTTCTTCCACCTGCCTGATCTCTCCTTTTCTGCCTGCTTTGATGGATTTTCATCCACATCACTCCCTAACCATAGAGATTCCCCAGGACTCCCTCCTGAATCCCCTTCTACTTTCTCTTTTCTGCTCACTTGGTTGTGCCATTAGTTCTAATGTTTTTAATTTTATCTTCTAGGCAAATGACTCTTAAATGCACTTATCCCTCATGACCACTAGTCTTACATCTCCAATTATAGATATCTCTAATAATAGACATCTGGAATTGCATGTCCCATGAACATTTTAAATTCAATGTGTCCAAAAAATTTCATCTTTTGTCCAAAACCATTCCCCCTTCTTAACTTTCTATTTCTGTTGTGGATAACACCATCCTTGCAATCACTCAGACCAGCAATCTGGATGTCACAAATGAATCCTTACTGTGCATATTCAATGTCGTGTCCTATGGTTTCTGCCTTTGTAATACCTCTCACATAAGCCCCTTTTCTCCTCTGACACTGCCACAACCCTAGAACAGGTCCTCATCATTTCACACCTGCATAATTGCAATAATCTGCTGGTAGGTCTCCCTCTATCAAGTCTCTCCTTAGTCCAGTCCACCTTACACTGAAAAGTCAAACTGTTCTTTCTAAAGTAAAAATCTAACCATATCAAATCTCCCTATTCTATAAACTCCAGTAGCTCCTTGTTTTTTTTTTTTCCCAAAGTCAAATACAAAACTCTCTATTTAGATTTTAATATCCTTCATAACCTTCCCACTTTCTACTTTCCCAGCCTTTGCAAATGTTACATCATACTCGACTCCCTCCCTAACTGAGATCCAGTGACGTTAGCTGACTTGCTGTTCCTTGCACAAGATGCTCCAGCTCTAACTCTTGGCATTTTCACTGTGCCCTATGACTGCAGTTCTCTCCTTTCTCATCTTTTCTTCTTAGCTTCCCTGGATTCCTTCAAATTTAAGTAAAGTTCCACTTTATGCAAAAATATCTTAGTGCCTTGCCTCAGAGACAATCCCTGATTTAACATGCATATATATTGTTTCTACATAGTTAATGACTAAACATTTATCAAAGTACCTACCAAATGTCAGGCACTATGCTAAGCAAAAGATAGTCCCTGCTCTCAAGAAGCTCACAACTTAATGGTGGAGATAAGTGAACAAATATGTGCAAACAAATAGCATACAGGATAAGTCAGACATAATCAAGAGAGAGAATGCACTGCAATCAAAAGGGGTTGGGAAGAATTCCTATATAGGATTTTAGTTGGGACTTGAAGTCATTGAAAGCAGTAATCAGAGATGGGGAAGGAGAGCATTCTAGGCAAGGGGAACAGTGAGAGAAAATGCCCACAGCTGAGAGATAGACTGTCTGTGGAACAGCTAGGAAGCTGGAGACATTGGATTGAAAACTACATAGCAGACAATAAAGTGTAAGAGACCTGGAAAAACAGGAGTGGGCTAGGATATGAAGGCCTTTGAATGCCAAACGAATGATTTCACACTTTATTCTGGAGGTGATAGAGAGACACTTGAGCTTATTAAGTAGAGTGGGTGATATAGTTGTACCTCCACTTTAGGAAAATCACTTTTGGGCTAAATAGAGGATGGACAGTTACAATGAGAGATGTGAGGAAGGCACACCCACCATCAGGCCATTGCAGTGGTCTAAGTAGGAGATGATAATGGCCTTCACCATAGTGCTAACAGTTTTAAAGGAGAGAAGGAGGGATACTCTAGAGAAATTTACAAAGCTAAATCAATTAGGACTTGTTGACAGATTGAATATAGGAGAAAAGAGAAAGTGCAGTCACTAAAGACACCTGGATTGTAAGCCTGAAGCACTGGGAGGATGATGTCTGGTCTAGTATTAGTGTGTATATGGAAGAGAGTAGGGGAAAGATAACCTTCATTTTGGACATGTTGAGATTAAAATATCTAGAGGGCACCCAGTTTGGAATGTCTGAAAGGTAGTTGACATTGTGAAATTGGAGGTCAGTAGAAAAATTAGGGCAGGATAAGTAGATGTGAGAAGTATCAGCAGAGAGGTGGTAACTAAATCCATGGCAGCTGATTGAGATCACTAAGTGAGGTAGCATAGATGGAGAAGAAAAGAGGGACCAAGACAGAACCCTTTTAGACAACCACAATCAGAGATTGTGGTCTGGATAAGCAAAAGAGACTGAGAAGGAACATTCAGATAGATAGAAAAACCAGGAGATAATTGTGTCCCAAAAATCAACAGAGAAGAGAGCATCAAGAAGTTGATCAACAATTTCAAAGGCTGCAAAGAGGAGAATGATGATTGATAAAAGGCCACAGGATTTGGTGACTAAGAGAACAGTGGTTGCCTTGGAGAGAGCAGTTTTTGTGGAATGATATGGTCAGAAGCCAGATTGTAAGGAGTTGAAAAGAGAGTGAGAGGAGCAAAAAAGTATACCTATTGTAGATAGCTTTTTAAAAGGATTTTAACCACAAAAGGAAGAAAGAATATAGGATGATAGCAGTGATGCAAGGATCAAGGGATCTTAACTGTTTACAGCTTATCTCCCTCAGTTAGCTTATGAGCTTATTGAAAGCAGGTACTACTTTTTGTCTTTCTTTATATCCCTAAATGCTGAGTACAGTGCCTGTAATTATGCATTTAATAAATGCAAATTGACTAACCAAAAACAATATGAATATATGGATGGACTGATGGATGGACGGATAGATGGATGCATGAAAACATGCATACATAAATCCCCACTTCTCAATTAATTGGTGTAGGAAGCTCCTGGTAAGGAAATTCTCTTTATCAAGAGTGATCAGCAAAAGCTCTACAACATTGAAAGAGGTTCAATGACATGCTCAGAATTACCCAATCATTATGTGTCAGAGGCAGAACTTGAACTCAGATTTGCTTGACTCTGAGAACAGCTTTCTGTGTTTAAGTATGTTTCTTTCTGTATTGTATGTCTATACATACATACCAGAAGGTTAGCCACCACATGCACAATGGCTTTTTTTCTGGTCTTCTAATGTCATGAGGCCATTCAGATAGAGTGGTTTTCTTCTACATTTGTAGTCATCTATACCTAGGTATAATGAAGCAATAAATCTTTGAATTATTAAAATAAATAAAATGACATATAGCCCGATATGAGCCATAAAAGGATAAATGCAGGGTAATTTTACAAGGGGAGGAGATTATTTAAAAATCTAAGGATGGCATAATCGTAGAAGCTTACATTTAGATGAGGAAGGGACCATAGAGACCTAATTCAATTCCCTTATTTACAGAGGTCCAAAATAGTTACTTACTTTGCCTGAGATTGCATGGCTAGTACTCTTGTGTTTTTTACTCCAGTGCACAGTATCACACTGACAAGCATCTGGCCTAAGAAAGTGGAGGTGGGAGTGGAAAGAAAAGGCAGGTGCCAAATGCATTAGGGAAAAAAGGATTGACATTGCTTCATGACGGATTATTATGTATATAACAGCTTACGCTCCACAGAATTTAGCCTTGCCACAAAGGACCTGCTTTGTTCCATAAAACAAATAAATTTATTTAAAGACTTAGTGCATCTAAGATCAAGATCCAACTTAGAAAAGAGCCAGTAATGTACTCTTCTCTTTGCCATTGTCCTTCCCTCCTCGAAGGGAAACAGAACTGAATGTATTATTGGTTGCTACTAACTTCAGCCCTTGCTTGTCCTCAGGACTGAGAAGCTTCAGACTTTGTTGTTTGTGCATACTTTTTTCCCCTAGCCTTTTAAAGGCAATAAACTTATTGGCCAACATAAAGCTTGGATATTTATTTTATATTTTTACTTAGATCCAAAGACAAAAGGGTTGTAGATACCCAGTTCTGACATGAGAAGCAATTTGGTTATCAGGAATTGAGTCTGGGGTTTAAACTACTGGGGCAAAGTGAAGAGTCCAGTGGTAGGTTTGGCATATCTGGCATAATTTCTGAGAGCAAGATATTCCGAGGGAAAAAAAGTCAACTGAAATAAAATGCAAGCTAAAATAACCCAAGAAATGAATGAGTAGAGAGACCATTTCTCTTTCTTCCTAAAGAATCAGATCTTTGATAATATGGGGTGGGGTTGTGAGGGAGTTAAAAGAGAAGCGAGTTTCCCAAACATATTGTCAGATGCTTTAGGATATGGAGTGATTGACAGTTTGGCCCTGATTGCCAGCACCACCTGCTGGTTCTACATATTTCAAGGAAGAATATAATTTTGACAAGTATACAATAAACAACTTATTGGAGAAAGATTTAGAGTAGTGTTTTACTCTATAAAATCAACTACTTTCTTATTGTCAGGGAACAACAAGCACTGTAGGATAGATGGTTTTCTTCACCTTTCAAATATTTGATGGGAAGTAGAATACTATGTGGCTACCATGGACTATCTCTTGAAAAAACTCACCTGTTCCTTATATGCTATCCTCATTATGTAGAGATTATTATTGTAGTGATGACCATTAATTGGCTAGTGGATGAACAAGATGTGGTATATGATTGTGATCAAATACTACTATGCTATAAAAAATGATTACTTTAGTAATCTTAGAAAAACATGCATGCATGAAATATTGAAAAGAGAAATGAGCACAACAAAGAGACCATTGCATACAGTAACAGCAATTTTATTTTAAGAACAGCTTTGAGGAACTAAGTCATTTTGACTATTGCAAATACCCAAGTTAACTACAAAGGACACATGAAGGAAGATGGTATCCATGTCCAGAAAAAAAATGATAAATAGAAGCCTGTGTAGCATGATTTTACATGTGTATACATATATATATACATGTATGTATACATACATTTGTGTGCATGTGTATACATACATGCATATCTGTGTCTAATGGTAGCCATTTCTAGGGCAGGGGAGGGGAAGGAAGAAAAAAAAGAAATTTACACAGTAACCTTCTAATATATTTAAGAGGAATGGTAAATTGTACATAACAGATTTACAGTTTCATGTGCAATCATCTTTTTATATTATACTATGTTATAGAAATTCTTGTTTATTCCATAAATTAAAAATAAAATGTTTTTAAATTTATGGAAATGGGGAAGTAGGCATATGGGTTGTTGCTGATGTTCTCTTAGTTAATTTTTGTGATAATAATAAGATCTAACATGTGTCCAATTAATTTGATGTTTTCTCTCCCTTTAAATACCTAAAGACTAGCATGTTCAGTGCTTTGAAAATATCAAATATTCATGATCAATATTTGATAAAAGATCAATAAAAATTAATTGCAGCTTATGTACCAGAATCTTTTACACAAATATTCATGGAAAACCTTGATGACACCCTTTAAATGAAATAAATTTGCAGTTTCCTCCATCATGACTTAAATGAAATATATGAATAAGCAAGGATGCTAAAAAAAAGTTGGAAAATTATACTTAGTGCTAAGGAATGAGAAACGTCAACAACTTGTAGATGTTAAACAAGTCTCACCCCAATACTAGACTTGGTAAGGACCAAATAATATCACAAAATGAATAAATTTGGCTAACAGTTAATAGAGCAGAAATGACTCATTTTTGATATTGGAGATATTCATGATTTGCTACCTACAAGAAAAAAGATATTAGAAAAAATATCAAAGCTAATGCAAAGAAGAAATAAATGAAATAAGAAAAAAATATTTTCAATAAAATTAAAACAACTTTGAAATATCACCTCACACCAATAAGACAAAAAAGGAAAATGATAAATTTTGGAGAGGATGTGGGAAATTGGAACTCTAATATACAGATGGTATGGTTGAGAACTTATCCAGCCATTTTGGAGAGCAATTTGGAACTATGCCCAAGGCAACCAAACTGTATATAGCCTTTGATCTAGTAATACCACTGCTAGATCTTTTTTTTTTCTTTTTTTTTTTTCACTGCTAGATCTTTATCCCAAAGACATCATAACAAAAGGGGAAAAGAACTACAGAAGAGAAAAATATTTAATCCATCCCCCTTGACATCATCGTGGCAAAATATTGGAAATTAAGGGGATGCCCATCAATTGGGGAATGGCTAAACAAGCTGTAGTATGTGAATATAATGGAATACTATTGTACAATAAGACATGATGAACAGGAATATTTCAGGAAAATCTGGAAAAATTTATATGAATGGTTTCAAAGTGAAATAAGCAGAATCAGAAAAGCACTGTACACAGTATCAGTAACATCATGCAGTGATCAACTATGAACGATTCAACTTTTATCATCAACACAATGATCTGAAACAAGTACAAATGACTCATGAAGGAAAATGGTATCCATATCTGGATAAAGAACTGATGGACTCTCAGTGGAGACCTAAGCATATTTTTTCACTTGTTTTATTCTATTCTATTTATTTAGTATTTATTTTTTCCCAGTTGCATGTAAAAACAATTTTTAACATTTGTTTTTAACACTTTGAGTTCCTAATTCTCTCCATTCCTTTCTCCCCACCTTTTTTCATTGAAAGGCAAGAAGTTCCATACAAGTTACATATGGGTATTCATGCAAAACCTATCTATAATAGTCATGTTATAAAAGAAAACATTGATAAACTCAAGAAAAATAAAGTTTTAAAAACATCCCACAAAAGTTGCTTCTATCTGTATTC
Organism: Notamacropus eugenii; assembly: GCF_028372415.1. Taxonomy (NCBI): domain Eukaryota; kingdom Metazoa; phylum Chordata; class Mammalia; order Diprotodontia; family Macropodidae; genus Notamacropus; species Notamacropus eugenii. The sequence continues at coordinate 189,953,947 of NC_092876.1, forward strand.
AGATGCCACCAGTTCTTTCTCTGGGGATGGATAGAATTGTTCATCCTGAGTCCTTTAGAGTTGTCACAGAGCAATCTATTACTGAGAATAGCTAAGTCATTCATAACTGATCATTTTACAATATTGCTGTTACTTTGTACCCAATACATTTCACTTTTCATCAACCCATGTGAGTCTTTCTAGGTTTTTCTGAGAGCATCCTGCTCATTATTTCTTATGGTATAATAGTATTCCATCACAATTACATACCACAACTTGTTCAGCCATCATCCAATTAATGTGCATCCCCTCAATTTCCAATTCTTTACCCCCAGAAAAGAACTGTTATAATTATTTTTTGCACATATAGGCCCTTTTCCTTTTTTTAAAATCTCTTTTGGGATACAAACCAAGTAGGAGTATTACTACATCAAAGGGTTTTCAGTCCTTTGGGCACAGTTCCACATTGCTTCTACAAAATGGTTGAATCAGTTCACAACTCCACCAACAATGCATTAGTGTCTCATTTTTCCCACATCCCTTCCAATATTTGTCATTTACTTTTTCTGTCCTATTTTCTAATCTACTAAGTATGAGGGAGCAACTCAGAATTTTTAACTTGCTTTTCTCAAATCAATAGTGACTTAGAATATTTTTTAATATGGCTATAGATAGCTTTAATTACTTTATCTGAAAACTGATTATATCTGTGGATCGTTTATCAACTGGGGAATAGCTCTTATTTTTATAAATTTGATATAGTTCTCTATATGTTAGAGAAATGAGACCTTTATTAGAGAAACTTGCTTCAATATTTTTCACAATTACTATTGCTAACTTTATTTCCCTCCATCCTATTCCCCCTAAAGCCTGTTTATTCTATTCTCTCTCTCCTTTTACCTTGTTACTTCTAAAAGGTGTTTTGTTTCCAATTACTCCTTCCACCAATCTGCTCTCCCTTCTATCACACCTCCCTTCTCCTATCCCCTTCTCTTTCCATTTTCCTGTAAGTTATGACAGATTTATATACCCCATTACCTGTGTATCTTATTACCCAGTTAACATGTAAAAACTGATTTTGACATTCATGTTTAAAATTTTGAGCTCCACATTCTTTCCTCTCTCCCCTCCCATCCTTTTGGAGAAAGCAAGTAATTTGATATAGGTTAAATATATATAGTCATGCAAAACATTGCCATAATAGTCATGTTGTGAAAGACTAACTATATTTCTCTCCATCTTATCCCACCCTCCCTTCCTGTTTATTCTATTCTTTCTTTTCATCCCTTCCCTTCTCTGATTTCCCATCCCCATTCTGTCTTGCCTTCTGTCACCCAACCCCCCCCCTTAGCCCCTTCCTACCTAATTTTCAGTAGGGCAAGATAGATTTCTATACCTAATTGAGTGTGTATGTTACTCCTTCCTTAATCCAATTTCAGTGAAAGTTGACACTTTCCCTCTCACCTCCCCCTCTTTCCCTCCATTATAAAAGCTTTTTGTTGCCACTTTTATGTGACATAATTTATCCCATTCTACCTCTCCCTTTTCTTTTCTCCCAGTATATCCCTTAATCATCTCTCTCATTGAATATACAATTTTTCTTCCTCTGAAAAATTATACTCAATTTTGCAGGCTATGGATTCTTGGTTTTAGTTCTAGTTCATTTGACCTCCAGAACATTATATCCCAAGACTTCCAGTCCCTTAATTTAGTAGCTGCTAAATCTTGTATTACGTTGATTGTGTTTCTACAACACTTGAATTGTTTTTTTCTGGAAGCTTGCAATATTTTCTTCCCTACTTAAGAACTCTGGAATTTGACTGTAGTATTCCTGGGAGTTTTCCTTTTGGGATCACATTCAGGTGGTGATCAGTGGATTATTTCAATTTCTATTTTGCCTTCTGGTTCTAGAATTTCAGGGCAGTTTTCCTTGATAATTTCTTGAAAGATGATGTACAGGTTCTTTTGGTGATCATGGTTTTCAGGTAGTACAATAATTTTTAATTTATCTCTCTTGGATCTATTTTTCAGATTAGTAATTTTTTTTCTTTTTTAGACGTTTATTTATTTATTTTTATTTAGTTTTCCACATTCATTTCCGCATAATTTTGAGTTCCAAATTTTCTCCCCATCTCTCCACTCTCCCCACACCAAAATATTGAGCATTCTGATTACCCTTTCCATCAATCTGCACTCCCTTCTAACACCTCTCCCTTCCCTTATCTCCACTTTCTCTCTTGGCTTGTAGGGCAAGATAAATTACTATACCCCATTACCTGCATTTCTAATTTCCCAGTTGTATACTAAAAGAATTCTCAGCATTTGTTCCTAAAACTCTGAGTTCCAATTTCTTTTCTTTCCTTCCTTGCCACCCATCCTCACTGAGAAGGCAAGCAATTCAGTATAGGCTATATATGTGTAGTTTTGCAAATGGCATCTATAATAGTCATGTTGTGTAAGATTAAGTATATTTCCCTTCATCTTATCCTGTCTCCCATTTCTTCTATTCTCTCTTTTGACCTTGTCCCTCCTCAAGAGTGTTTACTTCTAATTGCTCCCTCCTCCTATTTGCTCTCCCTTCCATCATCCCCCCCACCAACCCTGCTTATCCCCTTCTCCCCTACTTTCCTGTAGTGCTGGAGAGCTTTTCATATCAAATTGAGTGTGCATGTTATTTCCTCCTTGGGGCAGCTAGGTGGTGCAGTGTAGGAGTCAGGAGAACCTGAGTTCAAATCTCACCTCAGACACTTGACACTCACTAGCTGGGTGACTTTGGACAAGTCACTTAACCTCAATTGCCTCATCCTGGGTCATCTCCAGTCATCCTGATGAATATCTGGTCCCTGGACTCAGATGACTCTGGAGGAGAAGTGAGGTTGATGACCTGCACAGCCCTCCCTCACTCAAAAAAACAAAGTCAAGTGCAAGTCATGTCATAATTTCTCTGATGGCATCACCTTCTTCGGCAACAAAGGACAAACACACACAAACACACACACACAACATGCACACACACACACACACACACACACATATTTCTTCCTTGAGCCAAATGCAATGAGAGTAAGTTTCACTTTTCCCCTCTCACCTCCCCCTTATTCCCCTCCATTGAAAAGTTTTTTCTTGCCTCTTTCATGGGAGATAATTTACCCCATTCCATTTCTCCCTTACTCCTCCCAATATATTCCTCTAACCCCTTAATTTTATTTTTTTAGATATGATCCCTTCCTATTCAAATCATCCTGTACTCTGTCTATATACGTGTGTGTGTTGTGTGTGTGTGTGTGTGTGTGTGTGTATAATCCCTCCAACTACCCAAATACTGAGAAAAGTTTCAAGAGTTACAAATTTTATTCTTCCATGTGGAAATGTAAACAGTTCAACTTTAGTAAGTCTCTTATGATTTCTCTTTCATTTACTTTTTCATGCTTCTCTTGATTCTTGTGTTTGAAAGTTAAATTTTCTTTTCAGCTCTGGTCTTTTCATCAAGAATGATTAAAAGTTCTCTATTTCACTGAATGACCATTTTTTACCCTGAAGTATTATACTCAGTTTGCTGGGTAGGTGATTCTTGGTTTTAGTCCTACTTCCTTTGACTTCTGGAACATCATATTCCACACCTTCAATCCCTTAATGTAGAAGCTTCTAGATCTTGTGTCATCCTGATTGTATTTCCACAATACTTGAATTGTTTCTTTCAAGCTGTGTGCAATATTTTCTCCTTGATCTGGAAATTCTGGAATTTGGCCACAGTGTTCCTAGGAGTTTCTCCTTTTGGATCTCTTTCAGGAGGTGATTAGTGGATTCTTTCAACATTTATTTTGCCCACTGGTTCCACAACATCAGAGCAGTTTTCCTTGATAATTTCATGAAAGATGATGTCTAGGCTCTTTTGTTGATCATGGCTTTCAGGTAGTCCCATGATTTTTCAGTTGTCTCTCCTGAATCTATTTTCCAGATCAGTTGTTTTTCCAATGAGATATTTCACATTATCTTCTATTTTTTCATTCTTTTGGTTTTGTTTTGTAATTTCTTGGTTTCTCGTAAAGTCATTAGCTTTCATCTGTTCCATTCCAATTTTTAAAGAACTATTTTCTTCAGTGAGTTTTGAACCTCCTTTTCCATTTGGCTAATTCTGCTTCTTAAAGCATTCTTCTCCTCATTGGCTTTTTGGACTTCTTATTCCAATGGAGTTAGCCTGTTTTTAAAAAAGCTATTTTCTTCAACAATATTTTGGGCCTCAATTAGCAAGCTGTTGACTCACTTCTCATGATTTCTTGCATCTCTCTCATTTCCCTTCCCAATTTTTCCTCCACCTCTCTTACTTGATTTTCAAAATCCTTTTTGAGGTCTTTCATGGCTTGGGACCATTGCATATTTACTTTGGAGACCTCTGATGGTAAGCATTGTTCTTCCTAATCTGAAAGGATGGAAGTAAATGCCTATTCTCCAAGAAAGTAACCTTCTATAGTCTTATTTTTTCCCCCTTTTTGGACATTTTCCCAGCCAGTTATATGCCTTTTGAAGTCTTTGTCAAGAAGAGGGTATATTCTGGGGACCTGTAAGTTCTTAGTTCCTCCAAGGCGGCACAATCAAGGGAGAGGAGTTTACTCCTCTCCTGTCCTATGCACTGGACTGGGAGCAACCAAAAATGTGACCTACATTTTGGATGCCACCATCTGCAATGACCAGGACACCAAAGGGCTGTGCATATTCTGAAACCTTGTATACAGCTGTTGCCTGAGGCCAACCACATGCGAGCACTTCCTGTGTGATGCAGATGGAGCCACTGCCCCTGTCAACCCTCAGAGTGTACACTCCAGCATCAATGAGGTTTTTTGCCTGTGCAGCTATCACCACATTGCCACTGATAACCTGAAGATTACTGTATTTCTTTTTTTTTTTAATTTAACTTTTAACATTTATTTTCACACAGTTTTGGGTTACAAATTTTCTCCCCTTTTCTCCCCTCCCCCCCCCCCCAGACCCAAGCTTTCTAATTGCCCCTGTGACCTATCTGCTCTCTCTTCTATCCTCCCTCCCTGCCCTTGTCTCCGTCTTCTCTTTTGTCCTGTAGGGCCAGATAGCTTTCTTGACCCCTTAACCTGTATTTCTTGTTACCCAGTGGTAAGAACATTACATTTGGTCTTAACACTTTGAGTTCCAACTTCTTAAGCTCCCTCCCTCTCCACCCCTTCCCCTTGGAAGACAGGCAATTCAATATAGGCCATATCTGTTTAGTTTTGCAAATGATTTCCATACTAGTTGTGTTGTATAGGACTAACTATATTTCCCTCCATCCTATCCTGTCCCCCATTACTTCTATTTTCTTATGGTCCTTTCCCTCCCCATGAGTGTTGACCTCGTATTGCATTCTCCTCCCCATGCCCTCCCCTCTATGCTCCCCCCCACCCTGCTTGTGCCCCTGTCCCCCACTCTCCTGTATTATGAGATGGGTTTTCTTATCAAAATGAGTGTGCATTATATTCTTTCCTTTAGTGGAATGTGATGAGAGTAGACCTCATGTTTTTCTCTTGCCTCCCCTCTTTATCCAACCACTAATAAGTCTTTTACTTGCCTCTTTTATGAGAGATAATTTGCCCCATATAACTTCTCCCTTTCTCCTCCCAATATTTCTCTCTCACTGCTTGATTTCATTTTTTTTTAATATATGATCCCATCCTCTTCAATTCACTCTGTGCACTCTGTCTCTATGTATGTGTGCATGTGTGCATGTGTGTATGTGTGTACTCCCACCCAGTCCCCAGATACTGAAATGTTTCAAGAGTTACAAATGTTGTCTTTCCATGTAGGAATGTAAACAGTTCAACTTTAGTAAGTCCCTTATGACTTCTCTTTGCTGTTCACCTTTTCATGGTTCTCTTCATTCTTGTGTTAAAAAGTCAAATTTTCTTTCCAGCTCTGATCTTTTCATCAGGAAAATTTGAAAGTCCTCTATTTCATTGAAAGACCATTTTTTCTCCTGAAGTATTATACTCAGTTTTGCTGGGTAGGTGATTCTTGGCTTCAGTCCTAGTTCCTTTGACTTCTGGAATATCCTATTCCATTCCCTTCGATCCCTCAATGTAGAGGGTGCCAGATCTTGTGCTATCCTGATTGTATTTCCACAATACTTGAATTGTTTCTTTCTAGCTGCTTGCAATATTTTCTCTTTCACCTGGGAATTCTGGAATTTGGCCACAATGCTCCTAGGAGTTTCTCTTTTTGGATCTCTTTCATGCGGTGTTCTGCGGATTCCTTGAATATTTATTTTGCCTTCTGGTTCTAGAATCTCAGGGCAGTTTTCCTTGATAATTTCATGGAAGATGATGTCTAGGTTCTTCTTTTGATCATGGTTTTCAGGTAGTCCCAGAATTTTTACATTGTCTCTCCTGATTCTATTTTCCAGGTCAGTTGTTTTTCCAATAAGATATTTCACATTATCTTCCATTTTTCGAATCTGCGCGGTATGTTCTGAGATATCTGTCTTTCTCATAAAGTCCTTAGCGTCCATCTGTACCATTCCAGTTTTGAAAGATCTATTTCCTTCAGTGAGCTTTTGAATCTCCTTTTCCATTTGGTTAATTCTGCTTTTGAAAGCATTCTTCTCCTCATTGGCCCCTTGCACCTCCCTTGCCAACTGAGTTAGGCTAGTTCTCAAGGTGCCAATTTCTTCAAGATTTTTTTGGTTCTCCTTTAGCAGGGAGCTGATCTGCTTTTCATGCTTCTCCCTCATCCCTCTCATTTCCCTTCCCAGTCTTTCCTCCACCTCTCTAACTTGATTTTCAAAATTCCTCTTGAGCTCTTCCATGGCCCGAGCCCATTGGGTGGGCTGGGACACAGAATCCTCGATTTCTGTGTCTTTGCCTGATGGCAAGCATTGTTCCTCCCCATCAGAAAGGAAGGGAGGAAGTGTCTTTTCTCCGAGAAAGTACCCTTCAATAGTTTTATTTCTTTTCCCTTTTCTGGGCATTCTCCCCAACCAGTGACCTGACCTCTGAGTGTTCTCCTCACACCCACCTCGCCTCCTGGTCCTCCCAGCCAGCGTTTGGGGACTGAGATTCAAATGCTGCTTCCTGCCTTAGGGTTTTTGGCGGGGGCAGGGCTGCTATTCAGTGTGAGAATTAAGTTCAGGTGGTCAGGGGCAGGGCCGCCTCTCTGGCTCAGTTCCCTCAGGGGGTTTATGAACAGACCTTCCACAATGGATCCAGGCTCCCGCCCACTTGGGGAGCCCCTGTCTGTAGACGCCTCTCAGCTTCTATCTCCTGGGGGGGCCTGAGCCATGGGGGCACCCCACTCCCCTCTCAACCCGCCAAAGAGACTCTCTCACCTACCCCCGTCAGTCACCTGTTGGTGGGGGGACTTGTGCCACCGCTGGAGATCCCATCCCCGTAGCCCTCTCGGATCTTTTCCTCATGGTGTCATGGCCGCGGCAGGGCTGCCCTCTGCTCCCCGTCCTGGCGCCCAGTCCATGGTGCGAAGGACCCCCCTCGAGAGGTTTGCAGGTCTCTCTGGAACAGAAATCTCCCTCGCTCCAATATTCCGTGGTCTCTGGGTGCAGAATTCTCCCTGGGTTGGTCCCCTCTAGCTGTTCTGTGGTTTGTGGGTTTGGAGCTATGTGTATGTGTGTCTTTCTACTTCGCCATCTTGGCTCCGCCCCAGATTACTGTATTTCTCCATGATGTACACGTTAATTTGAAAAATGGAGTTTCCTTGGGGAGAGTCCAGCAGGAGCACATCGACACCAGCATGGGCCAGCAAGTCAAGCCTATATTTGTTGTCCTCATGGGTAGTGATGGCTGCCCACACAAAAGTTGCTTCTTGGTGTCCTTGGATGCCAGAGGATAGTCTTGATTCTTCTTCAGGTCCGTGTGGGCCATGATGGCTACTAGCTCATCATTCTCATTTACAATGAGCAGCTTCCCTTTCTTGCTCCGTTGCAAGATTTCATTGGCTTCTTTTAGTGTGACTCCTGCAGGAGCCACTATGAGATCCTCCTGACTGGTCATGATCTTGCCCAGGAAATGGTCATGTTCCTCTTCTTTGAGAAAGTTGATGTCACGAGAGGAGATGATGCCCACCAGGAGTCTGCCCATCTTGCCATTCTCCATGATTGGGATTCCACGGAAGTCTCACCTTGTCTTGTCTTCAAACACATGTGTGACCCGATCTTTGGGGCTCAGGACCACAGGGTCAGTGATGAAACCCTGCTCATATTTCTTCACTTTGCTCACCTCGTTGGCCTGGAATTCCAGGGTGCAGTTGTGATGGATAAAGCTGATGCCTCCCGTCAGTGCCATGGTGATGGCCATCCTGGCCTCTGTGACCGTGTCCATCTGGATGACACCAGGGGCATCTTGAGGGTTATTCTTTTGGTCAGCACCGAGGTCAGGTCCACTTGGTCTGCAGTGAAGTGGATGTAGCCTGAGAGGATGAGGAAGTCATTGTATGTGAGCCCATCCCCGCAGTTGAAGAGCTGCTGTGCAGTGAGTCCATCGTCTGGAATGTAACAAGTGCTGCCACTGATGAGATAGTCTGCCACGGCAGGGATTGGGTGGGAGGGGGAGGAGGAGGCAGGCCGGGCTGGTGGGAGAGCCGCGAAGCGCCACATGGGTTGGATGCTGCTCCCGCAAAGCCAATTCTGCTTTTTAAAGCATTCTTCTTCTGGTTGGTTTTTTGGAACTCTTTTGATATTTGAGTTAGACTTATTTTTAAGGGGTTATTTGCTTCAGTAGTTTGCGGTCTCTTTTAGCAAGTTGTTGACTCATTTTCTATGATTTTCTTACATCACTTTCGTTTCTCTTCCCAATTTTTCCTCTACTTCTCTTACTTGATTTTCAGAATCCTTTTTGAGCTCTTCCTTTGCTTAAGACAAATTCTTATTTTTCTTAGAGACTTTGCTTTAGTAGCTTCGACTTTGTTGTCTTCTTCTGTGTGTCTGTTTTGATCTTCCTTGTCAACAAAATTAATTTCTATCATGTGAAGTTTTTTTTTTTTTTCTGGTGTTTGCTCATTTCTGCAGCCTGTTACTTGACTTCTAGTGTTTTGTAAAGGGAGAGCTCTGTTTCCAGTGTGAAGTGAACACAGTCCCAAGCTTCAGGAGTTTTGTGTAACTTTTCAAAAGTGCTTCTGGAGAATTGTAAGTTTTCAGTTCTTCCATGATAATATAATCTAATGAGAGGTGTTTATTTTTCTCCTGGCCTATGCTCTGATCTGTGAGTGATCACAAGCACTCTTTTCTGCCCTGGAATTATGAGGAGGCTTCTGTCTCTACTTTTGCCACAAGCTCTGCTATGATAGTGCTCCTCCTTGCCCCAAGACTGTCACCTGGTACTGCATCCCAGATCTAAGTATAGGCAAAGCAGCAGAGTCCTATCTCAATCCCAGCAAAGAGACCCCTGTAATGTCCTTCTGACCAATCTGTTCAATCCCCTTACCATCTATGGACTGAGAGCTCTGGAAGTTACTGCTGTTGCCACCACCACTGGTGATTCAGTCACTTCCAAGGCCTGCTCCTGGCTTTTTGGGGCCAAGGCTGTTTTGGGGCCAGGACTAGATCGTGCTTCTTTCTCACTCAGCTCTGACAGATGTTTCCTCTGACCTTCTAAGTTGTCTTTGGCATTTGTGGGTTGAGAAGTCCAGAAACCACCACAACTGCTAGTGATTCAGTCCCCTGAGGGCTGATTTGGGTTTTCTGGGGTCTGGTCTGGGCTTGCACTGTCTGCACTAGAATGTGCTCCTCTCTGAGTCTGGTGCAACAGGCTTTCCCCTCAACCTTCCCCATTATCTTGGGCTGGAAATTTGATTCATGATATCAATTTGTGGAATCCTCTCCTCTAGAATTTGTTTAAAATCATTTTTATAGGTATTTGGAGGGATTTGCCTGAGAGCTCAGAGGAGTCCCTGCCTTTACCCCACCATCTTGGCTCTACTTCCTCACTTGCTTTATTTTTTCTTGTATTTGTTTGCTTTGGTTTCTGTTTTTGTTTTTACTTCTGACTTGTTTCTTCTATCACAACCATGGAATATGGAAATATATTTTGCATGATAAAATATATCAAACTGCCTACTATTTTCAGAAGAGGGGAAGGGAAGGAGGGCAGCAGAAAAATTTTAAACTCAAAATCTTATAACAATGAGTGCTAAAAAATGTTCTTCATTTGCAATTGTGGGGAGAAAATGAAATAGTATTACGACAAAAATAAAATAAAATAACTTCAACCCTATCTTTTAAAACAAGTTAGTAAATCATTAATTCCCCAAATTGCAAATCAGCAAAGTGCTGGGGATATAAAATCAGAAACTAGAACTTTCCTTTTTTCAGGAAGCTTACTTTATGCTGGGAAAATCAATATGTACAGAGATGAATAAATAGCAAAACTTCTTTTAGGAGAAAACACTTGAGTTCAGCCTTAATGAAGCTAGGGATTCTAGTGAGGGAGAAGAGAATTGTAGACTCAGGTGATATCCTATGCAAAGGCAAGAAAACAGATGCTATATTAATGTATGGTGTTTGTACCCCCATACACCTCCAAGGTTGTTGAAAGGATCAAATGAAATAATATGTGTGCAAGTACTTTTAAAATATACGAATTAAACTGAGTTAACAGGTTAAAAACTGGAAGATATAATTTAACAAAATTAGTTTAAATTTGGAGTCGGTTATTGGTGTAGTAAAGAAAAAAACAGAGGTGAGAGTCTTCCTTTTCAAGAGAGGAGCAATATTGGTGGATCAGATATTTTCTTGAATTCCCACACCTAAAATTTCTCCAAAATAGAAATCATGTACCAAAGATAAAGTGATTTCATTTGTTTCCATGATCTAAGGCACTCAGAATATAAAAGAAGATTTTAAAAAAAGAATAACAAAAAAAAAAAAAGAACTGAAATTCTCTGACCCTCACACATTCATCACCATTATCCCATTTCCCATGCTAGACAGTGAGGCCATGCTACCAGGCCCAAAGAAACAATACAGGCTTATCACAAAACCTATTCCTGTACCCCATCTCCTCTCTCTCTTTCCACTTCCATAGGGATCATAGCTGCAGGTAGGAGAAATTTGCTCAGGCCTTTATAGACAGTTTGGCCACAGCAATTCACAAGCAAAAGCCTATTGTGTACTTCAACTCAGAAGCACCAACATTTGTAAAAGTCTGAATGTCTGGAGGAGGCCAGAGAACTAAAATAAAAGGAGTTGGACGGGATACTTTGTTTATAGGCTGCCCTATAGCACACCAGCAAGTCTAAGGGAAAGAACATAGAATCAAGCTCGGGCCACTTCTACACACCCACAAGTCAGTTGGGGCAAAGACCTAAATTGATGAGCCATGAATTGCTCAATGTGAGAGGAGACTGAGACAATTCAAGACCTGGACCTCAAGGAAAGCACAATCAAAGTCAAGAAGTGAGTAATAAGGAAAATGAGGTATAATGTGAGGATGGAAAACTGAAAGTACTAAAGATTTCAGGAAGGAAATACCTCAAAGACCATGAACATAAATAAATAAATCAAGAGGAAAAACATTAAAAGAAGGAAATACAGCATCCAGATCTGGCAAATGAGTACGGACATCTATGAATAAATACTGCAAAAGGAAAGAAAATATTCCAGCACTTGAGACAGAAGACAACGTAGAATTTGAAGATAACACAAAATAACAACACTTATCCTGAGTAGTTTAAAAGAGGAATAAGAATTATAACAGCAAAATTTATGTCTTGCACAGCAAAAACAAACAAAACACCACAAGCAGAATGTAACTTGAATCTGAAATTTGAATCTTCACCAAAGAAACAAAAGAAAGAACAGTAGATTGGGAACACAAATACATAGACATAAAGGATGACTTAGAAGAAAGGAGCAAAAAGAAAAAAAACACTTTACAGAAAATATATTTACTATGCAATTAAAACATGGATCTTGAAAGCAGGGTGTGTAGATGCAACCTAAAGATCATAGGTCTCCCAGAATAACAGTACAAGACCAAAATCCTTAGCATCATAATAAAGAAAATAAAAATAAAACTGCTCAGAAATTCTGAAGATAAAAATGCCAATAGAAAGAATTCACAGATCATAACCAGAAAAAAATAATAATGTTGCAAACTCTACAACCCTTAATGGTTAAATTAAACAATTCAAATCAGAAACATCAAGTTCAGTAAGCCATCAGGAAAAGACTTTTAAATACAAAGGAAGGTCATTAGAATGGTACAAGACTGTTACTCACCCTCTAAAAAAAGGTGGGAGGGAATGCAAAAATGTGTCCAAACAAGGACTGGAGTGAAGGAATAAGACAAGGGTGAATTAAATTGCAAATCTGAGCTTAACCATATAGGACAAAAGATGGAGATTCAATACTAAAGAAGAACAAGAAACCCTTTTTAGAAAGAAAACCAGAACTAAAAATATTATTTGCTTCTCAAACATTCCAAAAAAACAGAATCACAGGAGAAGTAAATAAGTGCATGTGGAAACAACAGCAGAGTGACAAGATAAAGAACAGCAAGAATTTTCTTTCTAAAGTTATACAGGGAAATGGGAGTGAAGAAGGAAATCTAGTAGAGGTAAATAATAAGAAGCAGTCATGGGGTACTATGGACAGAATCTTGTGATGCCCTATCTTTTGGTGAATTTTTTTGTGGGACTAGATTACAATATGGAAGGGCACAGGCACATAAAAAGATGAAGTGAGGAGTAGAGCTAAAAAAGGAGTAAGAGTTGTTCTTGGGTCAAATGAAAGGCTACTGGTGAAGAGATGATCACTGTGATCTCAGAAAGCAAAGAGTCTACAGGTGACTGGGTAAGGATATGAGGGAGACTGAAAGAGGGAAGGGAGAAGGACTTATTTTGAAAGTGAGAAAAGTGTGACCCTCTGAGTGAAGGGAGATGATGACCTCCCACTAGTAGAGGCTTGGGAGACTTGGTACCTGAAAAAGTCTGATTGTCCAGGGAGATGGGAATTGGAATTCCAGGGGATGTATGTGGCACCTGGAGAATTCAGGGAGAATGGATACAGAGAGGAGATTTCCAGGCAAATGTACAGAAGAAAGATCAGTGAGAGAAAATATTGATCAATGTGTCGGGTGGGAGGAAGGTTCCCTAAAATGGGGTAGTATCCTCTCTGACACCTAAAATAAATAGCTTCCTGGGAGAGAAAGACACAATGGAAAAGAATAATTGATGTGGTAAGTGTACAAGACAGAAGGAGAAAGCACCTAAAGTACAGAGCCTAGAAATGGATACCTCAAAAGTTTTGATTTTCTAAAAAATACATAGAAAAAAAATAGACTAGTTGATTATAAGGGTTATAGATCAGAGAATACTGGTCCAGCATAAACATAAAATGCAGATAGATAATGAAGAAAGTGAGAGAAGTCCTTTTTTTGTGGAGGAATGGAGCACAAGGAAACTATATTATGCTGAAAGGAACCATATTAAATATCGATAACAAGCTTATACTCTCCAAATGCCATAGAATAAAGGTGAGATCTGAGCTTCAAGAAGAATATCTTCCTATAAGTTTTTAATAAGTCTAACAGAAACATTAACAAAAAAGGAAAATATGGTACTGAACAAATCTCTAGGCAAATTAGTGAAGACTCATAACATCTTCTAAATGGAATAGCAAGCATATATATCTATTTCCTCTGTACCAAATAGAATTTTGACAAAAACTGACCATGTACAAAGACACACAGATATTGCAAACAAATTTAAAGAAGCTGAAATAGACAATACATCATTTATAGATCCTAATACGATAAAAATAGAAATTGGTTTAGGGTCTGTAAACAAAAGATAAAGACTCAAATAAAGACTTAACAATGAAATCTTAAATAATGAGTGGACCAAAGAGCAAGTCATAGAAATAACTAATAACTACATAGAAGATAATATGTAGAAGATGAAGTAATATACCAACATTTTTAGGATGCAGATAAAGCAGTCTTGTGTGGGGAAACTATACCCTTACAATAATATATTAACAAAATAGGAGGAAAACAAACTGAATATGCATTTTTTAAAATTAGAAATCAAATGAATTAACGTTACAAAATCACAAATAAAAGATATTGTAAATTAGAGAGGGAATAGGTTGGAAACTATGTATGTATATGTATATATATCCCATAGAAATGATAAGTAAAACTAATAAGTGGTTCTTGGAAAAAGCCAATAAAATTGATAAAATCTTAACTCATCTGATTAAAAAAAGAGAGCAGGAAATCAAAATAAAAAAATAACAAGAGATCAAAGAGAAATCAAAGATAAACCAGAAGAAATAAAAAGAATAATCAGGACATATTATACACAGTTTTATGGAACAAAACTGAAAACACACAAAAAAGGGGAATGCCATAAAAATGCAAAACACCCAAGTATCAGAAGACCAGATGGAGATCTTAAATAACACCATTCGAGAAAGAGAAAAGTTAAAGAAACTAACAAGGGAAAAAACAAACAAAAAACAAACTCCTGTACCTGTTGGAGTCAGTGGAGAATTCTATCATATTTTAAAGGAATAGGACTTATACTTCACAAATTATCCTTTAAAATTAAAAAAAATATAACACTACCAATATAATTTTACAAGACAGATGTATTCCTAATACCTAGTGTCTGAAAAGAAAAGCATGGAAAGAAAACCATAGGTCAATGTTATTAAGAAACATTTACTCAAAAATCTTAAACAATACAATACCAAATGGACTATAACAATTTATCCAATAAAGCATTCATTATGATCAAGTGAGATTTACATCAGGAATTCAAGGATGTTTCAACATTAGGAAAATAATCAACATGATTACTTAAAAGCTCAAAACATCTAAAACTTCACGATCAACTCAACATACAGAGAAACAGACTTTGAAAAAAATAACACTCTTTTATGCTAAGAAACAAAACAAAAAATAACAACTCTACAAAGTACAGTATTACAGTGGAATCTTTTTTTAACGTAAAGAAAGAATCTATCTAAAACCCAGAGCAAGCATTTTAGGCAATGAGAACATATTAGATCCCTTTTCAGTATATATGGAAGTGAAACAAGGATGCTCATTCTGCCCACTATTATATGATATGGTTCCAGAATTGCTAGAAATAGCAATAAAAAGAGGGAGCAATTGAAGGAATAAAAAAGGTGAAAAGATAAAATTATTGGGGTTTGCTCATGATATGATGGTTTAATTGCAAAACTCTAGGGAATCAGCAGATATTAATTTAGACAATAGTTTCAGCAAAGTTGCAGGCTACAAAATAAAACCTTAAAATTCAACAGTATTTCTATATAATAATAACGAATGATAAGAAGCAATAATAGAATGGAAAATCCTTCCAAATAACTACAAAATGCACAAAATATCTGGAAGTCAACCTACTAAAGCATAGAAAAAAATTTTAATATATTTAAATATGATTTAAATATATTCTTCTTAAAGAGACAAAGGACAATCTGTATAGCCGGGGGGATTTTCAGAAGTGGTCAAATGAGGAAGAAAAATCTTACATCAAATTTTTCTAATAAAGATTTGGTATCCAAGATATATAAATAATAAATATACGTGACTAATAACTTTCTCCTAACAGATAAATGCATGATGAATATGAAGAAACAGTTCTTAAAAGAACTACAAAGTATTCCCAGTCACATGAAAAAAAATGCTCCAAATCACTAATAATAGGATAAATGTAATTCAGAACACCACTGAGGTTTCACCTTACACCATGAAAAGTGGCTAAAATGACAAAAATTAAATTGGAGGGGTTATGAGAAAATAAGCACACTAACACATTGGTAAGTGGAGTTGTGAAATGACGCAACCAGTTTTGAAAGCAATTTGGAATTATGCAAATAAGGTGACCAAAATGTTCAAAAACTATATCACTATAGTGAGATTCCTATATGGATAGTGATCCATAGTGATTACAATAATATTATAGCATGGTCTTTGACTTTCTTATGGGAAGTGCTTATCATATATTAATGATTATATTGTGAAACACTAGGGGTTTGTGCCACTTTATGTGTTATATGTGTAGAGTACGACAGTTTTGTTACATTCTTTTAGATCTTCAGTTCTTGACTAAAGATTTAGGATAAGTAAAGAACAGGCCTACATTAACAGTCTCATTTTTACTATTGTCAGAAGGAGGTTGAGGGTGGAAATCATGGTTTGGAATCCCCTTTATCATCAAAAGGTAAGAGAGTAGGATTTGGGAGAGGTAAATGACATGGGACAGTCCAAGGCTTGATGTTTACATTTCAGCTCTATGATAGTAATCTCAGTGGCCATATTTATGTATCTCTGTTTTGGGAGGGACAGGGCAATATGAAGGCACTTTGATCCCCAAAGACTGTATTTTTATTGTAGTAAAATCTACCACCTCTTACATTTTGGTTAATGCATCTGCACCAGTTACACAACAATAAGGCTTTGAGGGCAACAGCAGTTGTATTCTATCATCCTCACTCTGTGACATATCTGTGATTTCTTCTAGCCTTCTGTAATGATAATTTAAAATGGGGAGATCTTTCTCACTCATCAATAGGCCCATGTGACCTGCCTGGGTCACATGGGTTTGAGTCACATAAAGCCAGTGGAAGAGTTTGCTGAATGGGTGAAACAGGAAAAGAAGAGCTGAAAGGAAGCTAGTCTTGAGAGCAGTCTGAGTTAGGAAGGATGCAGACAGCTGGCTAGTAGGAATGAAAGGGCTTGTGATTTTGTTTAAGAGGGTCTGCTTGTGAATTGTTTAATGGAGTTGGTTTGTGAGAAGCCTGGCAGGGGGAAGGGTTGGGGATGGTGTTGTTCTCTGCATTGTTCCTGTGTATAGATTTCTGTTATTATGATGGATTTGGCTTTCTGGTGTCTAAATAAATGTTTTGGTTCTGCCTTCCATGTGGAAAGTATTTCACAATTCAGAATTGTACAGGAATATTCATGACCTCCATAGGTACTGTGAATATTGCAGTGAAGATTGCATTGAAGATTGCATCTTCTAATTGCTTCCCTACCATAGGAAATATACTTGTGTCTACCCCATCCATCCCTGCTAGCTAACATCCTAACTTCGTACTTTTGATAATTCTATGTATAATAAATGTATCTATTTCTTTCCTCTCTCCCTTTTTGTATTTGAGGGGAAAATGAAAAAGAAATGAGAGCCATAGAATAAACATTTTCAAAAGGAATTAGTAGGTTGATGTAAGTAGTACAAAACCTCCTTCAAGCAACAAACTCCCCTGAAGAAGACAATGGGCCAAACAGATGCTAATGACTCTATGAGACAACAAGAAACAGTAAAAAAAAATCAAAAGACTTAAAAATTCAAAGAAAATGTAATTTTTTTTATAGCAAAAATTACTACCTGGAATACAGGCTAAGAAACAATATAAGAATCATTGGACTATATAAATGACATACTCCCTCCTCAAAAAAAATAGCCTATATATCCTATTCCAGAATTCTAATAATCAGAGGACAAAGTTAAAATAGAAAGACCACCACACACTTCCTAAAAAATGAGAGTGCTTGGGAACTTAAAGGCAAAATCTAGAGCTCCCAGGTTTATAAAAATAAAGGATTACTACAAGTAGCCACAAAGAGAGAATTGAAGTACCAAAGATCTATAGTAAGGATCACACATGATTTAGCAGCCACTATTAAAAAGGAATATAATTTTCCAAAAGGTAAAGGACACTGGCTTATAGCCAACAATAACTTTCTGGGGAAATTGAGTATAATGCCACTGGGATAAAGTGATTTTAATAAAATAGAGGACTTCCAAGTATTAATGAGTATGGATACAAAATCCTAAATAAAATACTAGCTAAAAGTTACAGCAGGATATTACAAAGATTATATGTTATAATGAAGTGGAATTTATACCAAGAATGCAGGGATGGTTTAACATAAAATAACTATTAACTTAATTGATTGTATCAATAACAAAAATTTAAAAATATGATTATATCAATGGATGCAGAAAAAACTTTCGATAAAGTACATCATTCATTTCCATTAAAAACACTTGAAAGTATTGGTATAAATGGATTTTTCCTTCAAGTGACTTAAAAAAAGCTTTGATCTGAAACCATCAGGAAGAATTATTTGTAACGATGATAAATTTGACATGGGCCCAGTAAGATCAGGTGTGAAACAAGGAAGCTGACTGTCATCAATGTTCTTTAGTATTGTATGGGGAATCCTAGCGATGGTTATAAGAGAAAGAAAAAGAAATAGAAGGAATCAGAATAGGGAATGAGGAAATTTTACAGACAATATAATGATATATTTGGAAAATTCCAAAGACTCACCTGAAATGTTAGTTTATAGTTAATAATGTCAGCAAAGTAGCAGGATATAAAGTAAATCTGCATAAATCACCAACATTCCTATATATCACAAATAAAATCATGCAAAGAAAGATAGTAAAAGATTCCCAGTTTAAAATAACTACAGATAGTATAAATGTTTGGAAGTACATCTACCAAAACAAACCTAAGAATTAATATAAATGAAATTCTAAAAATACTTTTATACACATAAATCAGATTTTAACAATTGGAGAAACATTAATTGTTCATGAGTAGACAGGACTAATATGATAAAATTGACAATCATACCTAAAGTTTTATATGTATATATGTATATATATATGCATACATACATGTATATGTATACACAATATATATATATATATATATATATATACAATACTATCCCAATTAAATTATCAAAAATTGTTTTACTGAATTAGACGAAAATAGTCATTTGTAAAAAAAAAAAAAAAAAAAAAAAAAAGGAAAGAATATCAAATGACCCAATAAAAAAGTAAAGAAAGGAGATTTAGTGGTACCAGATCTTAAATTGTATTATAAGGTACTTATTATAAAAATAACTATCTGGTACTGGATAAGAAAGGAAGATAAATGGAAGAGATCAGACATATAATTTAAAGTAGCAAATAAATATAATAATGCTGCATTTGATAAGTGTAAAGGCTTAAGACTTTGGAATAAGAATTCATCATTTGGTAAAAATTGTTGGGAAAACTAGAAAGCAGTATGGCAGAAACTATTCATAGACCAATATCTTAAACCATTTACCAAGAAAAGATCAAAACAGATATATGATCTAGATATAAAGAGGGAACATATTTGTTATCATACTTATGGATAGATGAACCATTTATGAATAAACAAGAGATAGAGAGCAAAGTTAGGTGCAAAATGGATAACTTTGATTACATTAAATTTTTAAAATGTTTGTAAAGAAGAACAAAAAAATACAACAAATGTAGCCAATATCAGGAGAAAAGTAGAAAATTGGAGAAAATATTCATAGACAGTTTCTCAAATGAAGATCTCATTATCTCAAATAGATGAAGAACTTTATCAAATCTGTAAGAATACAATTCACTGCCCAATTGATAGGTCAAAGGATATGAACAGACAGTTTTCCAATGAAGAAATCAAAACAATTTGTAATCATATGAAAATAAGCTCTAAATCGTTATTAACTAGATTGGCTAAAATGATTGAAATGGGACAGCAACAAATATTGAAGGGGATGTGGAAAAATTGGTAGAGCAATTCATTGTTGGTGGAATTGCGACCTTATCCAACTGTTTTGAA
Source organism: Notamacropus eugenii (assembly GCF_028372415.1). Classification (NCBI taxonomy): domain Eukaryota; kingdom Metazoa; phylum Chordata; class Mammalia; order Diprotodontia; family Macropodidae; genus Notamacropus; species Notamacropus eugenii. The sequence continues at coordinate 189,973,568 of NC_092876.1, forward strand.
GAGCAATCTGTAATTATGCCCAAAGAGTTATTAAACTACCTATACCCTTTGAACCAACAATACCACTACTTGATTTATTTCCAAAGATGGTTAGGGAAAAACAAAAAGAACATAAATGTTCTAACATATTTGTGGAAGCTCTATTTGTGGGGTCAAAGAAATGGAAATTTCAGGATGCCCATCAACTGAGGAGTGACTAAACAAGTCGTGGTATATGATTGCAGTGAAATACTACTTCTCTGCAAGAAATGATGACCTCAGTGACCTTAAAAAACTTGGATAGATTGCACAAAATAATGAAGAGCAAAACTAGCAGAACCAAGAGAACATTATTTACAGTAATAGCAATATTGTTTTAAGAATGCCTAAGCAAATAAATGCCCAAATTAACTATAAAGGATATATGAAAAAAAGACACTATCTGCATCCAGAGAAAGAACTGGTAATTAGTAGTAAGTACAGAATAATTATATGTACACACAATAGACATACATGTATGTATACATATGTATGTGTTGAATGGAAGCTATTTCTATGGTAGGGGAGGGGAGAAAACGAAGGGGAAAAGAAATAAAAAATAAATTTACTTCGTAACTTTATTATATATTTAAAAGTTTTACATAAGACATTTATTGTTGCATGTGCAATCATCTTTTTTATTATACTTTTATGGAATTACTTGTTTTATTCCACAAATTAAAAATAAAATAATTGTTAAAAATGAATGAACAATAACAAATGATTAAATATGAATAAACTGCTAATGTTTAAATATGGGAGATTATCTAACTGTCTCTTCTGTAGTTCATAAACCGAGTCCAATTAGAGAAGGCCTGGGAATGTTTCTGTTATGTTTTACAGATTGGAAGAAAGGAATGAAAAGAGAGAAGAAAAGCAAAAGGAAAGTTAGGAATAATTGGAAAATTATCTTGCATGATCAAGGTGTACAAATAGAAATCTATACAGACAAGGAAGAGAGAGTCAGAGAGAATGGCTGACGCTTTAAACTCACTCTCATCTAAGCTAGACAAAAAAGAAGGAAGAATACATATACATGTGATTATTGAAATACATTTCACTCAACAGAGAAAGAAGATAAATGCAGAAGCAAATTTAGAGCAAAAAAAAATTAAAGCAGAAATTAGTTCTAAGCAAAACAAACTCTAAGGATATGCAAAATTATTTATAGCTCTTTTTTGAGGGGGCAAAGAATAGCAATACGAGGAAATCCTCAAAAATTAGCGAATGGATGAACAAATAATGGTATACACATGTGATGGGATACTATTGTTCTGAACTTTCATCTGTGTAATGACCAACTTTGATGCTACATGACTATTTGTGAAACATGCTACCCACTTGCTGAAAGAAAAGTAAAGGAATCAGAATGCAAAATCAAATTGATTTTGGCTGTTATCAATGTGGAAATTTGTTTGGATTAATTATATTTATTTTAATGTTTTATTTTCTTCTGTTCTCAACTGGTGAGTTAAGAGTGTTACTTAGGAGAGTGGGAAGATGAATCTTGGCAGATTAAAGCAAAATATTTCAGTTGAAATAAAGTGATCAATTATTTCTTAATCACTAAGTCTAATTGTCTTGCCTCAATCGTTATTATTCTTGATCTTTCTGTAGAATTTGACACTGTACACCAGAGATATCAAATATATACTTTTTCCTTCATGCCAAAACACTCCACAGTATAGCCAGAGGCAGACAGAAATGTAATTGGTAAATATTTAACAAAATATATAAAAATAAACATAAAATAGACACTATTAATATGTATTTTCCTAAATCAATATGCTACCATAAGGATCCTTATTTATGGTTTAGTGGCCCTGGTTTCTATTTAGGTTGGAACCACTACTGTAGTTCCCTCTTTTCTTCATGATACTCTTTTCTCTCTAGGTTTATGTGATATTTTTCTCTCCGGATGCTACTACTTATATGACCACTACATTTCAGTTTCCTTTGCTGTATAATCATCTCAGTTATACCAATTGTGCATGGGTGTCCACAAAGATTCTGTCCTGAACCCTATTTTCTTCTTCTATACTACTGCATTTGGTCTCATAGATTCAAATTTCATCTTTATGTAGATTATTTTCGGCTCATGTTCAGCCCCAAAATCTCTCCCAACCATTAGTCTCAAATTTCCGATTGCCTAGTGGATATTTTGGTCTAGACGCTTAAAAATATCTTAAATTCAAAAGTCATGATTTTTTTCTAACTACCCTGTTACTGTGAAAGTAACCACTATCCTCTCTGTCACCTGGGTACATAATGTAGCTGTTGTCTTCCATTCCTTGGTCCCTCTCTACTTAACCCCCAATTCCACTGCTTAATGAAACTTCTAACTTCTATTTTTTGTGACATCTGTCATATTTGTTTCCTTGTCTCCTCTGACATTGCCACAGTCCTGTTACCAGCCCTCATCACCTTGTGTCTAGACTATCGCAGTGGCCTGTTGGTTGATCTACCTGCCTAAGGTCTCTCCCTGCTCCATTCCAAACTACAATCAACTGCCAAACCAGTATTCCTAAGGTGCAATTCTGACCATGTCATTCCTCCTACTCAATAAACTCCAGAAGTCCTCCATTGCCTCTAGGAACAAATATAAAATACTTGGACTTTTAAAGTCTTTTTTTTCCCTCTTTATCTATCTATTTATTTATTTTAGTATTTTATTTTTCTCCAGTTACAAGTGAAAAACAACTTTTAACATTTTTTTAAAACTTTGAGCTCCAAATTCTCTCCCTTCCTCCCCATTCCACCTCCCATTAAGAAAGCAAGCAATGTGATATAAGTTGTACACATGTAGTCATACAAAACATTTCCATAATAGTCATGTTGTAAAAGAAAACACAGACAAAAAACCTCAAGAAAATAAAGAAAATTAAAAAATGTTTCAATTTGTATTCAGATACCATCAGTACTTCGTGGATGGATAACCTTTTTCATCAAATGTCTTTCAGCACTTTCTTGGATCGTTGTATAGTTGAGAATAGTTAAGTCATTAACAGCTGATCATCATGCAATACTGCTGTTATTTGTGAACAGTACATTTCACTTTGCATCTGCTCATATAAGTCTTTTTAAAAATTTAATTATATTTATTTATTTTTAGTTCTCAACATTCACTTTCATAAGTTTTTGAGTTCCAAATTTTCTCCCCATCTCTCTTCTCTTCTCACCCCAAGACAGCCTGCTTTCTGACTACCATTTCCCTCAATCTGTCCTCTCTTCTGTCATACCCCTTCTTTATCTTATCCCCTTCCTCTCTGCTTTCTTCTAGGGCAAGATACATTTCTGTACCCCATTGCCTGTATGTTTTATTTTCCAGTTGCATACAAAAACAATTGTTAACATTCTTTTTTAAAACTTTGAGTTTCAACTACTCTCCCTTCCTCCCTCCCCAATCATCCCCACTGCGAAGCAGTTCAGTATAGGTTGTACATGTGTAGTTATACAAAACACTTCTATACCAGTCATATTGTGAAAGACTAACTATATTTCCCTCCATCCTATCCTTTTCCTTATTTATTCTATTCTCCTTTTTGACCCTATCCCTCCTCAAAAGTGTTTACTTTTAATTACCCCCTCCTCCCATTTACCCTCCCTTCTACATACCCCCACTCCCACTCCACTTATCCCCTTCCCTCTTACTTTCTTGTAGTATAAGATAGATTTTCATACCAAATTGAGTGTGTATGTTTTTCCCTCCTTAAGCCAAATGCAGTGAGAGTAAGGTTCACTCTCTTCCTCTCCACTGAAAAAGCTTTTACTTTCCTCATTTATGTGACATAGTTTGCCTCATTCCATTTCTCCCTTTCTCCTCCCAATATATTCCTCTCACCCTTTAATTTTATTTTTTTAGATATCAATCCTCCCTCTTCAACTCACCCTGTGCCCTCTGTATACATGTATATAATCCCTCCAACTACCCAAATACTGAGAAAAGTTTCAAGAATTACAAATATGATAGTTCCATGTAGGAATGGAAACAGTTCAACTTTAGTAACTCCCTTATGATTTCTCTTTCCTGTTTATCATTCATGATTCTTTTGATTATTGTGTTTGAAAGTCAAATTTTCTATTCAGCTCTTGTCTTTTCAGTAAGAATGCTTGAAAATCCTCTATTTCATTGGATGACCATTTTTTCACTTGATGTATTAAACTCAGTTTTTCTGGGTAGGTGATTCTTGGTTTTAATCCTACCTTCTTTGACCTGTGGAATATCATATTCCAAGCCTTTCGATCCCTTAATATAGAAGCTGCTAGATCTTGTGTTATCCTAATTGTATTTCCACAATACTCAAATTGTTTTTTGCTGGCTGCTTGCAATATTTTCTCCTTGATCTGGGAACTCTGGAATTTGGCCACAATATTCCTAGGACTTTTCCTTTTGGTATCTCTATCAGTAGGTGATTGGTAGATTCTTTCAATATCTATTTCACCTTCTGGTTCTAGAATATCAGGGCTATTTTCCTTGATAATTTCTTGAAAGATGATGTCTAGGCTCTTTTTTTTTGATCATGGCTTTCAGGTAGTCCCATAATTTTTAAATTGTTTCTCCTGGATCTATTTTCTAGGTCAGTTGCTTGATGTGAGTTTTTTACATATTCTGAAACGTAGGTAAAGTGAATTATTTCAATTTTTTTAGAAATTGATACTTTTGAATATTCCAGGGAGTTTTTATTTTGTGATTTCTTTCAGAAAGTGATTGGTACGTTCTTTCCATTTCTACTTTACTCACTGGCTCTAGGATGTCAGGGAAGCTGTTACCGCATATAATGTTCTCCTAGTTCTGCTTTTTCACTCTACATCAGTTCATGTAAGTCTTTCCAGGTTTTTCTGAAGTCCAACTGTTCATCATTTCTTATAGCACAATAGTATTCTATTGTATTCATACACCACAACTTGGTCAGCTATTTCTCCAGTTGATGGACATTCTCTCAATTATCAGTTCTTGACCACCACAAAAAGAGCTACTATGTATTTTTGTACAAGTTGAACCTTTTCTCATTTTTATGACCTCTTTCAGATACAGCCCAAAGAGGATCAAAGGACATCTTTCACTTTCTTTCTTCTTTTTCTTTGGTTGAAGTTTTCTTCCACAAAATGACTAATATGGAAATATGTCTTACATAATTGCACATGTATAATGAATATTAGATTGCTTACTCTCTCAAGCAGGGAGGAGAGGAGGAATGGAATGATAGAATTTGAAACTCAGAACTTAAATCAAATATTAAAAACTATTTCTGCATATAATTGGGGAAAAATAAAATATTATTTTAAAAAGTTGCACCCTCTGCTCAGGTGGAACAAACTTTAAGTTTTTCATACTGCTATTTTCAGAGCTAGTTCTAGTGAGCTGTAAATTTTCATTTGCTCCAAGGTGGTATGATCTAAGCAAAGCAATGGTCACTACTCTCCTGACTTGTGATCTTTTCTATGAACAAGCAAAAGTACTCTTCTCCCTGGAACTGTGACCAAGATCCCTGTTCCTTTGAGGCCATAAGCACTAGTGCATTAGTATACATCTTCATGCTGGAATTGCAACCCAGAACTCTGCATGGGCAATATAACAGTGTTCTGTATCCAATGTGAACACAGTTTCCCCTGTAATCTCCTTCTGACCAGTTGTTTGACACCCTTTTAGTCTGTGGACTGAGAGATCCTGAAATTACTGTTACTGCTGGTGTAGGTGCCTCTAAGGCATGCTGCAGGCTTCCCAGGACATGGCCTGTGCTGCACTGCTCTCTAGAGCTATCTCTCCAGTGAGATAGATCTTTCCTTCAGATTTTAAGTTGCCTTAGGCTGAAAAATTGTTTCACTTCAAACTTTTGTTGCTTCCACTGCTCCAGAATTTGATTTGAGACATTATCTTAAAGTTGTTAGGAGGAAAAGTAAGTAGATTTCAGGTGAGTTCCTGCCTTTACTCCACTATCTTAGCTCCCTGTTTTGTGTTCTTTATGAGAACATTAAATAAAACTCTGGGTTGAAATTGGTGAGGACAACTTCTGCAACAATCCCCAAAGGGTGTCTATTCTTGGACTGATTAGTCATAGTGAAGGACAATAAATCTACACAGCCTTTAAGAGCATTTCCTACAGGTAATCAATTGAACTGCAATGGTAGGAAATTGTGAGAAGAAAGTGATTGCCTATGGAAATATTAATGACTAAATGGATATGAGGGAAAGGCAATTTAATTTCATTGATACTATGATTCTCTTTAGCAAGTCCTGGTAATTTTTTAGTAGGATGAGTTTTTATTTTTCTTCTAAGATTTGTTATAAATGGGAAGTCTATACCCTTTTCAAAACTCTAAAGTTTTAAAAATAATTTATTGTTGTGATACAGATATCAGATTTATCAATATCATCAGTACTTAGACATAGAGTTTAGAGCTAGAAGAATGAGAGAATATAACATGGTAGATAAAGCATTGAACATGGTGTCAGTGAAACCTAGGTTCAAAGCTCACTTCAGATAATGTGTTAGCAAGGCAAATCGCTTAATCTCTCTGTAAACCTCAGTTTCCTGTTGTATAAAATACTGGAAAAAACAATACTTATAATGCTTAACCAATTAGATAGTTTAGTGCTTTGCAAATTTAAAATATCTCCTTGAGAAATGTTATTTTCCCTTATGCATTGAGAATGCTACTGTATGCAGTGTTAAATCTCTCTCTGTAATGTTGACATTTGCCTCTTTATGTGTCTTATTAAGGACCTTTGTCTCTATTTCTGTGACTTTAGCCTTGGAGTATGGAGATGCAACTGATAAAATATGACCAGTAAATGAGTAAATTGAACACCTTTCTCTGTAGCAGTAAAAATCACAAGAGCTTCAACTATATTTTTAGAAACCTGAGTACTAGAAATTTTATGTACAGAAAAGCTTTGGAAAGAGCACTATAACTTAGGTCAAGAAATCTAGATTCCAGAACCAGGTCTCCTGCTACTGGCTCAAGCAAGTGATAAAATCTCTTTTAACTCAAGTCCTTCACCTACCCAATGAAGTTAATAATACTTGTGCTAACTACTAAAAAACTTCTTGGTTTTATTTGGGGGAAAGTGTATTTTGTCATTAAGTACACTATGGGTATAGAGGATTGGTGATGTATTTGACATCAGGAAGAATTGAGATGTGTTCTATTTCAGACACATGTTAATTCACAACCTCTTTGAAACTGTTTCCTCAAAATAACAACTTCCTGAGAGATTAAAATGATATCATATGATCTATAAATTTTCAGGTGCTGTATAAAGTTCAAGTGCTATATAAAAACTATTATTATAGCAACAATATGGAGGAGTGGATAAATAGCTAGCCTTAAAACAGGAGGGTATATGTTCAAGTACTGGTTTTCATAGATTATAACGTGTATCAGCAAGTGTGCTCTAGACTACTCTCTGAGTTGTAGAGAAGGTACTAACTTGCATTGATAGAACGAGTTTACTCACCTGGTAGTTCTCATTACTAATAAAATCAATTATTATTTTGAACTCCCAAAGAAAACTCAATCTTGTTGACTCACAAGGATGCCCACACCATTCTAATTAACTTACTAGTAAAGGACCAAAGCTGGGAATGAGTGAGGCGTAGTATCATTCCTATTATTGTATAGTTTGTTAAAAAGCATACATTTTTCCCCCTAAGAAATCAGCGTTAATAAATGTGAAAATCTTAGCAAGCATGCTACCTAATTCTACCATGGGAATTTTTACCAAAGTATGGAAAAAATATTTTAAATAATTTTTCTGAGTAGCCTCATAAAAAGTAAATAAAGCAACAGAAAAGACAATAAAATTCCATTCATGGAAAACTAGTAAAGGTTTCATCATAGGCTTATCCTGCTACAAATATTTTTATAAAAATTTAGGACACCCAGCCAAGGATAATAATAATAAGAGCATAATTCTAGAGTACTTTATAGTTATGAAGTGCTACACATACATTGATTTATTGGATCTGCAAAATTATTCTGTGTGGTGGTAAGTAGTACCATCATAAGTTTTCTTATTTTGAAGGTGTAGAAACAAAAATCATGAAATCAAAATAACTTACTAACAATAACATAGCTAATGGAATATAACTGAGCCAGGACAGAAACTGATTTTCAGGTTTCTCCCTATTCCATCACACTGCCTCAAATTCACTTTAAGAATTAATCTGAACACATTATACAGCAGTTTATTAATGTATATTTGATTCCTCCTTTCTCTACCTTTTTGGAATAGTATATAGGCATTAATCCATCCAAATTATACAAAAGGATAGCAAGCTGAAGGGGAAGTTTTGGAAGGAGAGGGGAAGAACCCCTTGGAATCCAGAGGTTAGGTTGTACAGAGTGAGCAGGCAATAAGCAAAGTGCTCAGGGCTTTTATATTTAGTAGAAAGGGCAATGAATATGTAATAGGGATTGATTCTTTCCCTGTGGAATTTCTTCTGGCCAGGAGACCAGCCAGGCTGAGATACCAGCTTCCAGGACCTCTATAGCAATAGATGGTTAAAATCAACAAGACTGAAAAAAAAACATAGATAGTAACATTATAATTTTAAGAGACTGTTTTCTGTGAGTTAGATAAACCTACCAATTAAAGAAAAATAAAAATATTAAAACGAACAAATTGATGGAGAAATTAAATCTGAAAGTCTCACGACATCTTTTAGAGGGGAACTTCAAAGAACGTATGTATTTCTCAGCATTACATGGCACATTTACCCTAACAGCAACTATCAGATCCTGTGCTAGACAATTGAGAAATTATAATTAATTCTAACAAAAAAAAAAAAACCCAAACCATAAATATAAATATCATCTGTTTGAGTGGGTCTAATGTTAGTAGTCTGTTATTTCAGGTGAGAGGTTGGAATCCAATGAAGCACTTAATAACAGTTAATAACCTAATAACAATTAATAAAAAAGCAGATTTATTAACCCATATATCCCAAGAATATGCAAAAAGGATACAGAAGCATTTATCTTCTATATTTCCAGCTCTCCTCATTTCTGTTTAGAAATAAGTCTGGGGGGCCGAGCCAAGATGGCGGAGTAGAAAGACGCACATACACATAGCTCTGAACCCACAACCCACAGAACAAATACAAAGAAGTAACTCATGGCGAATTCTGCACCCAGAGGCCACAGAACATTGGAGCAAGGGAGATTTCTGTTCCGGAGAGAACTGCAAACCTCTTACAAAAGGTCCTTTGCGCTGCGGACTGGGCGCCGGGACTGGGAGCTGAGTACAGCCCTGCCGCGGCCGTGGCACCAAGAGGAAAAGATCCGAGCGGGCTTCAGGGACGGGATCTCCAGTGGCCACGCGGGTCTCTCCACCCACAGAGGGACCTGCAAACCTCTCGCAAAAGGTCTGTCATGCTGCAGACACGGAGCCCAGCCCAGACCTGCTGCGGCCGCGGCACTGAGAGGAACAGATCCGAGCAGGCTTCAGGGACGGGATCTCCAGCGGCCGCACAAGTCCCTCCACCCACAGGTGACGGGGGTCTGTAAGAGAGTCTCTTTGGCAGGTCAAGGGGGGAGTGGGGTGCCCCCATGGCTCGGCCCCCCCCGGGAGGCAGAAGCTGAGGGGCGGCGGCAGACTGGGGCTCCCCAAGCAGGCAGGAGCCTGGATCCATTGTTGAAGGTCTGTGCATAAACTCCCTGAGGGAACTGAGCCTGAGAGGCGGCCCTGCCCCAACCTCAGCACCTGGACTTAATCTCACACTGAATAGCAGCCCTGCCCCTGCCCAAAGCCCTGAGGCTGGAAGCAGCATTTGAATTTCAGACCCCAAACGCTGGCTGGGAGGATCAGGAGGCGAGGTGAGGAAAATATTCAGAGGACAAGTCACTGGCTGGGAAAATGCCCAGAAAAGGGAAAAGAAATAAGACTATAGAAGGTTACTTTCTTGGTGAACAGGCATTTCCTCCCTTCCTTGCTGATGAGGAAGAACAATGCTTACCATCAGGGAAAGACACAGAAGTCAAGGCTTCTGTGTCCCAGCCCACCCAATGGGCTCAGACCATGGAAGAGGTCAAAACGAATTTTGAAAATCAAGTTAGAGAGGTGGAGGAAAAGCTGGGAAGAGAAATGAGAGACATGAAGTCAAAGCATGAACAGCAGGTCAGCACCCTGCTAAAGGAGACCCAAAAAAATGTTGAAGAAAATAACGCCTTGAAAACTAGCCTAACTCAATTGGCAAAAGAGGTTCAAAAAGCCAATGAGGAGAAGAATGCTTTCAAAAGCAGAATTAGCCAAATGGAAAAGGAGATTCAAAATCTCACTGAAGAAAATAGTTCTTTCAAAATTAGAATGGCACAGATAGAGGCTAAGGACTTTATGAGAAAGCAAGAAATCACAGAACAAAGCCAGAAGAATGGAAAAATGGAAGATAATGTGAAATATCTCATTGGAAAAACAACTGACCTGGAAAATAGATCCAGGAGAGACAATTTAAAAATTATGGGACTACCTGAAAGCCATGATGAAAAGAAGAGCCTAGACATCATCTTTCATGAAATTATCAAGGAAAACTGCCCTGAGATTCTAGAACCAGAGGGCAAAATAAATATTCAAGGAATCCACAGAACACCGCCTGAAAGAGATCCAAAAAGAGAAACTCCTAGGAACATTGTGGCCAAATTCCAGAGTTCCCAGGTCAAGGAGAAAATATTGTAAGCAGCTAGAAAGAAACAATTCAAGTATTGTGGAAATACAATCAGGATAACACAAGATCTAGCAGCCTCTACATTAAGGGATCAAAGGGCATGGAATAGGATATTCCAGAAGTCAAAGGCACTAGGACTAAAACCAAGAATCACCTACCCAGCAAAACTGAGTATAATACTTCAGGGGAAAAATTGGTCTTTCAATGAAATAGAGGATTTTCAAGCATTCTTGATGAAAAAACCAGAGCTGAAAAGAAAATTTGACTTTCCAACACAAGAATGAAGAGAACCAGGAAAAGGTAAACAGCAAAGAGAAGTCATAAGGGACTTACTAAAGTTAAACTGTTTACATTCCTACATGGAAAGACAATATTTGTAACTCTTGAAACATTTCAGTATCTGGGTACTGGGTGGGATTACAGACACACACATGCACACACACACATACATAGAGACAGAGTGCACAGAGTGAACTGAAGAGGATAGGATCATATCTTTAAAAAAAATGAAATCAAGCAGTGAGAGAGAAAGATATTGGGAGGAGAAAGGGAGAAATTGAATGGGGCAAATTATCTCTCATAAAAGAGGCAAGCAAAAGACTCATTAGTGAAGGGATAAAGAGGGGAGGTGAGAGAAAAACATGAGGTCTACTCTCATCACATTCCACTAAAGGAAAGAATAAAATGCACACTCATTTTGGTATGAAAACTTATCTTACAATACAGGAAAGTGGGGGATAAGGGGATAAGCAGGGTGGGGGGGATGATAGAAGGGAGGGCATGGGGAGGAGAGTGCAATTTGAGGTCGACACTCATGGGGAGGGATAGGATCAAAAGAGAATAGAAGTAATGGGGGACAGGATAGGATGGAGGGAAATATAGTTAGTCTTATACAACACGACTATTACGGAAGTCATTTGCAAAACTACACAGATTTGGCCTATATTGAATTGCTTGCCTTCCAAAGGGAAGGGTTGGAGAGGGAGGGAGGTAAAGAAATTGGAACTCAAAGTGTTAGGATTAACTGTTGAGTAATGTGCTTGCCACTAGGAAACAAGAAATATAGGTAAAGGGGTATAGAAAGCTATCTGGCCCTACAGGACAAAAGAGAAGACGGAGACAAGGGCAGAGAGGGATGATAGAAGAGAGAGCAGATTGGTCATAGGGGCAATTAGAATGCTTGGTGTTTGTGGGGGGGAGGGGATAAAAGGGGAGAAAATTTGTAACCCAAAATTTTGTGAAAATGAATGTTAAAAGTTAAATAAATAAATTTAATTAAAAAAAAAAAAAAAAGAAAGGAGTCTGGCTAGCAGGGATGTGTGATGACTTCAATTCATCAAGTTGGAGGAGCTCTGACCTGACACAAGTTGAGTCTTTTATACCCCAAGTAACCAGTCAGTATAGTCAGAGGCCACCAGGAAGCAGAAACAAAGCAGTTACAACTTTGAGCTGTGCCTCTACTTTTGAGTCAATCAAAGTCTTGATTTTCTCATCTTTTGTTAACCCATATTTCTGGAGGTAAGAAGGAACCCTGGTGGATTTTGGGGAGAACAGGGAGTGAAGTGAATCAGGGGTAAGGACTGTCAGAAATAGTGATCTAGGTAAATGAGTTACCAATCATGATAGCTGGGTACCAGGGCAGAACTTCTAGAAATGAGTGGGTTCAGAATATCCAAGGCATGGTGACTGATTGGGGTGATACTGCATTATTTTTTGAAGATAACTAGAAGTGTAGAGACATTATTACCATAAATCAATTAATTCATGATCATTTATGATTTACTCTGTGCCAGCCATTGTTTTAAGTTCTGGGAACAGGAGAAAAGAGAGAGGCAAAAGACAAAAAGGTTGCAATTTAATAGATGAGACAATCTTCAATAAATATATGCAAAGTAAGATATAGATAGATAAATAGCAAGATATACATGTGTGTATATATATGTATATGTATGATAAATAAGAAATAATCAGTAGAGAAAAGGCACTGGAAATAAGAATGATTGAGGGAAGCTTCCTATAGAGATGAGATTTTAGTTAGAATTTAAAGGAGGTCAGGGAGATCAGTAGTCAAAGAACACAAGGTAGAATGTTCCAGGAATGGGGGACAGCCAGAGAAGATGCCCAAACGTGAGAAGAAGGGTGTGTTTCTCATGAATAGACTGGAGGCTAGTATCACTGAATCAAAGAATATGCCAGGGAATAAGGTGTAAGAAGACTGAAAAGATAGGAGGGGAACAAGGTTATGAAAAGTTTTTAAGGCCAAACTGATCCTTTTGTATTTGATCCAGAAGGCAATAGACAGTCATTGGAGTTTATTGACTAAGAGAATGTCATGGTTAGACTTGCACTTTGGGAAAATCACTTTAGTAGCTGAGAGTTTGGTAGGAAAGATAATGAGTTCTATCTTGGACAAATAGAGGTTAAGATGTCTACACTAAATACCTGAAAGGGAGTTGGAGATGCAAGATTGGAGGTCAGCAAAAAGATTAGGTCAGGATCTGTAGATTTCAGAATCACCAGCATAGAAGTTATAATGTTCTTGATAATGATAATATTGTTTTATATCTAAATTAATTTAGAAATATTAGACAAAATATAAATACAATTCATTTGCATAATTTTTAAAAAGTATAGAATCTCAAGAGACATAGCAAAGGAAAACAAGGATTAAGGGGGGCTGGACCTTCCAGACCACAAATTATATTATAAAGTCATAATCATCAAAACTCTTTGGTATTGGTTAAGAAAATAGAATAAATCAGTAGGACAAATGAAGTAACATTTAGAAATAAACTTAATATTTTCAGGGTATAATATATCCATAAACATAAACTTTTGGAGGAAAGGTCCTTTATGTGAGAGGAACTGCTAGGAAAAATGGAAAGCATTTTAGAAAAAATATACAGTTTAAATCCTTATCTTTAACAATATATCTCAGTAGATTTCGAATGGATAGTCATCACCTACATATGAAAATAGAATATATAGAAAGATAGATATAGATACAGATGATATAGATATAGATATGGATAGATAATAGAGGAAAATGGATGGGATTATATTTCACAACTGTGTTGAGGAAGACATTTCTTAACCAAAAAATGAAACAGATAATCTGAAATTCCTTTAACTGATAAAATTTTTTTTATAAATGAAATACGGCAGCTAAGCGGTATAGTAGATACAATGGCAAGCTTGAGTCAGAAAGACTCCAGTTCCAATGTGGCCTCAGGCATTTATTACCTGTATGACTCAGGAAGATCATTTAATCTCTATTTGCCTCATTTTCCTTTCCTATAAAAGGAGACTAATAATGGCACCGACATCCTCCCCTATTATGAAGATCAAATGAGCTAATAGCCCTGTGTCTGGTACATAACAAGTCCTACGTAAATGCTAGTTATTATTAAAATTTTTATAAATTCAATAGTTAAATAAAGAGGAAAACTATTCTTTTTGGGAGAACTAGGCAAAGGTCAGATACTGATGGTATATAGGAATTAGCATAATTATATAAGACAAGGAGTTACTATTTTGTTTGTATATATCACCGGAACTTACCACAATTTCTCACACCTTGTAACTACTTAGTGCTTGTTGTCTGTCTACCTATTCCTCATTGTATGTTTCCAATGGAAATAAGCACATAGTTCTCAAAAGGTAAGTCTGTATAGGTACTTAAAGAACTAGGAAGTTTCAAAAGGAAAACAATTTATTTCTGATTAAGTGATAATAGAAGGCAGTTTTGGTTGGACCTTGAAGGATAGGTAAATTGTTGTCATGCAAAGTTGAGGGAGACACTATTTTGAAAGGAGTGACAACATCATGATACAGAAGCAAAAAAGTACCCAGCCATGTTTGAGAAAGTGTAGGAGTCTAGTTTTAGTTATACTGTAAGATATATAATAAGATATATAATAAGATATGTTTCTTGTTATTCTTTTTCTAGCTTTATAAAATATTTTTTACAGTTTGATTAATATGCACTGAATAGGTAAATCAGTTCAGGCAGAATTATCATATATATATATTAGTTCAACCTACCCATGAGCAATTGATATTTTCACAGTCATTTAAGTCTGATCTTATTTGTGTAAAAAGTGTTTTGTAATTGTGTTCATATAGTTCCCAGGTTTGTCTTGGCAGATAGACTCTAAAGTATCATATATTGTTTACAGTTGTTTTAAATGGAATTTCTCTTCCTATCTCTTGTTGCTGGAGTTAATTGGTCATGTAAAGAAATACTCTTGATTTATGTGGTTTGTCATAACCTGCAACTTTGCTAAAATTGCTTATTTTTTCAAGTATTTTTTTTAGTTGATGCTTCAGAGTTCTTTATGTATATCATCATATTACTTGCAAAGAGGGATAGTACTTTCTCTTTATAGCCTATTGTAATCTCTTCATTTTTTTCTTCTCTTATTACTATAGCTAACATTTCCAGTACCATATTACATAATATGGTATTGAATAATTGGATAATCCTTGCTTCACACCTGATTTTATCAGGAAGACTTCTAGCTTAACTCCACTACATATAATGCTTGTTGATGGTTTTAGATAGATACTTTTTATCATTTTAATGAATGTTCCCTTTATTCCTATGTTCTCTAGTATTTTTAATAGAACTGGGTGCTGTATTTTGTCAAAAGTTTTTTCAGCAGTTATTGATTTCTGTTGGTTGTTATTGATATGGTTAATTATATTAATAGTTTTCCTAATATTGAACCAACTCAACCCTCCTGGTATAAATCCCACCTGGTCATCATGTATAATCTTTGTGATGTAGTGCTGAAATCTCTTTTGTTCAAAATTGTTGCATCGAAATTCACTAAGGAAATTGATATAGAATTTTCTTTCTCTGTTTTTGCTCTTCTTGGTTTAGGTATCAGCACCAAATTTGTGTCATAAACGAGATTGGCAGGACTCTTTCTTTGCCTATTTTTCCAAATAGTTTATGTAATATTGGAATTAATTGTTTAAATGTTTGGTTGAATTCACTCATGATTCATCTGCCCTGGGGATTTTTTGTAGGGAGTTAATTAATGACTTGTTCAATTTCTTTTTCTAAAATAAGGTTATTTAGACATTTATTTCTTGATTTGTTAATTTGAATAATTTAGATGTTTGTAAATATTCATTGATTTCACTCAGATTGTCACATTTACGGATATAAACTTCTTGAAGAAAATATATGTATATGTACATATTTGTGTATATATATATATGTATAGTATGTATGCATGGATGTGTGTATGTATTGCTTTTGTCATTGTCTACTTTTGGCACCTAGCACAGCACGTGGTACACAATGGACAATCTGTCCAAGAACTGTTTGTTCAGTACCTGCCATGTGCTAGGTATTATGCTAAGCATTAGGGATTGTGTGTGTTGGCCCTTCATTGCTGAAGAAGATCATGCCATTAAAGAAATGATGACATGATTTGCACTTGACTGTTTTGAGTGAGGGAGGGTTGTGCAGATCACCAGCCTCACTTCTCCTCCAGAGCCATCTGATTCTAGTGACCTGATATTCCTTAGGATTACTGGAAATGATCCAGGATGCAGTGGGAGGCCTTGGGCCCTTTAGGCCAAAGTCTTTGTAGGTAACCACTTAGGGTGAGGCAACCACCATTCATTGAATAGGCCTGTTTAAGAGGTAGCCAGAGCATGGTCACTTCAATGAGGTCAAGAAAAAGAAAGACATCAGGCTGGATGGGAACCAGCAGCAGTTGCTATTGATAATGACTCTAAAGCTAGGAGCCCTTAGGTCTGGCCTGTTGGAGTCCCAGTTTCAGAGTGCAGGTGCAGTAATACAATGAAACACAGCAAGTACAAAAGTATCATGAAGAAAAGTGCTATCCACATACAGATAAAAAATTGATGGACTTTGAATGCTGATTGAGACATACTATTTTCCACTTATTTTTTTGTTTTGTGTCTTTTTTTCCCTTTAATCTATTTCTGCATTCACAACAGTGACTAATAATGAAATACATTTTATATGACAGCACATGTATAACCTACATCAAAATGCCTACCATTTTTGGAAGAGGGGAAGGAGGAAGAGAGAGAGAAAAATTTGGAACTCAAAATATTGTAAAAATGAATGCTAAAAATTGTTGACATATAATTGAGAAAAAATAAAACATTAAAAGGCCCTGTTACCCTCACTCTTGGTCTTTCATAGTCGAGAGAAACCAATAATCTCAATTTATTTATTATGGCTAGCCTAAAAAATAAATTAACTAATTTTGCTTGGAGCTTTGTCTATCAGAATTTCATTTACCATGGGTTTGGGAAGCACTTACTTTAGAAGGTGAGATTTTAGCCAGGACTTGAAGGAAGTCGGGGAGCCAAGAGGCAGAGAAGGGGAGGGAGACAGGGAACCATTGAATAGGAGTTTCTCTCATTGAGTAGAAAATAACTTTGGCAGTTGAATGGAGAATGGATTGCGATGGAGAAGAACTTGTGGCAGACCCACCAGTAAATTATTGTAATAGTCTGGGTATGAAGTGCCTTCTGAAGAGTGGTGGCAGTGTTAAAAGAAAGATGAGGGGTATACATTTGAGAGGTGTTCCAAAGGAAAAATCTTCAAGCCCTGGCAACAGATTGAGTATGGGGAATGGGAGATAATGAGGAGTCAAGGAGCATATCTAGTTTGTGAGCCCGGAAAGCTGCGAGGAGACATATGATAAAGGCTTGTTAAATAGAATTGAATGATTGAATAATGGGAGGTAAACCTAGAAATACAAACGGAAACCTTGTTGCTGTTGGGTATTTTCAATGACATTGAATCATCTGAACATTATTCCATGAATGGTTCGTAAGTCTTGATGGTTCTTTGTCAAGAGAATAACAAACACTACTAGATGTGCTTTAGAAAAGTGGTGAACCTATAACTGTGGCATCAGCCAGGGAACAACAGCATGCTTCTTGTATGTTAGCTATCATTTTTATTTAACTAGGCAATAATTTCTTTTAGGGGAAGGGACAAGTCTTTGTAATGTTAATCAATCAGTCAACGAATATTTATTAAGCATCTACAATGTTCCAGGCACCATGCTGTAATATCCTGGGGATACAAAGAGTTGGAAGACAGTCCCTAACTTCAAGGAACTTAAAATCTCATAGGGAGTCAACTAGCAAACAACTATAGACAAACAAGGGATAGACAAGATAAATAAAAAGTAATTAAGAGAGGGAAGGTGCTAGAATTAAGAGGGGGTTGAGCAAAGCTGCCTGTAGAAGATGAGATTTTAGCTGGAACTTGAAGTAAACCAAGGAAGCCAATAGGAGGAGATGAGGAGAAAGAGATTCCAAGCACTGGAGAAAGTCAGTGAAAATGGCCAGAGCTAGTATATTCTCTGATAAACATTTTTGGTAAATTTTACAGAACCTATATAAGGCTAAGCATATAGAAGTTGCTTATTATATATTTGGCCTGGTTGATGAAAACGTTCAATAAATTCCTTACTGTTATTTCATCATAGATTTAAAACTGGAAGAGATCTTAAAGGCCAAGTACAACACCCTAATTTTACAAATAAAGAAACTGAATTCCAAAGAGGTCAAATGAATCCCAGGTAGAGTTGGAACTCAAGACTTCCTGTCTCCAAGTCCAGTGTTCTATTAACCATGCCACCTAGCTCCCTTGTAGCCTTATTCCAGATTTTTCTCATTTACTACAACCTGGTCTTCATGCATGTGTTTGGTGCAGATTTTTGCAGCCTATGATATTCACGACAACAAAATGTGGTGTATTATTGTGATGGAATGTTACTATGCCGTAAGAAATGATGAGGGATTTAATTTTTTAAAATATGGTAAAACTTGAATGAAATAATGAAAAGTGAAATAGGCAGAACCAAGAGAATGTCATATGCAGTAATAGCAATATAGTTCAAAGAATAACTGTGAGCAACTAAGTTATTCTGAGTATTGTAAACACTAAAATCAGCTACAAAGGACCTATGAAGGAAGATACTATCTACTGTCAGAGAAAGAACCAATAAAAAGCAGTGTGGTATGTATGTGTATGTATATGTATGCATATGTGTATACGCATATATGTGCATATGTATATATATGTTTCTGTGTATAAATGTTGGCATGCATGTAAATATGTAGATGTATGTATGGATATGTGTATATATATATATATATATATGTGTATACACATACACATATAAATATGCATTTGTGTGTGTCAAATGGTGGCTTTCTCTAGGGCAGGGTGGTAAGGGAGGGAGACAGTTTAGAACTTAAACTGTAACAAAAAAAATTAAATTATAAACAGGAAAATCCCAGTCGAAGAATGGGTCTAAGGACATGCTCAGTCTTTATCACCCCTGTGCCTGGGTCTTTATCTCTTTTATTCATGGCACATTTTGGGCAGAAAGGACTTTGGGAGGCAAGCAAATAGCACATTTCAATATTTCTTATGTTGATTTATAAAATTGGGTTTAGTTTACACAGCTAATCATCCTTTTACTTTTCTCATTATTTACTTATTCCCCTATAAATCATATGCCCTATATTTGCCTGGATTTCCAAAGGCAGTCTTATTTTCTCTGAGACATCTCTCTTGAGGAGTGTTACTAAGGAGTCATTTTATAAAAGTAAAAGTTAGAAGTATTTTCCCTCCTATCTTAGGTGTCCCATGAAGGCCTTAAAAGCTCTCATTCCTCCCTAGTTTAGCTTCACGTCATTTCCTTTAGTTGAGTCAGAGCATGGCTATATTTTCCAGTTAGACTTCATGATTTTTTTCTGACCTTTCTACCTTTTTTGTGATCACTTTGTCCATTTTTTCATCAATGTATTTTCCTTCAGCCAAGAGATGATTCCTGTTTCTTCCTACCCAAACACAGGAGTGCTCTTCAGCTAATTTTTAAAGGACAATTTTCTTCCTCTCCCTGAATTGTGTGGACACTGAGACTTGATTTAAGCTCAAATCTGTCCAGGGTTTCTGTTTTGTGGACCAACTGCTTGGATCTCTACTAGTCAATCTACAGCAATGATAAATTTAAACTTCTTAAGTTCTCAGATACTCAAACCAATAATATTCTTACTTGAAGAAAGAACCAAAATTAAAGAAATGGATAGCCTGAACCTATGTTATATAAAGGTGTTCAGCGGGGGAGATTCAGTCACCAGCATTGTGTGTTGCAGAGGGATGGCCAGAAGGCTTACTCTCAGGCTGTCAGTTCGCACTATGTACACTGTATTGAAGGCCTATGTCCAATTATTTTCAGCCAGACTTGGATCAGTATGACTGGGGAGAACCACAAATACCTGAAATGCATCATGAGTCTGATTATAGTCAACAGAAAAGAAGTGCCAAGTCTCCGTGGATCAACAGAAATCTGGCCAACTTGGCAATTTATCTTACACTTTCCTTCACGTGATGAACCTTTTTTTCCCTTTTCTCTTTGAAGTGGTAGATCAGATACCACTGATCTACCAGATACATGGAGTGGGAATATAAGAAGCAATTTCTTATCAGCATCAAATTTTGCCAAAGTATTCTGCCTGCGATCTATATTAATATTATTTCCTCCCATCACAGGGACTATGCTGTCCAAGTTACACCAGTGACAATGCTTTTGCTCTCAAAAGGATCATTTTGCAAGTTGCTACCAGCTTGCCTTGGTCACCAACTAATTTAGACTTTTCAGGCAGATTGATAGATTTTACATGTGCAATGATTTTATTTCTTTTTCCCCACCTAATGTGGCCTTTAAGTAATGAGTCATTATCTCATCTTAACTGAGTTATTGCTTTTAAATGGGAAAAGGGCTGGCCTGGAGAGAATGAACTGTAGTATCATGCACATGGGGTCATTATTTAGCTTCAAGAATGGTTGTAGCAGTCTCCAGAGGTACAGGTCAAGTTGTGAATGACAGAGAGCATCACCAGGGCTAAGGAATTGCATTGCCTCTCTTTTTCCAATTTTGATACTGGGTTTTTCCTTTTTTATATTCAGAGCATTCTAATGGTTTACTCCAGTTAGAATCTTCTGAAGCAGATTAATGGAAAATATAGACATGAAGCCAGAATGTTTTTGTTTATCAACCTAACTGACCAGGCACTAGTTATCTCTTCTTACCCTGTATAAATACTTAATAGCAGTGCATACAACATTATATTGGTGATATTATTTTTTTCTTTTAGTTTTTCAGTCTCCAAAGGAACAAGGAGAGCATTTTTTCAGTCAAATAGAAGTGAAAATATCAAGCTCAGGGGTTGGCACCTCCAGGCAGAAGTACTGACTTGACAATTCATTCAGCATCTTCTGCTAATTTCTGACCAGCATGGCCACAACCTACTCAAGATATCCAGATCTCAGTGAAGGCTGATAAATAGGTGTGTTCAGATTAACTCACCAGAATTTATAGTCAAAAGTTGCTTTACCCAATAGGGATTTTAATGCAAAAAAGAGAAGAGACTTCATGTGTTTCATTTATAGTAGTCAATCATTCTCACTAGTAGCGCATAATAGCCAGGTTTTATCTGACCAGTGACCTTGAATTATAATTGGGAGAGTCAACATTATCCCTCTTCTTCCCTGACTTTTCTTTTCCTGGTTTTCTAGGTAAAACACAGAAGTGTTTTCTGGAGAGGAATAGCACCTCTGGTGTGAGGGCTTGATTAACCACCTTTGGTATCCACCTGATTTACTCAATTTATTCAATTCTTACCTGTATCTTCAAGGAGCTGGTGCATTCACAGCAGCCAGACTCCAGTAAATTGTTTCATCAGATGGACTAAGCTGGGTTGAGGGTAACCAACAGGCTTTCTCCAGCATGAATGGCCAGTAAAAACAATTTGTTCCAGTGGCCATAAAGGCAGCTTAAGCAGGTGCTGTGGACTGCTGCAATAATGTTCAGACACCAAAGACACCAGGGTCATCCACTGCATCTCAGCACATCTCCAATCATCCTGACTTTGTCTTGCCACTGGACTTCAATGACTGAAAGGGAGTGAGGCAGACAGCACATCTCTGCCTCGCTTAAATCCACTTCCCACACAAGACAAGACATCGCTCATTCATTTTGTTCTTGGGTTACTTTGAAAAGAAAGAATGACCAATAGCAACAGGTAAAACAAAGCCTTTGCCTTGATTCCTTTGGTCAAACTATTCCTGCATTTCTCTTCCACCAACCTCATTTCCTGTTCATAATACTGTATGCTATATACTATATATAGTAAATATAATAAGGATCCTATATTCTAAAAAACTTGAACCAAAATTAATTTCTCACTCTTCTGGAGCGTGACTTCTGTGAAAGTATTGCTTTTAAACCTCAAGTTTGTGAAGTGAAAATCCATAGGCTATCAGAGGTGGCAATGCCAGCAGACTGTAAATAATATCAGGTTCTAATAAGCTGGAAATAGTTGGAGTATGGAACTGTGATGGACCTTGAATTTATAATTCAATGACCAGAAAAACTAAGTTTGGGGAAGTTCATCATCAGAAAATTGACCACCAGATACTTGATACTTTTGGCAAAAGTCATTTACTATTTACAAAAGTATGAGGGAAGTTGTCACCAACTTGAATGAAAGGAAATGTCTTTCCCAATGAAATCTCAAAGATAATAATCAAGAGAACACAGTTGAGTGGAAATCCTACTTAGGAAGTCAACAATATCAGTAGCATTAATACAGCTTTGGAAATCTAGGAGCGTTGGAGAGAGCACTGAACCTGGAATCAAGAAGACTTGAACTCAAATCTGTCCTTAGACGCTTACTACTGTGTGACTTAGGGAAAATCACTTGCCTTTTGTTTGCCTCAGTTTCTTCATCTGTAAAATGCAGGTAATAATAGCACCTAACCCTCAGAGTTGTCATGAGGATCAAATAAGATAACATTTGTAATGTGCAATGCCTGGCACATAGTAAGTACTATATAGATACAGCTATTATTTTGATTATTAAATAGCATTTTGCTCTTCTTGGTTCAGTCTGCCCTCATAAATAGAAATCCTGCAGCATAGCAGATCAGCAATGAATTGACAGCTCTTTTGAAGAGACTAGCATATATACAGGGTTAAAGGCTTTCCTAACTCAGTAAGACCTTTGGTTCTGTCCTAAAGTTTCAGGTGAAGGAGTGGGTGACCTTGAGCTGTTATATTGCTGACCTGACCTCTATTACACAAACTCTCTTCCCATTTGTGACCCTAAAGATTAGTTTCCTTAGCAGGTATCTGCTTCAGGGACTGATGGGGCAGCTTTCTCTTTAGCCTGGGAGGTCTATTTAAGCCTCTGAATAAAACTGCCATCACTTTAAGTTCAAGCATATGGCACTTTAAATTATGCCCCCATGGAACCTGGAGCTCTCCACTATGAAAGATCTACCTAGAAAGAGGAATAAAAGAATTTTGTTTAAATGACCTTTATCTCTGGATGATTTAAAATACTTTGACAGATCTATATTTTCAAGTGAAAAATGAATCAAGTATAATTAAATCAGAAAAGTAACATCTGTTACTAATCAATAGCCTTGCAAAGAGAATTAAAATGGTCTTTTTCTCTCCCCCCTGAAATCCACTGATAATTTTTTTTTCATCCTCTGCCATTCATTGAGATCAGATGCATTTTGCTCTATGTCAGATCTTGGAATTACATAAGTAATAAAGTCCTCAAGGCTGATGCCATGGGAATGATGGAATGTGTAACAATATAATCAGGAGAAAAATCTATACTTAAAGCAAAGCATTCTAATGCTGTAAAGTAGACTGATTTTTAAACTTCTTTGTTCTCCAGGGCCATGTTCTCTGTCTGTGAATGCTTTTTTTCCTCCTTCTTCTTTGCCATTTTATCTGAGATGATGTCTTATTCTCTTTGTTTATGACTTTGGAAATTATTATACCAAGAGGCATGAAGGAGACAACTTGAGCAGATACAAATGGAGAAAACAGACTACGCCACCCTAAGCAAGTGTAAATAGAGCCAATCCTTTCTTTCTTTTTTTTAGCTTGACAGTCTCTTAATCTTTCCTAGTGAGCTCAGTGATGATTTTTCTTGTTTCAAAATCTGTCATGGCATTCATTTGTGACCATTTTATTGCTGGGATTAGTTGAGAACTATCAATTCTCAAACTCCAACTCAGTCCAGCAAATGTCAGCTTTAATCACCAAATGCCAAACAATGCAAGAATTTCAGAGAATACCTTTGCAGTAATGATTAAGTATGAAAACTGAACTGAAGTTTCATGAACTTCCCTAATTCTTCAAAAATTCCAACTAGGGGCCTGCGTTTGTTCATCCTATTGGCTTCACAAATACTACACCGTAGATCCAAATTTATAAAACAGGCATAATGATGTTAGAGCCACCAAAATGCACCTCATTTATTTGGAAATGCAAACCATTTAAGGGAATATTGCTTTCCTTTTTGTCTTCCTGTCTTCTTAGTTTGTCCAAGTATAGAATCATATACATATTGATAGAGTGATAGATAAATAGATAGATAGATAAACAGATAGATAGATGGATGGATGGATTTCTGCTATTGTAGTTCAAATTTTTCACTAGGTAACCCTTGAAAGGATATCATGAAATACATCTCTGAGACTCTATGGACTCATCTACAAAATGGATATAATCATAGCTGTTCTACATATTTCACAGGATTTTTGTGAGAAATTAATTGTATAAACCTAAAATAGAGTAGAAATCTATCTATCTATCTATCTATCTATCTATCTATCTATCTATCTATCTATCTATTTATCTATCTATCTATCTATCATCTATCTATCATCTACCTATTTACCTATCTATCTATCTATTTATCTATAATTTTTCCTTTTAGACTCCCACCACCTGGGAACAACCAAACTAAGGAATAGCTGATTCCACCAGACTTTCCCCTGGGGCAAGGTTTCAGGAGTAGAAAGTGTCCGTTCTATGACATGCTTATGGAATACCACCCTGTCCTTAACCAGGAGAGAATGAGAGAACATTGTGTAAGGATCTGTATAAGCAATTAGGGGAGATCTGGGTCTCTTTTGCTTGTATTTTCAGAGGATTATGAGGAGTATTAATGAGCTTAGTTGTGTCAGTCTGGGTCCATGGCTAATGTGCCAATATCCACACAAAGTATGGGAAAGACCTACAATAAAAAAACAGTGATGAGAACTACAATCAGATATGGGAGGGTACTTCCTGTCTAAATTGCACAAGCCAATCTTACATTCAATTTCTCTTTCACAGAAAAAGGTATAAGGAGACATGGGAACACACATGTCTGTGGAGGAGTATGGTGTTTATAGACTGTAGCCTGCCCATGGGTTAGAGGATGGGAGTAGCCAAGAGAGATTTAAATACTCTGTATAGAATACATATACTTTGGAGATGGTGACCAAAACTCAACAGGAGTAATGATCAGATTCAGAAGAGTCAGAAGTTTAAGAGAGTCACTGATGATTAGGGTCTCTATGTAGAGTTTGAGGCTAAAAAAAGTCTCTACATCTGGAGATCTCCAAAGAGGAACATACTGTAAAATTTCTAACAACTGGCTCTGAAAAAGATGTTTTAAAGTTTAATCTGCATTATTAACATTTTCTCCATCACTCTCTTAAGTCCAGATGATCAACAAGCAAAACAATAAATCAAGTTCTGACTTATGGTTTGTCTATTTTGATAGTATAAACACTCACACTGAAAATTTAGGGAAATTCTCTAAGGAAGTCTGTATGAGCTGACTCCCTCAGTATTCCTATCTCCAAGCTGCCTCAATTTTGAGTCAAATTTAGAAGAAAATGAACATCATGTAACAGCAATTACCCTGACATACACAAGAGGTCCTGCTATACAGGTTCTTAGATCTACTTTTCTAAAATGAAAGCAACTTTTGAGGATTCAACAATCTACTTCAATCAAACACATATATCATTCACTTAGTTTGGAGGAAAAAGTCAACACCCTGAACTTCAGGGAAAATACAAACAGACAAATAATGGTCAAACAGGCAGGGCTTCCAACTGTCTGACCATAAGCAATACATCCATAGTTACCAATACCAAGCACCAACACCTGGGTTTTCAAAGCCAGGGGAGGGCTCCTTAGCAGCTTCGCAGAGTCTCCCCAGCCAAACAAATACTTCCAATGAGTAAGTCCTGAGGTAAAAATCTTACCTCAGACAATTTATACACTTTTCAGAGCCAGAGGGCAGGACCCTCTGACCCAGTGCCTCAAAAGAAATTAACAAAATTATTGAGGTCCATTAATGGGCAAAGAAGATTTTCACTCTTCCCTCCATCCACCATCAACCTTAAGTTACCATTACACATCACCATATTCCTTTATTTGATACTTCTGGTGGAATTTTTAATAATTATTTGTGTCTTTTGTTTCAACTTCACCTGCAATTACAATTTTATTCCTTTCCTACCCTGAGAGAAATTATTTAGTACAAATAAATAAAAAGAAAGAAAGGGGGGAAAGTCACCAAAAGTAATCAATACATCAATGGAGTATATAATATGTGCAATACTTTACAATCCTAGCCCTCATCTCTGCAAAGAAGAAGAGAAATATGATTCCTCCTAAATCAAGCTTATCACCTCAGCTCTGTTCTTGACTAGCTAGTTTCATGATTTTTTACAGGTTGCTGAACTTTTGTGAGGACTGTTTTGCCCAGAAAAGGAAGAACTTAGGCTAGAGCAGTGTTTCTCAGACCATGTTCTGCAAAAGTTTTCTGGGTAGTCATTAAGGAGCAAATAGTACTCATCATCATCATCATCATCATCATCATCATCATCATCATCATCATCATCATAGTAACAACAAGGACTCCAGCATATATAGGAGAGCCTACTATACAAGTTCTTAGATCCAGTTTTCTGAAAGGAAAGTAACTTTTAAGGGGTCCATAATCACTTAAATACATAGACTAACAGAGAAAATACAAGCAGAGAAATAAAGACCAACAGATAGGACTTCCAACTGTCTGACCATAAGCAATACACACATCACAGATCAACAGACAGATCCAACTGCCTGGCTATTACATACATTGATAGTTACCAGAGAGAGAAGCACCAACATCTGAGTTTTCAAATCCAGGGCCTCCTTAGCTGCTGTCCAGAGACTTCCCTGGCCAAACAAAACTTCTAATAAGTAAGTCCCAAAGTAGAACCTCACCTCAGAGTATTTACACACTTTTCAAAGCTGGAAGGCATGACCCACTGGCCTAGTGCCTCAACAGAAATTAACAAAAGGTATTGAGGCCTATTAATGGGTGAGGAAGATCTTTAACTCTTTCCTTCCCTCCCACCATTAACCTTACATTGACATTACACTATTGCAACAGGGAAGGGATAATGTATACAAACAAGTAAATACAAATACACAGACACTAAAAGTAACTTGGATGGACACTTTCATATCTGAGAATTAGAAAAGGCTACTTATAGGAGGTGGTACTTGAATTAACCTTTGAGAGGCTCAAGGGGTTCTAAGCAGCTTAGTTGAGGAGGGAAAGCATTTTGGGTATGGGAATGATCATGGCAGAGATATGGGAGATGACAATCACACACAAGGATTGACAGCAAGTTGACCAGTTCACTTAAAATGAAGTATATGTTAAAAAATTATGAAATAAAACTGTACAGATTATGAAGTACTTTAAATGACAATCAGAAGAGATTGTATTTCATCTATAGGACACTAAGAAGATCTAGAAATTTCTTGAGTGGCAAGGTAGCATGGCATAGTCATACATGTTTTAGAAATTAAAGTTTGAAAAATCTGTTTAGTATGGATTAGAGGAGACAGCAGCTAGATGTAAGGAGTTCACTTCATTATAACAAATCTTTGTGCATTTATAGTCATGAATTATGTCAGAGTAAAGAAGAAAAGGTCATTAAGACAAAATTTTGTGGTGATTGTTGTTCAGTCATGTCCAAATCTTTGTGACCCCATTTAGGGTTTTCTGGACAAAGATACTAGAGTGGATTGCCATGTCTTTCTCTAGCCCATTTTACCAGATGAGGAAACTGAGCAAACTGGGGTAAATGACTTGCCCAGGGTCATACAGCTAGATAAATATCTGAGGCCAGATTTTAACCTAAGAAGATTAGTCTTCCAGACTTCAGACCTGGCACTCTATCCACTATTCCACCATGCTGACAAAACAAAACTACCCCTTTGAAAGAACTCAAGATTTATCTTACAGGTAAATTTGTTCTCTTGAGTATAGCAAACTAAAACTTGAGAGATCTGGGCAAGAGATGATGAGGAGCACATGATTGAATACAACACAAATTGACAATAATCTCAAAGGAAAACTAGGAAAGAAATCTTGTAGAAGGTGAGAGTTTCACTGAAGCTTAAGGAAAACCAGGGAAGCTAGGAGGCAGAGATGATAAGGAAGAAAGGTCTGATCAGCTGACCTGAGTGCATTTTGAGAAAGTAACTCCCAGACCTGGACTACACTATGATCCATGGAGACAAATGAAAAGTAAACTGTATTCAGATTGAGAAATTCAGAGCTATGGAATGTTGTAATAGAACTCTTGTGGGAACAATGAACTTAAGGCTATCACTATTACTTTGAGTAATAGAAGAAGAATAAAGGTGGAGAGAATGGTAATTGAGGAAGCTAATGAATCTCATAACAGGGTGTTTACGAAGACAGCAACACAAGCTTTTCTTGGTTCTCCTTATGGTTAGTGCTTTCCCTCTGAGATTATCATTAAAGAATGAGTGTAGAAGTGGACCATAGTCTTTTTAGGTTAATGTGAGAAGACCTAACACTTGAAGGAGGTGAAGCTCGTGAGGAAAGCTAAGCATCACAAAAAAGGCTTTCTAGAGTAGCACTTGGCGTTACCTCTCATTCCACACAATTAGTCCTTGAGATAAGTCTGTCCTAGCCTAGGTTCAAGACATTTAATGTGTCCACAAATAAGTAGATCAAAGTTATATTTCTTTTTTTAAATTAATTTGTTTTTAGTTTTCAACATTTATTTCAACAAGATTTTGAGTTCCAAATTTTCTCCCCATCTCTCCCCTCCCCCCACCCCCAGTCTGCCCTATCACCCACCCTCCCCTTTATCTCCTTCCCCCTTACTTTCTTATTGGGCAAGATAGATTTCGATACCACATTTCCTGTATATCTTATTTCCCAGTTGCATGTTAAAACAATTTTTTTTTAACATTTGTTTTTAAAACTTTCCAGTTTCCCTCCCTTCTTCCCTCTCCACTCACCCTCATTGAGAAGGCAAGCAATTCAGCATAGGTTATACATATGTAGTTATGCAAAACACTTCCATAATATTCATGTTGTAAAGGACTAACTATATTTCCCTCCATCTTATCCTACACCTCACTTATTCTATTTTCTCCTTTGACCCTGTCCCTTTTCTAAAGTGCTTCCTTCTGACTAACTCCTTCCTCATCTTCCCTACCTTCTATCATCCCCACCTGCTTATTACTTTCCCTCCTACTTTCCTGTAGGGTGGGGTACCCAATTAAGTGTGTATGTTATTCACTCCTTAAGCTAAATCTGATGAAAGGAAGGTTCACTCATTCCTTCTCATCTCCCTCTTCTTCCCCTCCATTGTGAGACCTTTTTCTTGCCTCTTTTAAGAGAGATAATTTACCCCATTCTATCTCTCCCTTTCTCCTTCCCCCAATATATTCCTTGCACCCCCTACTTTTGTTTTTTTAGATATTTTTAGATATCATCTCTTCATATTCAACTCACCCTGGGCGCTCTCTCTCTCTCTCTCTCTCTCTCTCTCTCTCTCTCTCTCTCTCTCTCTCTCTCTGTCTCTCTGTCTCTCTGTCTGTCTGTCTATCTATCTGTCTATCTATCTATCCATCTATCTATCTATCTATCTATCTATCTATCTATCTATCTATCTATCTATCTATCTATCTATCTATCTATCTGTCTGTATTTCCTTCAGCTACCCTAATACTGAGAAAGGTCTCATGAGTTACAAATACCATCTCTCCATGTAGGAATTTAAACAGTTCAACTTTAACAAGTTCTTTAGGATTTCTCTTTCCTATTTATTTTTTTATGCTTCTCTTCATTCTTATATTTGAAAATTGAATTTTCTTTTCAGCTCTGGTCTTTTCATCAAGAATACTTGAAAGTCCTCTATTTCATTGAATATCCCTTTTTCCCTCAGAAGTGCTATCCTCAGTTTTGCTGGGTAGATGATTATTGGTTTTAATCCTAGCTCCCCTGCCCTCTGGAATATCATATTCTAAGTCCTTTGATCTCAGTGTAGAAGCTGCTAGATTTTATGTTATCCTGATTTTATTTCCACAATACTTGAATTGTTTGTTTCTGGCTACTTATAATATTTTCTCCTTGACCTGGGAACTCTGGAATTTGGCTACAATATTCCTAGGAGTCTTTCTTTTGGGATCTCTTTCAAGAGATGATCAGTGGATTCTTTCTATTTCTATTTTACCCTCTGGTTCTAGAATGTCAGGGAAGTTTTACTTGATAATTTCTTGAAAGATGATGTCTAGGATCTTTTTTTGATCATAACTTTCAGATAATCCAATACTTTTTACATTATCTCTCCTGGATCTGTTTTCCAGATCAGTGTTTTTTTTTTCCAATGAGATATTTTTCATTGCCTTCAATTTTTTATTCTTTTGGTTCTGTTTTACAATTTCTTGATTTCTCATAAAGTCATTAGCTTCCATTTGCTCCATGCTAATTTTGAAAAAAATGTTTTCTTGAGTGAGATTTTGGACCTCCTTTTCCATTTGGGCAATTCTACTTTTTAAGGCAATCTTCTTCTCATTGAGTTTCTTGACGTTTTTGTCATTTTTGGTTAGTCTATTTTTAAAGTGTTATTTTCTTCAGTTTTTTGGGAGTCTCTTTTAGCAGAATGTTGACTAATTTTTCATGATTTTCTTACATGACTCTCATTTCTCTTCCCAATTTTTCCACTACTTCTCTTACTTGATTTTCAAAATCCTTTTTGAGCTCTTCCATACCTTGTACCAATTCATATTTTTCTTAGAGGCTTTTGTGTAGGAGCTTTGACTTTATTGTCTTCTTTGGGTTTTATGTTTTGATCTTGTTTGTCCCCAAAGTAAGTTTCTATCATCTGAGTTTTTTTTAATGCTATCTGCTCATCTTCCCAGCCAAATACTTGACTTTCTAACTCTTTGTCAAGATAGGATTCTGTTTCCAGTGGGGATAGGGGTGGGGTTGTACTGTCTGTACTG
The DNA here is from genome assembly GCF_028372415.1 of Notamacropus eugenii. Lineage (NCBI taxonomy): Eukaryota > Metazoa > Chordata > Mammalia > Diprotodontia > Macropodidae > Notamacropus > Notamacropus eugenii. Next base: position 190,004,457 of record NC_092876.1, read on the forward strand.
TACCAGGATTCAAGGGTTTTGAATCCGCCACTGGATCCCCACTGTCTGTGAGCACAGAGCTGTGGAAGCAGTCCCTGCTGCTGCTGCTGCCACTGCTGCAGTCATGTTCCCTGCCCCAGGATTGGGGCTAGAACCAAACTGGACAACCTTCCTCTTTCATCCAGGTCCCACAGAGTTTTCCCACTGACCTTGTAAACTGTTTTTGTCATTTGTGGGTTGAGAAGTCTGGTAATTGCCATAGCTGCTAGTGATTCAGTCCCCTGAGAATTACTCTGGCCCTGTTTGTGCTGGCATGGCCCATATCAGATTGCACTTCACTCCCAGCCTGTTGTGATATACTCTTCCTGTCAACCTGCTAGGTTTCCCTGGACTAGAGATTTGTTTCACTCTGTCATTTTGTGGGTTCTGTAAGTCTAGAATATGTTTAGACTCATTTTTACAGGTATTTGGAGAGGTTTGGGAAGAAAGCTCAAGCAAGTCTCTGCTTTTACTCTGCCATCTTGGCTCCACCCTTCCAAAATCATATCTCAAGAGCCATTGCTAACATGTTTACTTTTAGTCATCAGCTAGAAAACTCAATTAATTCAAAGTAAAATCATTTAATGAAAGAGTATACTAAGAAAAGTAACAATAAACCTCAGCGCCCAACCCACCACCCATAAGCCATCAATGGTATCAATGTAAGGAAAACACATGATAATGCACAGATATAGGGAAAATGTGGACCAGAATAGAAACATGACTGTTCCATTTTTGTGTTCATAAAAGGATTCAATCCTATGGTGCTCTTTTAGTTTGAAAGTCCAAAGCCTTTCTAGAAATAGAAAACACACACACACACACACACACACACACATACACACACACACACAGAAGAAGCACAGGTAGCCAGGGCATGTACGTAGATGGCAACTTATGTCCCTGAGGTTTCAGGTCCTTGGGTGTCTTCTAGTAAAATCCTCGCAGTGCTTCTCCTGTGCCAGCGCCCTACTGATTCCATGTGACTTTGTCTCCATGGGACACAACCTCAAGAGGTTTTGTTTCTTGTCCATTTCATGTGTCTGTTTCTTAGTATTGCTCCTTTGGTCACTGTTAGTGGATTCAGGAGTGGTGACACTGACATGAATGTATAGAACTTATCCCTGCTCCAAGGTTCTGGCTTCAGCTGGAGTTCTTATCTGAAATGCAATGTTTTCCCAAGAGCAAGGTGAATTAGAGATGCCATGTTGTCTTGGTTGAAAGACCCAAGGTGTCTTGTATATTTATTTTACAGCTTTCTTAGAAAGTAGAAGCTCTTGGCACACCCAGACAAAAGACTTGGGTAAATCTAAGGATGGTAGAGGGAGTCTTTATTCTTTCAGATTCTTAGATCTTGAAAAAGGAAAACTTTCTACCATGGGCCAAATTCTCTGAGGGAGATAACTACTACAGTGGAAAGAGCTCTAACTCTATGGTCAATGAACTTGAGTTCATATCCCATATCTGAGAGCTGTATGAATTTTGAACACTCATTTCCCTGGGTCTCATATGTAAAGTGAGGGCTTAAGACTAGACTTCCTTGAAGATCCATTTCAGCTCTAAATCTATGATCCAGGTCACTGGATTAGCTAGTATTCCAAGGGGTAATTTTATTTTATTTTATTTAAAATTCATTTATTTAACTTTTAAAATTCATTTCCACAAAATTTTGGGTTCCACATTTTTTACCCATTTCCCCTCTCCCCCTACTTCAAAATGCCAAGCATTTTAATTGCCCCTATCACCAATCTACCCTCTCTTCTAACATCCCTCCCTTCCCTTGTCCCCATCTTCTCTTTTGTCCTGTAGGGCCAGATAACTTTCTATACCCCATTACCTGTATTTCTTATTTCCTAGTAGTAAGAACAATACTCTGCAGTTGTTCCTAAAACTTTGACTTCCAACTTCTCTTCATCCCTCCCTCCCCACCCATTCCCTTTGGGAAGCAAACAATTCAATATAGGCCATATTGGTGTAGCTTTGCAAATGACTTCCATAATAGTCATGTTGTGTAAAACTAACTATATTTCCCTCCATCTTATCTTGCCCCCCATTGCTTTTGTTCTCTCTTTGGATCCTGTTACTCTCCAAGAGTGTGGACCTCAAATTCCTCCCTCCTCCCACTGTACTCCCCTCCGTCATCCCCACCACCCCGCCCATCCCTTTCTCCCCCACTTTCCTGTATTGTAAGATAGCTTTTCATACCAAAATGAGTGTGCATTTTATTGCTTCCTTTAGTCGAATGTGATGAGAGTAAACTTCATGTTTTTCTCTCACCTCCCCTCTTTTCCCCTCCACTGAAAAGTCATTTAATTGCCTCTTTTGTGAGAGATAATTTGCCCCATTCCATTTCCCCCTTTCTCCTCCCAATATATTTCTCTCTCACCATTTAATTTCATTTTTTTAAGATATGATCCCATCCTATTCAACTCACTCTGTGCTCTCCATCTCTGTGTGTGTGTGTGTGTGTGTGTGTGTGTGTGTGTGTGTGTAATCCCACCAACTACCCAGATACTGAAAAGTTTCAAGAGTTACAAATATTGTCTTTCCATGTAGGAATGTAAACAGTTCAACTTTAGTAAGTCCCTTATGACTTCTTTTTGCTGTTTACCTTTTTATGCTTCTCTTCATTCTTGTGTTTGAAGGTCAAATTTTCTTTTCATCTCTGGTCTTTTCATCAAGAATGCTTGAAAGTCCTCTATTTCATTGAAAGACCATTTTTTCCCCTGAAGTATTATACTCAGTTTTGCTGGGTAGGTGATTCTTGGTTTTAGTCCTAGTGCCTTTGACTTCTGGAATATCCTATTCCATGCCCTTTGATCCCTTAATGTAGAAGCTGTTAGATCTTATGTTATCCTGATTGTATTTCCACAATACTTGAATTGTTTCTTTCTAGCTGCTTGCAATATTTTCTCCTTGACCAGGGAACTCTGAAATTTGGCCACAATGTTCCTAGGAGTTTCTCTTTTTGGATCTCTTTCAGGTGGTGATTGGTGGATTCTTTCAATATTTATTTTGCCCTCTGGTTCTAGAATCTCAGTTTTCCTTGATAATTTCATGAAAGATGATGTCTAGGCTCTTTTTTCATCATTACTTTCAGGTAATCTCATAATTTTTAAATTGTCTCTCCTGGATCTATTTTCCAGGTCAGTTGTTTTTCCAATGAGATATTTCATATTATCTTCCATTTTTTCACTCTTTTGGTTTTGTTTTGTGATTTCTTGGTTTCTCATAAAGTCATTAGCCTCCTTCTCTTCCATTCTAATTTTGAAAGAACTATTTTCTTCAGTGAGCTTTTGACCTCCTTTTCTATTTGGCTAATTCTGCTTTTGAAAGCATTCTTCTCCTCATTGGCTTTTTGAACCTCTTTTGCCAATTGAGTTAGCCCGTTTTTCAAGGTGTTATTTTTTTCAGCACTTTTTTGGGTCTTCTTTAGCAAGGTGTTGACCTGCTTTTCATGGTTTTCTTGCATCTCTCTCATTTCTCTTCCCAGGTTTTCCTCCACCTCTCTTACTTGATTTTCAAAATCCTTTTTGAGCTCTTCCATGGTCTGAGCCCATTGAATATTTATTTTGGATATTTGGGATACAGAAGCCTTGACTTCTATGTCTTTCCCTGATGGTAAGCATTGTTCTTCCTCATCAGAAAGGATGGGAGGAGATAACTGTTCACCAAGAAAGTAACCTTCTATGGTCTTATGTTTTTTCCCTTTTTGGGCATTTTCCCAGCCAGTTACTTGACTTTTGGGTCCTTTGTCAAGAGTAGGGTATACTCTGGGAATATTTAAGATCTCAGTTTCTCCAAGGTGGCACAATCAAGTGTGTACGGGTCTGGACACAGAGAGAGATTTTTATTCCCAGAATTTTAGCGGTTACCTCTCCACAGCCACCTGGCCTCCAGTTCCCAAGTCAGCACTGGGGGCTGATTTTCAGAGAAGTTGGATGGGCAGGGCCCCATTCAGTTTGAGACAAAAACCAGCTCAGCCAGGGTCTCCACCCAGGGCTGAGGTAAGAGTCAGCTCTTTAATGCCCCCAGGGGTTTTTATGCTCCAACAATGGAGCTTCTGTACGGGCTGCTGTGCAGGCTCTGTGGCTGCTGCCTGGTGCCAGAGTTATGGGAAGACCTTTCTCCCTTCCTGGCCAACTGATAAAACCCCATCACTGACCTTTGGCACCTGTGGGCCAAGGGATCTGAGGACTCCCTACTGCAACTGAAGATTCGGCCCCTGAGGTGTCCTCCTCCCAGAGTCTCATAGCGCCATGCTGCTTGACCAAGGCTGGGCTGGGCTCCACGCTCGGCTCCGTGTCTGGCATAACCGATGTTTCTGTGGGCCTTTCAGGTCACCAAGGGCTGGAAATCTCCTCCACTCTGTTGTTCTCCACTTGTGCTGCTCCAAAATTTGTTGACAGTCCTTCTTTACAGGCATTTTATGGGCTGTGGGGAGGACCCTGTGTAAGTGTGTGTTTCTAGTCTGCCATCTTGGCTCTGCCCCCTAATTTTATTTTTTTAAACCTTGTTTCTGGGTCACTAGCACTTAGGTCTCTACTCGACTTCTCTCCACCTTGGAAACCAGAAATCCTATGTAGTACCTTGTATAATTCTCAGTGGTTAGAGTTCATCATAGGACAGCTAAGTAGTATAATAAAGAGAGCACTGGGTTTGAAATCTGAAGACTCTTCTTCATGAGTTCATATCTAGCCTCAGAAATTTACTAGCTATGTGATCCTGTGCAAGTCATGTAAGCTTTTCTGCCCTAATTTCCTCATCTATAAAATGAAATGAAGAAGGAGATTACAAATTACTCCAGTATCTCTGCCAAGAAAACCCCAAAATTGGATCATGAAGAGTCAGACAAGACTGAAAAGACTGAACAAAAATATTTTGCTTATAGAGGTTAGCCTTCTATCAAAGTGCCAAGGACTCTGGGTTTCTGGATTTCCTACATTCTCAATTCCATACCCATGCAAATGAGTGGGAGGAGAAAGACATTGAAACAAAACTAAGCCTAAAGAAAATCCTCCTAACTAGCCATGTTCCTGGCACAATAATAATATGCACAATACCTACCTCATAAGCTGACCATTAAGCTTCATGTAAAGTAGTGAATGTAACCTGGTACATAAATGACAAATATTTTTTTCTTAGAAATCTAAACATGTGAACAAGATGAAATTGATCAAGCATAATAATTATATTCACATAGTATTTTTTTCAACTGTAAAGCACTTTTCTTAACATGACCTTTTGAGGTAGGTATTGAAAGCATCAATATTTTTACCCTTTATACTGTTTCATTTGGGGATCTCATATGCTCCTGTGGATTCAACTATCATCTCTGTGAAAATGATTCTCAGAACTATTTGGCCAGTCCTCTCTCCTGACCCCCAGTCATGATATTAGACAAGCCAAATTGAATGTCTTATAGAAATGTTAAGTGAATTCCTCAAAGTTGAACAGCTAATGTGTCAGAATGAGAACTACAGGAATACTAGAAATAGTAATAGCAACAAAGGAAGTAGCATAAAAGTAGAACTCAGATATTCTAAATCTGAAAACATTTTTCACCAAAACCTTCCTGTTTTCACCTTCCTTCCTATTTAACCCATGAAGAAAGAACACTGAATAAATAACAGGTGCTGGTAAATATCATCAATAGGAAATTGAAAACTGGCTTCTGGATGGGAGCAGAAGAGTAAATTCCTGCATTCAGTGGTAAACTCTACAAAGCAGGAAACGAGATGCACTCATTTTAATAGAGAACAAAGTATGAATCAACCATGCAAAAAGAATGACCCACTTAAGGAGGAGATAGAAAGGGGAATTCATTCTATTATGTAGCACAGCTACTTACAGCATCTGCTCCTAAACTCCTTAACTTCTAATGTGGAATCGTTTTTTTCTATTTTACTTAAATTGTTTTTGGATTTAACACTCAGACAGGAGACTATAATGATCAGACAGTTTGGGATATTGACATGAGCACTGGGATAGGAGGACCTGAATTTGAATCATGGCTCTACTTCCAACTCCTGTGTGACCCTGGATGTCACTCCCTGTATGAGAGCCTCAGTTTCCTTATCAGTTGAATATATTATATGAAATTAAATAATCCCTAAGCTTCCTCCTAGAATTATTATTAATTCCTTCTAGAGTGATCTGAATTTTAGCTGCAACAAAATAAAATAACTAAATGTAATTATAAAATAAATATTATATTTTTATCATTAAAAAGCTTATAATGTGCAATGGCTTCCTTTTTTCAAATGATTGAGCATAATATTAACAAGATTTTAACACACTTTTTAATTCTTCATCATGTAACTACCTTTTCACACTAGATATTAACCATATTTGGATGATCTATTTTTTCAAATATAGCTTTGATCATAACTCATACATGGGTTTTCAGCGACTTTAAATCAGGCAATTTCACAGACGACTGAAGCATATTTGTCTTTATCTCTTGGATAAACTTTTTATTTTTTTAATGTGTGGCATGATACAAAATAATCTCACAATATTCAATTCTATTTGTGAATTTTTGTAATTCTGGAATAATTCTGCTTCTCAATATACAAATGCATTCTTCTTTGTTCACCATTATTTCACTGGGGATAAGACATCCAGGCCTACTGGCAGTTGTGTGGATGGTTTGCAGTCTGAGAGTCTCCTTTGCTAGATCTACATCCAAATTAGGGATCTCATGTGTTCCTGTGGATTCAACTATCGTCTCTGTGAAGATGGTTCTCAGATCTATTTGAGCAGCCTTCACCTTTCTCCTGACCTCTAGTAGTGCTATTGGACAAGCCAAATTAAATGTCTCATAAAAATCTTAAACTCAGTATGTCCAAAACTGAACTCACCATCTCTCCTCCCAAAGTTTCCCCTCTTCCTAACATCCCTATTACTGTTGAAGGTAACACCACTCACCCAGTCACCCAGGCTCTTGAAACCTAGATGTAGTTCTTGACTCCTTCACTCTTATTTATCCCTCCCCCACCCAAACAATTGTAAGTCCTGTTGCTCCTACCTCAGGAACATTTCTTATATACACTCCGTCCTCACCTCTGATATTGCCACCACAATTTCACTGGCTGTCCCCTGTCACTGAAACTCTCTCTCTCTCTCTCTCTCCCTCCCTCTCTCTTTGTCTCTCTCTCTCTCTCCGCCTCCCTCTCTCTCTCTCTCTCTCCCCCTCCCTCTTTCTCTCTCTCTCCCCCTCCCTCTCTCTCTCTCTTTCCCCCTTCCTCTCTCTCTCTCCCCCTCCCTCTCTCTCTCTCCCCCTCCCTCTCTCTGTCTCCCCCTCCCCCACCCCCTCTCTCCTCCTCCCTCTCTCTGTCTCTCTCTCTCTCTCTCTCTCTCTTTCTCTCTCTCTCTCTCCCCCTCCCTCTCTCTGTCTCCCCCTCCACCACCCACTCTCTCTCCCCTCTCCTCTCCTCTCTCTCCCACTGGCTTCCTTTAAGTCTCAGCTAATGTCCCACCTCCTGTAAGAAGCTTTATTCTGATCTACCCTCCCCTGTTGATTATTCCTCATTCTCAATACACATCTTTTTTGAATATTGTTGGCATGTTGTTTCTTCCATTAAACAGTGAATTCCTTAAGAGTAGGCACTTGTTTGCTCTTCCTTATACCCTTTTCCTTGAATAAAATAATAATAATGGTAATAACTACTTATTGACCTAACTTGATAAAGATACTTAAGCTCACCTGTATGTCTTAGCCTTTAATGAAAAATGAGTTTTGTCTATTAAACACATTTTTTCCAAACCTTGGTATCCCCATCTTTGCATCACCTTGCCTGTGGAAAAATGTGACTTTTCCATCACAGCAACAGATAGCAATTTAAAAAAAATCTTTCCATATCTCTAACTTTAAGAAGTCTACATCATACTTCAAAGGTATCAATAACAGCACCTCCAGCTGCCCCATCTCTCTAAAGGTTTCACTTGTTTTCAAAGGATTAATTAGGCTTTTGTGCAACAATAATTTGTGGGTTCTTATTACTGTTTTTCATTTTGACCACACTTTTCTTTACACTTCATTCAAACTGACCTTGTTTCATTGTGGGCTTGAATGATTCTCAGATTCTTGACTTTTCCGTACCAACAGCTGGCACAATACCTCTAACAATCATGGAAGTTTATTCTTTAGAGCTGCAGGTTTTTTTTCATGTTTCCTCAGTATACTGTCCATTTTTAAAAATCACAGATTAAAAGATGGGACAACCAAATCAATCTAGTTCATTGCATTAAGGAGAGATATCATGAGTTGGTTCATTGTCTGCATGAGTACCCATTACTACTGTGACATAATAATAATATTTTGCTTGTACCTAGACATTCCCACCCTAGTGTCAATCAAATAATCAATGAACCTATGATTTTGTCTTTACTCTATCACCGTAGACAAAAGCAGTAGGGTTGGAGTCAGAAGAACTGGACCAAAATCCCAGGCAGGCCATTTCCCATGCATAGGATCATGGACAGGATATTTAATCTCTCTGGACCTCAGTTTCTTTATTCATCACATGAAGAGGGTTGATGAGTTTAGATGACCTCTATCAGTCTTTCCAGACCCAAGTCTATGTGTGCCATCTGAATGTGTCTTGAATGGATGGTGAGCCTCTGCCTGGGTTGCCTAGAAACCAGGGAAGAACACAGAAATTAGACAATTGTGACAAGTGTCAAAGGACCTTCTAACTTGTTTTCTTTTGGACAAACATTAGAAAGAGGATTGAAAAAAGATATTATGAAGAATAAGGAATTCAGCCAAAGAATCCATACAATTTCCACCCGCTGGAAAATAAGTGGGAGTTTTGAGCTTCTGAAAAGTTAGAGAGGGAGAAGTAGAAATAACAACCTAAACCCTGAACTACTTGCAGTTGGAGACAATGTGAAAAGTGCAAAGAACAATGTGCAGTGGAATCCCGACACAGGATTTCTCCAAACATCTGGCTGACTAGTTAGCAATAAGAAGATGAAACACGTCTGTGCCGAAGATGCATAACCCAGTGTTTCACTTTTCAGCTTGCTACATTACGTAATACATGAACTAGGCTTTAAAAAATTCTAGTGAGACACTCAGAAGTCAGACTTTAACAATGCAGTAAAATTCTGATGCCACTGTGGTAAAGCATTGGGAACACAATGAAGTGTGGTCCAAAGTGGTTTGGATATTGTAAGGAATTTGCTGCTCAGACTCAGCTGCCTTTGTAAGGAACTGAAAATAGGTGATTAAAGCCTAGAAATGAATAGAAACACATGTGCAGAGACTGCATAGAAGACTGGGCCTGAGACCTTGAACAGGTCACTAAACACATCTTTGTGTCTTATTCTACTCATTGGAAAATGAGGGGGTTAGATCAGGTCACTTTTAGGTCTAACCTCCTAACAGTCTATAGGGTCAATTACTCATTACAAATTTTCATTGATTATTTATCCTGCTTTTCTCTCTACTTCCTTCCTCCCTCTCTTCCTCCCTTCCTCCGTCCCTCCCTCCCTTTCTCTGTCTCTCTCTCTCTGTCTCTGTCTCTCTCTCTCTGTCTCTCTCTCTGTCTTTCTGTCTCTCTGTCTCTGTCTCTGTCTCTGTCTCTCTCTCTCTCTCTCTCTCTCTCTCTCTCTCTCTCTCTCTCTCTCTCTCTCTCTCTCTCTCCTTCTCCCTCTTGTCTCCTCCATTTCTTCCCTTTACCATTTCTTCTATTTCCCCAAAACCCAATTTATCATTGTATTTAAACCTATTTGGAGGCAGCTAAGTGGTGCAATGACTAGAGTGCTGGGTCTCAAGTCAGAAAATTGCTCTTCCTGAGTTTAGTCCTGGCCTCAAACACTTAGTAGATATATGACCCTGGGCAAGTCATTTTACCTCCTTTGTGAAATGAGCCAGAGAAGGAAACAGCTAACTATTTCAATATCCTTGCCAAGAAAACCCCAACTGGGCTCATGAAAACTCAGACACCACTGAAAAATGGTATCAATAAAAGTGATAACTTAAACTTATTTGTTAATTAAAGCAAAAGAGTACTTCATTCTCCCAACCTTTTGTGATTATTTTTTTTCTTATTTTTGTGGGTTCTATAAGAGCAGCATGAATAGTTTAGAAACTGAAGGAGTTTCTGAACATAGAGAGAAGAAAAAATTCAAAGAATCTTCAGTCAAGAGACTGGAACATGAAGATTCAAAGTAAAGTAAAATGTGTTAGATGTCGAGAACCTAGTGCTTTGGCATAATTTAGGACTCCAAATGATTTTTAACCCCAGAAAGACAGACTTTCAGAGCAAGTAGCTCCTCCCACCCTTTTGACTGATAGTTTAATCTTTAGAAAAATCAGGCAGTCATACCAATGGTTTCTCACAGTGCTTAATCCAAGCTATTCTGAGATACTAGGATGGGGGCTGAGTTCTAAACCAAGCTAGCTAAGACCTGTGAGCTGGGACATGTACAGTTTAACACTTACACCATTATTTGTCCAGCATGTCACTTCAGTGACTTGTTTATAATGGTATATCTCTCCAGATGGGCACTTTAAAAATACACACAGGAAAACCACATTATCCATTGTCCCATTTTAGCTTTCACTCAAGGGAAAGTAGTACTTTCAAATCATTTCAGTGAGAAGCATCAATTTCAAGGTCAGATAAAATATCTGCCTTTGGGTTTCAGAATTTTCCATCTTATCTTGAAGTCTGCCGCTATTTCATTCCTCTTGCATTTTAAGACCCACAAATGATCCAACAGCCACTTTGCACAGACAAGTGACTTGACTGTTTATTCCATTGGAAAAAAAAAAACTTGCCTGTATTCAACTGTATTATCTCAAAAGTTCAACCATTTAAAGAACTCCACTAGGAAAAATTATATCCCCTATAATGGACTTCTCACACCCACGTAGCCCAGTGGGGCTCAGATCATATCAGGGTGGCTCAAAGACTGGATTTTTAAAGAAATTTAATTTTCATCACCCAATACTCTTGCTGTACCTTTATATGTAGTAACCAAAGAAAATACAGATTGAAATAAATTTCATATGGTGGACCCCCAAAAGAAACTCTAGATTTTCACAAAGCCCTCAATATTAATAAATAGTTTATAATATAAATAAATATTAAGAAGTAGGATAACCAAAAATTTTACCCAAGATTTTTCTTTTCTAGCATCTGGCTGAAGTGTAGACACTTATGATACAAGCCTCCCCTCAATTCTAACAATAAATAATTTCTCAAGATCTCTTGGGAGAGACAGAATGACCAAATAGATTTATTACTAACTCAGATTTGACATCTGTCTAATCCTTACAGTGAATAAGGGCTGGAGAAAAAATTCCCATACAAACACAAATCTGATTTCCCATATCTTTTATGTAGCCCCTTCAAATGAAGTATGTTTGTGGGTGTCAGGTGAAACCTAGACAAGTCATTTCATGTTTCTCTAAGTCTCAATTTTTTTGTCTATAAAAAGAGTGACTTGTTCTAGAGTTTCTTCAAGCTCTAAATATGATCCTAAGAGAGGGAAAAACACATGATGGTTGCCCATCCAAAGCATATGTGTTTCACTGATCAAACACATAAATTATTAATAATAATAATTCAATAGTAATAATAACAGCCATTTGCATAGCACTTTGCAAACTTTGCAAAGTGGTCTACATATATTATTTCATGTAAATCTAGCAACTATGGTAGGTATAACAGATCTTATTCCCATTTTATAGATGAGGTAACTGATATTCAAAAAGGTGAAGGATTTGTCCATGGTCAGACAGCTAATTAAGGATACCATTCATGATCTGAACCCAGGTCTTTCTGGCTCTAAATATAACACTCTATTAACTTACTCATTCAGCCATGTTTCTTTTAAAGTATAAGGAGAACCTGCAAAAGCACACCAATTTTTAATCTGCAAAACGCTTTGCTTGGAACATTAACCATGCACCTGAATATCAAGTCTGCTTATCCAGGGAATGCAACAATTTTCAAATGGAAAGTTCTGCTGGCTGTCTCCTGCTCAGACAATTTCTGATAAAGTGTCCTATCCTGAAGCAAGAGACATGGTTAGTGAGTTTTGTGGTCTAGTTGTGTCATAGAGACTTTGTGGGGATGGGGGAGTGGGAGGAACAATATCCCCCACCCTGTTTCACCCTATCCAGTTCTTGAGAAGTAATACAGGAAGAGGATAAATAATGTTGTTAGTATGTATACACAGAGAAATGGATGGATTGGGTTGCTTGTCAGGCCAAGGTCATTTTTCAATACCGCTGAGTGGATTCAGACTATCAGTTCATCTCTTACTTTTGTGACCATCCTAGGCCTTTGATGGATTCACCTAAGGGTAACGGAGCAGAAAAGCCTAAAGTGATTGTGTTTCTATTATGAAATCTGATTTTCAGGACTTTACAACTCAGGTGTCAAAAAGTTGCCCTGACCTGAAATTCAGGGAGAAAGAGTTCAAACACAGGAGCAAATGTCCTTTGAGAAATCTGAGCATGTCTCAAAAATAAATCTGACACTGCTAAAAAAATAAAAAAAAAAAAAAAAGGTTAAGTTCTGATTAATTTGAAGATTTTGGAGAAGTTGAATTTGGACTTTAAATTTGGAAAAGAAGCTCCTATAGAGTTTTCTCTGTGAAAAGTCTAAATTTGTCACCTGGTTATAGACATTATATTTAGATGAGAAAAATGATAGCCCTCCCCCTTCTTAAAACGATACAAATGACCTAGATCAAAGAATATGATATTGTCATTAAATCTGTGGTAGTTAATTGCCTAAGTTAATCTGCCCCTCAGATTGGGTATCTGTTAAGTTCCTAAAAGTCTCATGCCTGCATGAGATCTTTCTTCTGGGTGCGAATGCGTGAATGAATGAGGTGGGAGCAAGGATGATATGCACTCCGTTTATTCTCAGCTAGATCAGAGTTTATATAGGCATCTACTTCCATTCAAGCGAGAAGTTTATAAATACTGTCCGCTGTGCTTACGTGCTTGGCTGTTGTTATTCTTGCTCAAGATAATTGTGAAGGTTGGTAACTGCGTAGGGGTGGTCCATCAGGTAAATCATGCAAGGACATGGCCTCTCAAAGAGATTTCTCCTGAGGGCATCATGACCCTGATAATCGGGGAGTTCCAGACCCCTTACAGGTATCTTCTTAGCCATGCTGATTATTTTGTGCATTTAGGGTTAGGGCTCTAGGATGGGAGGAGGAGGAGGAGGAATACTGCATTCCCTAGTCATATCTCTGCCTTTGGGGAGCCTTCATATCCAAATAATAATCACTCACATTCAGATAGTGCTTTAACATTTACAACAGCACTTTCCTCCTAATTACCTCCTCACAACCCTTTGAGGACAGTAGAACAAGTATTATTTTACAATTGAAAATGAGACTTTGAAAGCTGAAGTGACTTTCCCAGCATCACTTTGCTAAGTGTCTGAGGTAAGATTTGAATTCAGGTCTCCAGATTCCAAGTTCAACATGCTTTCAATTAAGCCACGCTATTTCTCAGATAAGCCTCATTTTCATTGGAAAAACTATTCAATCTCTCTACTTCTGGTTCTAATACATATTGTGTATAAATATATAGATGTATATAGATATAAATATCAACATTTATATATTTTATTAATAAGGATTTCATTATTAATTTAACCTTAAGTAATAAAATCGATTAATCTTACATTTACAATTATTTCAGCTTTCTAAAAGAACCTTAATGATACTGATATCCTTAATGATTTTCCAATTCTATTCATTTTGTGTATCTCTTTCTGTGATTTTTGGCATTCATCCTGTAGCTTTGCATATTTTCCTTTGAAATAATAATGGCATTATTAGTAACAAATTATTAATAAATGATAATAACTATAACTGTTTTTGACTAGAACTTTACAGTTTATGATGAGCCTAAAATGCATTGTCTGCTTGGAGGTCTCTTAGCAGACATGGGAAGTAAATACTTTATGTTTCATTATTCTTGTAGTTGACTGGTTGTGACTAGTGAATGGTCACATATTCAGTAAGTGTCAGAGGTATGATCTGAATCTAGGTCTTCACTGCAGCAAAGTTGAATACTAATCTGTTTTTGCTTTCTTTACTCCACATGGTTTCATCTAAATCTATACTTTACATACATATATAAAAGAACTAACCCTGTTGGGATAGAAGAAGAATTTTTGTCCCAGCCCAGTGATGGGTTCTCTGTCAAAGAATGTTGACCAATGGGCCAGGAATAGTGACTAGCTCAGCAGATCTTCAAAGCAATGATACTACCCTCTGGCATATTCTCTTTTCCTATTTGCTGAATATGAGAACATGTAAGGATACTGTGAACCTTTCTCTTAGACTTGCTATGAGTGGTGACAAGATCTGCTCCCCCAATCCCTATTCGAGGTAGCTATAACAGCTGTTCATACTTGGCATTTAATATACATGGCTGACCTAGAGGAATCTTGAAATTGGACCTCAAATATTTGGCTGCTTCTGCTGTTTTGTTTTTCTTTCTCTGAGAGTTAGGGGCTAAACAGCTCTATTTTTTTTTTAAGGAGTGGCTACCTTGGCAGTTTTGGAGTTTCTGAGTTTCTTAGTTAGCTCTGATTAATAGTGGTTTCTAAAGCTTCACTTGTCTCAAGGTGAAGTGACTGTTCAATAGTTGCCCTGAGAGGCTTATTTTTTATGTTTAAGTATCAATGTCTTAGGACAGTAGTAGCTGTGGGTTATGACATGTTGTGTCTTTATGGAGGCCTGCTTATGAGGATGTGTGTGTGTGTGTGTGTGTGTGTGTGTTTTAAACAGTTCTTTTGGGTGTAGGAAATAAATAATTGCCCTTGACCTTATCTATATTATACATTGGTGACTTTCAATTCTCCAATGAGGAAATCCTGCTTCTGTTTTATGACCCAATCTGGGTTTGGTGTCATTGTTTTAAATATACTGGAATGATTTGCCATTGTCTTCTCCAGATCATTTTATAGATGTGGAAATTGAGGCAAATAGGGTTAAGTGACTTGCCCAGAGTGACGTAACTAGTAAAAGTCTGAGGCTTTATTTGAACTCAGGTCTTCTTGATTCCAGGCCCTTGTTTCATCCACTGGTACCACGTACCTGCCCCATGGAAATCCAAGGCATGAGAAAAGCTGAAGCTTTCTTGAAGATATATTTCTTGGTGCTCGAAGAGGTGTAGAGTTAGAGATAAGCTGAGACAGAGAGAAAAAGAGAGAGACAGAGACAGAGAGCCCCTTTTGAGAGTCTAGGCTACCTCAGCACTTACCTTGTATGGGCTCAGAGCTAGTGGGAGTCTCTCAACCTCACTAAGCCAGAACTAATCTGTAGTTATACATCATCATACACTCTTTGAGTTGCTAGTAACCTTTTAAAACATCTAGCCTTAATAGCCTAATGCTCAGAAAAAAATAGGTGGTTGTTCCACTATTCCTGCTGTAGTCAGACTACAATTATCATGAGAGAAACTCCAGGTTCCATTTACCCTAGATAAGATATGATATAAGTAGGGGTCTACCTGCTCATCAGTGCTTGAACCCAGATCCCAGGATTCTACTGCCAGGTCTTTATGACTTTCAAACCTATGAGAACTGATATTAAATACTGTGCTTCTGTTACAACCTGTTCCCCTCTGTGTTTGCTTTTCACACATAGGGAAACTGCCCTCATCAACTGTGACTGACACATTAAAAAATACTTTTGGAGTTCTCCAAAATTCCTACTCAAGATTGCTACTTAGTCACTAAGTGAGGAATTAAGAGCATTCAAAACTTACCGCTGCTTTTGTCACCATCAAAGAATGCCTTTAAGTTTGATTCCACTATGTCTGTACTTTGAGTTTCTCACAATTAGAGAAGTATATCTGCTACACTTCTTCACAATTACAGTAAATGTAACAAAATTATAATGATTAAGTGGGACTCAAATGAGGAGACATGAAAAGACACTCCCTTCATGGAGGGAGGAGATCCACAGGTTTTATACATTACGCTTCAGATGTTTTTTTAATAAGTTGATCAGTTTTACTGACTTTCCTTCCTCTCCAAAAATACTATTTGTCACATGGGATAGCCCTCTGGGAGAAGGAGGAAGGATGAATAGGATACTGCGGAGATGTAAGTAACAAAATATATCAATGAAAACATTTTTAAACAAGAAAAAAATGTAGGCATTGGAAAAATAAATATTTTGATTGAGTAGTTCAGAATTCAGAAGGTCTTCCTGGTATGCATAAGCTTTCATACAAGTTTACAACCTTTTGCATAATACTTTGAGTTTTGTGTTGCTTTGTAGTATCTGATTTTTGTTGTCAATGTGTACAACAGAGGAGACATGAATGATAGAGAGCTTGGCTTCACCATGACTGGTATTTAGTACTTTCCTCTGGCACTAGCTGTTTCACCCTGACCAATTCATATGATTCTAGAAACTCTCTAGGGCTTATCTATTAATTCATAACTAGGATATAACCTCCATTGGAGGGAATTCCTATAACTTGAGGGGCCCACAGTAAAGAAATCAGACATCCTTTACATATGAGAGCTTTTGTTTTCCTTTTTTTTCTTTTCTTTCTTTCTTTTTTTTTTTTTTTTTGGAAATTTACATGAAGAGGGAAAACATTTCCATATTGATACAGGATTATATTATGACACATGTGAAAGCATGGTTTCTGGAGAATGTCACATATTTAATAATGTCAGAGGATAAAGTGAAATAGCCTAATTGTCCAACAAAATTCAGAGATTTTTGAAATCTCTTTTGGAGGATCTGAGAATCCCTTTCTGAAAACTGCAAATTTTGTCTCTACTTAATCTTTTATAGTAATAATTATGTCTATCTGCTACTTCTCTTTTTCATTGGGGGGGGAGCTGAAGGTGAATATTAGTTATTTACCAGTTTGTAGGCTGACTCCAATTTTGTGTGCCCAAGTTTTAAAGCCCCTATAAAAATAGTAGCTTTTAATGGAAATGTTGATCCTCCTAAGCTATGTATATAGTAGGGCAACAGTCTTCAACAATAATAGTAAAAAAAAAAAAATCTGGTTTTCCTATATTCAAATGCTTCCCACATCTTGCTGTGAGGAAAATCAATTTATGTCATGAAGGAGGAATTTCAGTGTGGAATTGCGTATTCATCACAGCTGAACTGAACTGACACCCCCTTTAACTATGTTTCAGGGATTTTTTTCTACTTGTTTACATATCTTATTTTGCAAACAAATATCTGAAAATAGCATGTTCTAGAACTGACCTTTTCCACTTCTTTTATGCCCAAGGAAAATTACCCGAATCCTAATTAAATTAAAGTATGACTGCAATTCATTTTATTAAATATTCCATTAAAAAATTTCCTCCATAGCAAAGTATGCACTTTCCTTAATCTTGGCTTTTTCCTCTTTAGCTGCCGTCATGTCATTCCACTTGAAGCATTCACTTTGAAATGCCTGCCAAATATTTTTGCCCCAATACCACAATAACAATGCAGCAATGTAGGAGTGATTTATCCCAATAAGTTTACAACTGCTCTAGCTGACATGGAAAACAGTCTCTAAAGTTCCAGGCAGTGGGGCTTGCATTTTTCTTTTAAATTTCAAATAAATCCTCTAAAAGCTTATTGTGAGTCCAGCCTCATGTTTTCTTTTGCAGGTGTAAACATTCTAAAATGCTAAAAGGTGGTTTTTAGAAACCACTACTCTATAATAATAGCCAGAATATTTTTCTCATCATCACTGTGAGTTTCATTCTGCATGCATAAATTTAAGAAATAAAGACCTCTTTATTATGCTTAACTACTCAAAAATGCTTTCCTCAGTTTAGCCTTCAACTATGCAGGGAAATTTTAATTGAGTGAGCTTACATTTATCCATTTCTCAAAAATTATGTTCCAAAGACAAGTGTTTTCAAATTTGTTTCTATTTTGTTTTTCCCCTTTTCAAGTTACACAACAAAAGAAAAATTCCTTTTAAGCTTCAGCTCCAATGGTTGAATGCTGATTTAGAAAGGTCACTGGATCCAAAGGACAGATTGCCAGTTCTTTTGAATTTCCATTGCCTGCCCTTTCTATGGAAACAGAAAGAACCAAGAATCACCTTCTGGGAGTTCAATGGGCAGAGACCACCCAGGGCACTGCTCATTTAGCTTCTGGTGACCTTCTGTTATGCACTCAGCAAGTCAGTGAAGAAAAAGCCAGATACCAAGCCTGCCAGGGTACTTAATGTGTTCTCAAGTTCATATTGTTCCTTAAAGGCTTAAAAGCAGAATAAGTAGTGTAAGGTTTTAAAAACAAAAGAAAACAAAACTGGAACTCAAGCGACAGAGTGTTACAACCCTGTACTCTGACCTCTTTACTCCCATCTCCCTCACTCTATTTCTGGGGGAGGATGATCTGTTTTCTTTTCTGAAGGAGCTGTCAGGAAAGTGGTCCTCATGAAATATTAAATCACAAGTGTTGTGCGCTTAACAAAGCAACTAGAAACACAGAGGCTTCTTGCCCAGAGATTCAAAGCATGAACAGGGTTGTGGTCAAGGATTTTGTTCTCCATGACAGATTTAAATACTATAGCTTTGGAATGGTAATTTGGCCATGGGTGGCCTTCTGCAGCTAGCATAGACATACTAAGTTATGGGTGGACAATAGAATGAATCTACATACTAGTCAAAAACTGGATGGATTTTTAAAAGTATCATTGCTTTGTTGTGGCTGTTTTTTAAATTACTGCATTAGTTTATTAGGTAACCAAGATAATCAATACTGCTGTATCAACTAGATGTAAACTGCTGACAAATGTTGTATTTTCAGTTCAGAATAGATATTTTTTGAGATCAGGTATATGATATTTTGTCATTTCTTTCTTCTTTATAACCTTTTATCTTTGATGGGGGAATGGGGAATTCAACCTATTTGCATTCAATTATAATTATTAGATTTAATTTCCTTCTGCCTTTATTTATTAAATTATAATTCCTTTTATAAAAAAAGCATACTAACTTTTTTGTTATTTTATAGTGTTTCATGAAACCAAAATTACCAAAAAAATTTCAGCAAAATTATTTTATAGTATGCCATTAGGGGTAGCAAAAGGGAAGTCACTGGGTCACTGAGGTTCGCATGAACTTGGGGCACTGAGATTTGCATAACCTCCTCCTATCTTTCCCTCCTTTTTCATTTTTCTTCTGCTTGTTTTAATATGAAATTTCATCTTTTAACACTGAGTACTTCAGCCTTTACAATTCTGCAGATATACAAATGTCTCTATATCTAGGGAGACCATTATAATGAAATAATAATAACAAAATCCAGTTGTCTAGGTCCTTGGCACAGTTATCACCCCATTTCTGGAGGGCATACTTCATTCTCACCTCCATCTGGTAGAATTCTGAGTGTCCTCTAAGGCACAGTGAGATGCTTCACCCTCCTACACTGAATTTTTCCTGATCTACTCATTCTTATCTTCCTAAAATTCATTTGTGTGTATATATATATGTGTGTATTGTATGAAACTCAGTTGGTAGCAACACTTTGAGGACAAGAATATTTCACTTCCATAATTATATGCTCAGTGTACAGTATGGTGCCTTGCACATAGTAGGTACTCAGTGTTTGCTGAGTTAAATACACTCAGATTAATCTCAGTTTGAAGTATATATTTTTCTCAGTGGGTAAGTCTTCATAACTGGGTGGTGCAGTGGATAAGAGCAAAAGTCTTGGGGTAAGATCTGACTTCAAATCCAGCTTCAGACTTTTATTAGCTTTTTCTTCCTGGGCAGCTCACTTCACCTTTGTCTGTTTCAATTTACTTAGTTGTAGAATGTAGATAATAATGGTACCTATCATCATGAGTTGTTGTGAGGATTAAATGAGACAATCTTTGCAAAGCATTAAAATGGCTTGTTTCCTTCCTTCCTTCCTTCTTTCCTTTGTTCCTTCCTCTGATTGGTCTTACGTTCCAAAGGCATTTTTGATGCTCACAGAAAACCTCAGGAGGAAATATTGCAAAACTTATCAAAATGGAAAAGGTGATAGAATATTTTTAAAGTAACACTCTATACAATAAAACTCAGAATTAAAAGTCAAACACAAAATGTCAAACAATGACATGGAAGTGAAAAAAAAAGATTGGAAAAATAGCTCAACTAGGGAGAAAGTTGGGAACAATTTAACTGAAAGTGAAAGATTTTGAGGATAGGCCAAAAATAGATAATCTAACAATCACTGACAGCATGGAAAACACCGATAAAAATAAAACAGAACAAAATAAAATATCTAATGAACTACTTAAGTATTTTTTTCAGAATATTTTAAAGTAAGCACAACTCCTGCAAGAAAAAAAAAATCAAAGTATTCCCCCAAATGAATAATTATAATGGAATTTATCTAAGCATGTTGTAATTAAACTTCTAGAATACAACTACAAAATGAAAGAAAAAAAATTATAAACCTTCAATCCACCTGAAGGAAGTCAGTACATACACAAGTGATTTTATTCTATTATATCTAATTTATTGTATCTGTATAGCTTTTGTTAGAATAACAGACAAAAATATATAGGTAGACTGGTTTCCTTACTGTTTTTAATATGACACTCAATTTCTTGATTATAATTTTTCACTGGCTGTTCCACATGCCTGGAATTATCTCCCTCCTCATTTCATCATTATCTCTTTCTTTGACTTCTCTGGTTTCTTTCAAGTCTCACCTTCTACAAGAAGCGTTTCTCTATCCCTTTTAATGCTGGTGCCTTCCTTATGTTGATTGTCTCCAGTTTGTCCTGTATATATGGTGTTTCTGCATTGTTGTTTATATGCTGTCTTCCATATTTGAACATGAGCTCCTTAAGAGGAAAGATTTTTGTTTGTTCACCTTTAGTTAACCTCTCAGTAAGGATTCTTTGAAAACACAGAATGACCAGAAAAGTATAACTAGGCATTTGAAGCAGACCCTCAACTTTCTCCTGCCCACAGAAACACAGAACAACAAACACCCAACCAGTGACTGCCTTTCTACCCAGGACACAGTCTCAAGATCAGACTTGTCTCACCTTACCACCGATTAAGGCAGTAACCCAGAGGGAACAAAAAACTCAATTCCAAGGGATTGACAACCACAAGACACTGCAGAAGTTAATTTCTTACTTGGTTCTAAACTTTGACATCCCACACTAGTGCTGGGTACCTTCCTCATCCTTATCAACCTCCTTTGGTGTGTTGTCTTCCTCTATTAGATTGCAAGATCCTTGGGGGTTGAGACTATCATACTTCTCTTTCTTCTTCTCTCTGTCTCTACCTTCTTTATTTATTTTTGTTCCTTCCTTCCTTCCTTCCTTCCTTCCTTCCTTCCTTCCTTCCTTCCTTCCTTCCTTCCTTCCTTCCTTTTTTCCTTCCTTCCTTCTTTTCTTTCTCATTCACAACACAGCACAGTGCCTGGCACATAGTAGGTATTTAATTTAATTAATTTAATTTAATTAACATCAGAAGTACCAGTTTATGCTCAAGCATTTTTGCTTCATTTAAACACAGAGACATCTCTCTGTGACAATCCTGTTATTTGTGGTACTCTACCTTTCTCTAGATTTGTTGTTGTCCTTAGACCTGCTTGCTGATATAGCTCACAGACACAAGGCACTCTGATAGAGGAAGCATTAAAATAGGTCCTATGTATTTTATTCTACATGAATTTAAATCTTCAATCCTGGAATAAGGTTGATATTTATTAAACAAAAACAACAAAAGTGCCTAAAGTAATAGATTTTTTATTTAGTTTGTCTTTTCTCTTCCAGTTTCAGCCTTAAAATTTGTTTCTTTTTCCTTTAAGTTTTTCTTCAAGTTCAACTTTCTACAGGAATTTTCCAATTCCTCTTAATTCTTGTGTCTTTCCTCTATTATTATTATTTCCTCTATTATTATTCCCTATTTAGCCCATATACAGCTTGTTTGCACATTATTATTTGCATGTTGGGACAGTTAGATGGTGCAGTAAATAGAGTGCTAGGCCTGAACTCAGGAAGACTTGAATTCAAATTTGACTTCAGATACTTGCTAGCTATGTGACACTGGGCAAGTCACTTAACTCTGTTTGCCTCAATTCCTGATCTGTATAATGAACTGGAGAAGGAAATGGCCAACCCCTCCAAACCTTTGCCAAGGAGACCCCAAATAAGGTCTTGAAGAACTGCACTGTATTTAAAAGGACTGAACAACAAAAACATAATTTGCATATTGTCTCCCCCGTTAGATCAAGAGCTCCTGGAAGGCAAGGCCTATCTTGCTTTCTTTGCATCCCTAGGGCTCATAACTGTGCCTGACACATGGTACAAGCTTAATTATTGTTTTTGTGGTTTGTCCTTCCTTCTGGAAGAGGACCATGACATCAGGAAAGTGATGCCATGACTTGCAGCTGAACTGGATTTAAGTAAGGAGGGCTGTGCAAAGTCACTAGCCTCAATTTGGAGCCATCTGGGTCCAGTGCCAAAATATAGATAAGGACAATTGGAGATGATCCTAGATACAATGGGGAGCTGTAGCCTTTTCAAGCTAAGGCTTTTAACAGGTCTCAGTTTGATTGAGGCAACACCCATTCAGTGATTCAGGTATAATGCAAACCAAGACAGAGAATGACCTCTTTAACTAATCAAAAAAGTAAAAATAAATAAATTAAAAATTTGTGTACATATATATATATGGGTGTGTGTGTATACATATATATATATATATATACATATCTATCTATATGCATATACATATACACAGGTACATACATACATACACATGCATGTATGTATATATGCATACATATGTGTGTATATATGTGTATATACACACACTCACATATATGTATCTGGGAGGGGAAGATCCTCATTGTTTCTGACCAAAATAGAAAGAGTTGCTATTTGCATTCATTCTGAGTCAATCAGGGCCCAAATGATGACCAAGCAGGGCTTTCCTCGGGACCTATTGTTGGGCAAACAATAACAGTCAGAGTGATCTGGGAAGAGAGAGAGGTGGGGGAAGGGAGGGAGGGAGGGGAAGAAAGGAAGGAAGGAAGAAAGGAAGGAAGGAAGGAAGGAAGGAAGGAAGGAAGGAAGAAAGAAAGAAAGAAAGAAAGAAAGAAAGAAAGAAAGAAAGAAAGAAAGAAAGAAAGAAAGAAAGAAAGAGAAAGAAAGGAAGAAAGAAAGAAAGAAAGAAAGAAAGAAAGAAAGAAAGAAAGAAAGAAAGAAAGAAAGGAAGAAAGAAAGAAAGAAAGAAAGAAAGAAAAGAAAGAAAGAAAGAAAGAAAGAAAGAAAGAAAGAAAGAAAAGAGAAAGAAAGAAAAAAGAAATAAGGGAGGGAGGGAAGAAGGAAGGAAAGAAGGAAGGAAGGAAGGAAGGAAGGAAGGAAGGAAGGAAGGAAGGAAGGAAGGAAGGAAGGAAGGAAGAAAGGAAGGAAAATGTTTATTGATTGATAGCTCTTAAAATTATAATAGTTCTTAAAATTACTGCATATTCCTCTTCAGGCTCCACTTAGGACATTATTTTTTCCTTCTCATTCCCCAGAAACCTCTTCATCTTGTTCACGTCCACATATTGAAAGTATTCTATAACTCTGAGGCTCTCCACAAGACAGCTTCTCACCATACTGGAAGACACCTGGATCGGTCATGTCTCATTTCTCTCCAGCCTGTACTCTGGCTTTTCTCTACCAGGTCCGCTCCTTCCCCACTTCCCCATGACCTTCTTTCCTCAACCCCTCTTCTCTACTTTCCAGTTTGAATTTCTACGTTATCTTCCTCTATCAGAATATAAGCTTCTTTAGGCCCAGGGTTATGTTTCTGCTGATATTTATATTTCCTTTACTTACTTAGGGTCAGTGCTTGGCACATATTAAGAAAGAATTTAATAAATGACATCTTATTGACTGAGTGACATGCATTTCAAGAATACTACATCTCTTAAAAGTAGTGGTGAAAAGCACACAGGAGGTCTTTCTCTTTTTTCATGTTAAATTTTCATTTTTTTTTAAGATAATCACCTGGAGGGAGTCGTTAACAATAGTCTTCCTTCTCTTTAAGATAGCCAGCCAAAGAAGGGGTTATTCCCCTTTCTAATAAAATCTCTAAGGGGGAGGGTCTGGTCTCATTTTGGAAACTTGAGCTCATTCTCAAAAGTAAGAACACAGACAAGGAAATTTTTTCAGCATATAATCCAAATTCTTTGATTCAATAAAGTTCCTGCCTACACCTACCTATAATTTTACTTTTAGTTAGGTTATTTTCTTTTGCTAAGCACTGGAAGGGCCTCTTCTTCCTCCCACATACAGCAAGAAAAACCTAAAAATCCCTGTACTTAGCTGGTTTGTCTGGTGAAAGAGATCTTTCTTTTCCTTTGCTTAGACATTTTTTAATAGATAGCTTATTATTTTAAAAAAAACTTAAAAAATTAATCTGTCCCTCCAATTCTCCCTTCATACAACGCACAAATGAAAGACAAAATTTCTCAACACGTTTATGCACAGTTTGACAAAACAAATTCCCATATTAGCCATGTCAGATGTTTCTTTTTCTGCATCATAAGTTACTCACTTCTGTCATAAGGTGAGTAGCAAATTTCATGTTGGGGTATGTTTCTCACTTGGAGTACTACAAGCTAGAGCTGCAACTCTTAGTTAAGTGAATCAGTAGAAGTTTCTTTGATTATATGAGAAACCCACCTTGTTGCTATTTGTCATCTCTAGATAAAGGACAGAAGAATTTTCTCTCCTATTGACAGATTCTCCCAGGCTCAAACACCTCTTATATGTAAAAGGCAATTTGTATTACTTTAGAGCAAAAGTTTTTAGCTTTTTTTTTTCTTTTTGACCTGGTACAAGATGGTGATGAAACCTCTTAATCTCTTTTCTGGATGTGTTTAAATGTGTAAACCAAAATATCTAGGATTAAAAAGGAAACACATACAGTGAAACACCATTATCAAATATTAAATAGTATTTTATTTTCCCCCAATTCCATGTCAAGAAATTTTTAATATTCATTTTTACATGATTTTGAGTTCCAAATTTTTCTCCCTCTCTTCCTCCCCTCCCCTCTTCTGAAAATGGCAGGCACTTTGATACAGTTTATACATGTGCTATCATGTAAAACATTGTATTGCCAAGGCAATATTCACAGCACTTGTGGTGACTATGAATATGCCAGTGTAGTTCTCAATTGCAAAATAAAAGACTCCATATAGAAAGCAGAAGAAAAACATTTATTTAAACACCAGAAAGCAAAATTTGTCATGGTGACCAAGAAGTTAATAAACATGTTAACAGCAGGAGACAAAGCCATTCTCAAACCTCCCCTCCCTCAGACAGGGCCTTCTCACTATCAAGAGTCACAACGTGTCAGTTGGCTTGTGACCCCACTCACTCACTTCCTCCCAGTTCCACTCTACCCTTGCTGTTCCACCTCTTCAGCAAGCTCCTCCCACTACATGTGACCCAGGTTTCCGGGTGATCTAAGCATGTCATATGGGCCTATTAATTAATGAGAAAGATTTTTTCCATTTAAATTACTATTACAAATATATTTCCATATTAGTCATAGTTCTGAAAAATGAAACAAATCTAAAGAAGAAAAACCATAAAGAATAAAGAAAGTGAAAAAACTATTTTTCAATCTGCATTCAAAGTCCATCAGTTCTTTATCTGGATATAGATAGCATTTTCCTTCTTGAGTCCTTTGTACTTATCTTGGATCATTGTTTTGCTGAGAATTACTCAGTCATTCATAGTTACACATAACACATCATAACACAAAGTTGATGATAAGATATACAACATTTTCCTAGTTCTGCTCATTTCACTTTGCATCAATTCCTACAAGTCTTTTCAGATTTTTCTGAAATCTGCCTGTCATCATTTCTTATCTTACAATAATTATGCTCATATACCATGGCTTATTCAACCATTCCCCAATTGGTGGATGTCCCCTCAATTTCCAATATTTTGTCAGGGCTGCTATAAATATTTTTGCACATGTAAATCCTTTACCTTTTTTTATGATCTCTTTGCAATGCAGACCTCATGTTAGTGTGTGTATGTTCGTCCTTCGTTGACAAAGAAGACCATGCCATCAGAGAAATGATGACATGGCTTTCACTTGACTTTGTTTAGAGTGAGGGAGGGCTGTGCAGGTCACCAGTCTCACTTCTCCTCCAGAGCTACCTGAATCCAGTGACCAGATATTTATCAGGATGACTGGAGATGACCCAGGAAGAGGCTACTGGGGTTAAGTGACTTGCCCAAGGTCACACAGCTAGTGAGTGTCAAGTGTCTGAGGTGAGATTTGAACTCAGGTCCTCCTGACTCCTGCACTGGTGCTCTATCCACTGCACCACCTAGCTGCCCCATGGGATAGGGAATAATTAACAGAAGGAAGGTACTGAAATTAAGAAGAGTTTAGGAAGGCTTCTGTACAAAGTAGGATTTTAGTTGGAACTTAAAGGAAACCAGAGAGGTCTGTAGTCTAAACAGAGGAGGAAGAGCATTCCATACGTACGAGATAACCAATAGTAGTAATGCTGGATCAAAGGGTATGCACAATTTTGTTACCCTTTGAGCATAGTTCCAAATTGCTCTCTAGAATAGTGGAATCAACTCATAGTAGCCAATCTGATAGGACAGTATCTCAGGATTGTTTTGATTTGCATTTCCCTAATCAAAAATGATTTAGAGAACTTCTTCATATGCCTATAGATAACTGATTTCTTCATCAGAAAAATGTTCATATTCTCTGACCATTTATTAATTGGGGAATGGTTTGTGTTGTTATAAATGTGACTCAGTTCTCTATATGTTTGAGAAATCAGTCTTTTATTGGAGATACGTGCTGTAAAGATTGTTACCCAGGTTTCTGCTTTCCTTCTAATCTTGGTTGCATTGGTTTTGTTTGAACAAAAGTTTCTTTTTAATTTAATTTAATCCAAGTTATCTATTTTACATTTCAAAGCTAAATGTCTTTTATAAACATTAGGACAAATAGAATAATGAACTCACTTTTTATAGATCCAACCTTTTCCTTATTTTTCTTTTCTTTTTTAATATGAGGGAAAATGTATACATATTCTTCCATATTCCTCTGAATTTCTAAGCAGAACTTCACTTTGTTAAATAATAAAACAATCAAAATGATAAAATTCAAACTTTGCTTGTAAAAAAATCTACATGGAGCTGTTCTGCCCTCTTCAACAGGATGGTAGAACTTCTTATACATTTTTTCCCCCAAAGGCACAAGTCTTTATATACTAAGAAAAAGCCTCTTTTCAAGGATAAGCTATGGGTTTGTAATTTTTTTTTTTAATCGAGCAGCTTGCTTTAACAATATTTTCCCTATGTCTCATTTGGGTGTTTTGTGGTGTATTGTTCTTTTCTGTCTTCTGATCTTAATCCACCAAACATGTGCTTTGGTTTACCCACTTGGAGTGATACATGCGGTGAAAAGGCATAAGGCATGAGAAGAGTAATTTGGCTTGCATTTGAGATGCATTTAAAGAAACTGAATCAAAGACGACAGTGGAAACTCCACCCTATCCTGCAAATGTGTAACAAGAACTGAGTGATGGCAGCAGTGCTTACAAAGACTGTTTTTCTAACTTTCTTTGATATGGGCACCATGAGATTTCTGGAGACATTGGATGCCAGTCAAAGCTCTAACCTGATGCCATCCATGTGTAAGTTTGTGACAAAAAAAAAATAAGACTTTTCCTTGGATGTTGTGCTCCTCCCTTCCATCTTGACTGCCTGTCACTCATCCATCTCTTCCATGGAGCATTTCTAAGAGCCACTCCAGCCTTCATTTGGGACCTAGCCCTGGAGCACTTTCACCAACGTACTTGCTTTCATCTGTAGAATCTCCTGAAGATTGTTTTCCCTCATAAAGATGCCAGAGGGGGATAGATGGCAAACCTGGAAGGAGAGATAATTAATTGGCACAGATCAGAAACTAAACCAGAAACACATTTTAAACAGGCTAAAATGATTTGGCACTTATCTGAGCAAATTTTCAGCATTAGCTTTTCAAAGTGGCAGTCATTTAACTACCTTTTCGTTTTTTTAACTTGTAATGACAAAAGAGTAGCATCTCATCCATAAGGGTATAAGTAAGCAGAAAAATTCTAATGCCATATAGCTGACTCAACATCTCTCATAGGTCAGTGACCTTGGCTGTCTCCCATATTGTTCCTATTATAGAATTTCTTCAATAGGAAAAGAATATGCAGTGATTGCCCATGAATATGTTTCTTAACAGAGAGAGAGAGAGAGAGAGAAAGAGAGAGAGAGAGAGAGAGAGAGAGAGAGAGAGAGAGAGAGAGAGAGAGGCAAAGAGAGAGAGAGGAAGACAAAACTGAGGGCTTCAGGATTTGTAGTAATTGCCTCAATGTTACACAGTTAGTGATAGAACTTTGGATGGGATTTAGAGCCCAGCCCAAATGACTTTCAGGATGATAGTCTTTCCAGTTTTCCAAAGAATAAACAATTTTCGAATACATTTTTTTCAATTTCACGATCGTATTAATACAATAACATTCCAATGATCCAAGGGTCAGACTTCTGATAACCTATTATAGCATACCCAGGGAAACCATAAGGAAGTACAAAATACAATCTAAAATTCTTACATATCATCACTCAGGCTTGTCGTAAAATCCCTCTTTATTTATGCCTGTAACTATATTTTTCCTATAAGGTGCAATTTATGTCACTTCCCCATCAATGAAGTATTGCCTGTTTCACGTGTCTAGACAGATTATCTCCTTCCCTAATTTTTCTAGTGTACTTTAGCTCTCTCTTTTGCCCCATGAAATCTTTTTTTTAAAATTTATTATTGATTCTCTCTGATGAACTTTAAGTTCCTTTAGGATAGAGACTGTATTATTTTTCACATGTGTATCCCAAGGACCAAACACAATATTGCATGAGTGTGTGTGTGAGGGGGGGATCCAGATCTGTTATTTAATACATATAATGCACATCTGTTATAAAATTTTCTTCCATTGATGAGGATCAGTCATGCTTCTGGAACTTGTAATTTTGGAGAGCTGCCTATGTTACTGAGAATTTAACTGAACTAACCATTGACACACATATCAGGTAGAGGCTAGACTTGAACTCTGGTCTTCCAACAATAAAGCCAACTTATTACCATGATATGCATTACCTTTTAGAGGTACTTAATGTTTGTTGAATTTGAATTTACCAACAGATAAATATTTAGTAAAGTATAGCAAACTTTTTATAATGACCAATTTATTATAACAATGCAAGTAATCATGTACTCAGCATCCTCTATATCACTGCATTATAGAATTGTAGTTCTTAATAAAAAGCATTCATCAAAAAATTTGAGATCACATAAAATTTATTATGTATTTTTTAAATGTGCAACACATTGTAGCAATATTTATATCAGAAATTCATAGTTTAGAAACCTCTGGGTCATGTGACTAGATAGAGGACTAAATACCTTCTCACAACCTCTCTGAATGTTTCATTGAGCATAAGAGATATTTTAGCTGTCTTCAGACTCTGACATCAAGAAATCCAAAAAGGCATAAACCCAAGAAACTAACAACAGAGAATATCAATCTTGAACTCCCAATATCTATAATCAGCACACCAAATGTCACCTGCCCTAATTCTCAGACAAGGCTCAACAATCCAACCCATGAGCTTTTCACAAAATTCAATGTTGCTTCCCTGCATCTGTCCTTCCACCTATTCTGTCAGAAAGCTAAAATGGCAGAAATACCTTTTGGGACAGAAATGCTATGGCATATGCTCCTATGGAGATCAACTGCAGATTTAAGAAAAAGAGAAAAATAAAAAAGGATGCCTGCATGTGTATTCCACACTAAATCTGAAGAAAAGTAAACTAGAGTACATCTGAGACCAGTTCTATTCTCCCAGAAGTCACTTGAGAAAGACACTTAGAATAATGAAACATAAATCACTCATTGAGGGAAGACTCCAGGACAGCTTTGAGATCCACCCCCCAGGAGAATAAGAATCAAAGAGGAAGGAGTCAAAAATTGAGCAATAGGGGAATATAAGTAAAACTGACCAAACTTACTAGATATTTCAGGAGGAAGAAAACTCATTTAAATACCTTGGATATTAGTGTATACAACAAGAGGTAGGATATTCATAATAGAAGGGAATATGCTGTCCAGATCAGAAAAATGAGTATCTATTAATAAATTTTTTAAGATAAGGGAAAATGAATCAATACCTGATGAAACAGAGAAACTCGTAGATTCCTAATAAAACACGGAACCATGATATGATGCTCTTGAATGTTTTAAAAGAGAAATAATAATTGTGAAATTAGAATTTTATATTGCAAAGCAGAAGTAATTGACAGAATCATAAGCTCAAATGCACTATGGCAAACCTAAATCAACAAAAGAAAAACTGATTCGAAATACAATTACACAGGAGTGAAGAATTCTCTAAGGGTAGGGGAAGGAAGCTAAAAGCAATAATGTTAGGTGAAAACATGATATTTATACTTGCAAAATATGTTGAAAACAAGGATGCATAAAGACAATTTAAATATCATAGGCCTCCCAGAAGAACACAAGTCAAAAAAAAAAATGTGCATCATAATGTAAGAACTAAGAAAAAAAACAAACAAGCAAACAAGCAAACAAAAACTATCCAGAACTTCTGAAGATGGAAAACAAAGTGTTTATCAAATGAATCTACAGATTTCTTCCAGGGGAAAAAACAAATAATTAATTAAACCTATGCTGTGAACTCCAAAACATATAGTAGGGAAATTTAAAAATTCCACTAACAAATAGCAAATTCAGTAAATAACCAGGAGATATATTGCAAATATAGAGGGAAGGAAATTATAATAAAACAATACTTCTTTCCCAACCACAATTAGCCACAGGAAGGGATAGAAAAAGGTGTTCCAAATAACAAAGAACTTGAGATTCAGGACAAAGTGACATACCTTGCAAATGTGAGCTTAGTCATTAATGAAAAATGTGATGTGCAAAACAATCAAAGCATTCCTATGAAGAAAAGCAGATGTGAACAAATTATTTTCTTCTCAAACAAAAGAAATAAATAAAAAAGGAAACAAATAATGTGATGAATGGCAAAATGAGAATAACAAAAAAGGAACTATCAAGATTTCTTTCTAAAATATACAAGAACCTAAGGATGAAAAGATCAAACAGAAGTCAAATAGAAGTTATGGGAAAATAGGCTTGAAATATCATGTACTGAATCTCACAAAATTCTTATTTTCAGGGTTTTGTGGGACCAAATGGCAAAAAGGGAGGAGGACATATTAAAGGGGAAAAGAAAGTAAAGAAAATAAAAGGGAGAGTGTGATGCACCCTTATCAAGCTTAAAGGTAACTAACAGTGAAGTGAAAAGTTAACAAGGGAAGAGCAAATATGTAAAGTCATCCAGGGAGAAGAATACCTGTAAGAGAATGAGTGAAAAGGCAAAAGGAGAGATTAAAAATATGAAGAATGGAAGACAGATCATTTCAGTAGTGGAAGCTGATACCACTGGGGGGAAAAATGCACTTTTGACAGAGGAAAGATATTCTAAAATGGGAAATGAAGACTTTCCAACAGAAATAATGTTCAGGAAATTGCTCCTTAGATAGACACATCATCCTGCTTTAGAGGAAGGAGAATCGGAGATTCTAGGGGCAACTGACACCCAGAAGTGTGACAGGGCATAATAGAAGAGGCTTCATGGCAAATGGAGAAACATGATTATGGAGAGGGAATAGGCTAATAATGAACCAAGGACAGAAGAAAATTCCTGCTATGTGGTTGTACTTCTTTCTATCACCTGAAAAAAACTGGCATTTCTAAGAATGAGATATAATAGAAAAATGAAGAAAGAGGAAAGATGTAACAATGCAACATTGGGACATATTTAGACATGGGACATACTTTAAACATAGGAGAGATTCCAAAATATGTACCTTAGAAGGTTGAAATCCTAGAGGAATACAGATGCTAAAAAAAGGAATAATGAATACAAATACAATGAAATGAAGAATAAAACCTCAGTCTAAAAGGAAAAAAATAATGAGAGAAATGATTTTTTAGATGAAATTTTTAAAAACTAGCAAACCAAAAAAAAAAAAAAAGTTGAGGAGAAGAAGGATTTTCCTTAGCTACTTAATGCAGAGGATTTAAGACTTAATCTTTGACAAAAAAAATATAGCCAGCAAATCTCAAGTTGATTAGGTAGCTTTTGGCTATCAAAATTGATCTTCCTTTGGGCAGATTGGACAGCAATAGGTTGTTGTCCAATAACCACTTCATGGTTATCTTTTGGGCCCTCCTGAGTCAGAGAAAATGCAAATAGTAACTATTTCTCTTTTGGCCAGCAACCCTGAGTGCCTTTCTCTTCCAGTTTGATCTTCTCCTTCTTCATCTTCTAAAGGAGCCATCCCTTAACTCACTTCTTAAAGAGGCCTATTCATTGAATGGGCTTTGCCTCACTCAGAGTGAGAACCTGAGAAGATCTCAGCTTAAAAGGGCCAAGGTATCCTACTGCAGCTTAGGTCATCTCCTGTCATCCTAATCAAGATCTGGCCACTGGACTGAGAAGACTCTGGAGGAAAAAGCGAGGCTGGTGTCTTTTGCACAGCTCTCCCTCACTCAAATCACAGTCAATTGCAAGTCATGCCATCATCTCCCTGATGTCATGGTCCACTTCAAGAGTGAAGTACAAACTACAACTCAGAGGGTGAAAAAAGAGAAATAGATAATTAGAGAAAAAGAAAGAAAAGGAGTAAATAAGTAAATAAAACTCTATAACAAGGGGAAAAAGTAATAAATTGTTAGGGCTTACAGAGTGAAGGAAAGAGAGTCAATACAAAAAAAATATCTTAAGGTAAATTAATTTAAATAACTGAAAAGGCAAAGTAACTTGCCTTTTAAAAAACTTGCAAAGTAAAGGGGCTAATGAATCCTAATCTGAAAACAAAACAGAGACAAATAAATGAAAATATAAAGATAACTCAAATCTATGATGGTGAATGGATTAAACAACACATTAAAATGAAAAAGAGTGACAGATTGGGTGAAAAAACAAAACTATACAATCTATTACTCAAGAAACACTTAAAGTACAAAGGGATACAATGAATAAAATGAGGGACTGGAACAAATTTTTTATGTATTAGGTGAATCCGAAAAAGCAAGAATCACAATCATGCTATCAGAGAAAGCAAAAAACAAAACCAAAACAATATCATCAATAACTAGAATTCATACAGTACTTTATTGTTTACAAGGAGTTATGCAATTTTTTTTGAAGTTTGAACACAAAAAGAGAGGAACCAGGAAACTAGTACAATAAAATGTATGTTTCAAATTTCTTAGCAACTAAATTAATAAAGGAAATATTAACTGAGTTATAAAAAGACATAGCAACAGAATTACAGCAGGTGATTCTAGTGTCTCTCACTTAAAAACAAATATAGCAGAAAGATAAACAGGAAAGAAAATATGTAAAACTTCCTGGAAATATTAAAATTAATAGATAATAGCACCTTCTAAATGTGATTACTAAAGTCTATATGTATTTTCAGCACCACATGGAACTTTTATGAAAATTAGTCATGTATTGGGCCATGGGCATTAAAAATAAATGCAGAACTTGAAACAGTTCTGAGGTACCACATCACACTTATCAGATTTGCTAACATAACAAAATAGGAAAATGACAAATGTTGGAGAAGTGAGAAAATTGGAACACTCATGCATTGTTGGTGGAGTTGTGAACTGATCCAATCATGCTGGAGAACAATTTAGAACTATGCTCAAAGAGTTATAAAAATGTGCATGCCCTTTGATCCAGCAATAGAGATAATAAAAAAGAAGATAGAACTCACATGTAAAAAATATATTTGTAGTAGCTCTTTATGTGGTAACCAAGAACTGGAAAATGAGGGGATACCCATGAATTGGGGAATGGCTGAACGAGTTGTGGTATATGAATGTAATGGACTATTGTTGTACTATAAGAAATGACAAACAGGCAAACCTCAGGAAAATCTGGAAACACATATATGAACTAATGTGGAGTGAAGTGAGCAGAACCAGGAGAATGTTGTGCACAGTAACAGCCACATTGTGTGATGACTGATTTTGATAGGTTTAGCCCTTCTCACTAAGGAAAGGACCTAAAGTAATCCCAAGAGACTCATGATGGAAAATGCTATCCACATCCAGAGAAAGAACTATGGAGTCAGAATGCAGATTGAAGTATACTTGAATAATGTGGAAATATGTTAAAAAAAATAGAGAGGAAGAGAGAGAGAGAGAGAGAGAGAGAGAGAGAGAGAGAGAGAGAGAGAGAGGGAGAGAGGAGAGAGAGAGAGAGAGAGAGAGAGAGAGAGAGAGAGAGAGAGAGAGAGAGAGAGAGAGGGAGAATCATTCTTTGTAGACTATTAAACCAAAAGAAAAAAAAGACAATAATTAGTTTGGGATACAAAACAAAAAAAACACACCCAAAAATTAACAAAAATTCCTAAAAAGTGAGTGAATCAAATATAAAAAATCAGAGATAGAATTAATAATTACATGGAAAAAAATAATAATGAAGAAAAAGCATATCAAAATTTCTGAGATGAAGTTAAATTAGTCTTGGGGGACTATATGACTAGAAATATGTATGTACATTTAAAAATTAGAAAGTGAAAAAAATAAAATAAAAATGAACATGTAAGAGGCGACATTAAAAATTAGCAGTGAGATAAATTAGAAACCAAAGTAAAATATAGGAATGGAAAATAAAGTTCAAAGATAGTTCTTTAAAAGACTAATAAGTACTAGTCTTTTTAAAAAAGACTAATAAAATTGTCAAACCTTTGGTCAATCTGATAAAATAAATAAGAAGGTTGAAAAAATAGCTTATGAACAAGATGAAATTACATCCAAATGTACAGAAAAAATATCAAACTAGCTAAAGATATTCATATACAAATAAAATGAAGAACAAAAGAAATAGAGGAATACCTTCAAAAATATAAAATATTCAGACTAACAGAAGACTAAATGAAGATCTTAAATAATCTAATTTCAGAAAAAAGAAAACTGTCTATAACTATCCAAAGGGGGAAACAAACATCCCTTGTCCTGATAGACAATTCACATGGAAATTCACAAGAGAATTCCATCTAACATTTAAAGAACTGTTTGTACCAATACTAATCTTTTTAATCGATAGCAGATTATGCTCAAAATCTGGAAAATAAAGTATTCTACCAGATTCCTTTTATGAGTCAAAGACATTTCTAAAACTTGAACAAGGGAAAGATAAAGCACAGGAGAAGAATAGACAAATATCATGAATGAATATTGTTTCAATTTTAAATACTAGCCTGTCAAACAAACAGGGCAGCCAGGTGGTTCAGAAGATAGAGTCCAAGGCCTGGAGTTAGGAAGATTCATCTTTCTGAGTTTAAATCTGACCTGAGAAACCTACTAACTGTGTGACCCTGGGCAAGTCACTTAACCCTGTTTGCTCAGTTTCCTCATTTGTGGAAAGAGCTGGAGAAGGAAATGGCAAACCACTCCAACATATTTGCCAAGAAAATCCCAAAAGGAGGCACAAAAAGTCAGATACAACTGAAAAATAACTGAATAAATATGCTTCACTGATCCATCCAAGATATTAGCATGACCCAAGTTGAATTTATCACAGGGATGCAAGATTAATTCAACATTAGGGAAATAATCAGAATAAATCTTACTAATTTTTTAAAATTTCCAAACCACACAAATATTTCAACAGATGCAGAAAAATACTTCTATTTCACACACACACACACACACACATCTCCATATATCCATATACATCCATGCATATGTATATACATATGCATGAATACACAAGCACATATATGTATGTGTGTATATGTACACACACACATACACACACACATATATATAGATATCTATC
Source organism: Notamacropus eugenii (assembly GCF_028372415.1). NCBI lineage: Eukaryota > Metazoa > Chordata > Mammalia > Diprotodontia > Macropodidae > Notamacropus > Notamacropus eugenii. The sequence goes on from NC_092876.1 coordinate 190,040,425, forward strand.
TATACACACACTCCCCTTCAGAAAAATCCTTTCTTAATGCCATAAAGATTATCTTCTTATTTTAGAGATTATTTTAAAGATTGTCTTATTATATTATTATACAATGTGGATGCACTAAGGAACACTTACAATGCATATGGAAGTCAAGCAAAAATTATCACTTTCTCATTATTATTTTATTTATAGTTCTAGAAATGTTATAAATAAATCAATATCAATCAATGTTATCAATAACTGTTATCAAGAGAAAATGCCTAAGTGGAAAGATAGGTAAAGAGAAGATACGTATGTACCTACTTGCTGCTGACGTTACAATTTACTTCGAAAATTGTATGGAATCAACAAAGACATTAAATTGAAAAATATATGCCTTCAATAGTGTTGCAGGCTACAGATAAACACTCAAAAATCAATGATTATATATAATAATCCTTCCAGATACCAAAATGAAAAAGACAAAAATAGAAATACCATCACATTAATTCTGAAAGGAAATATCTGGCAATCAATCTATCAAGGCATACAAAGTCCTTATATAGATTCAATTGTAAAATACTCCTTCCATAAATATAGGATATTTTAAATAGCTGTAAAAATATTGTGTTCATTGTTGAGTCGTGCTAATATTATAAAAATGGTAATACTAACAAAGTAAATTTGTAGTTTTAATGCTGTACTGATCAAATTATCAATGAGATATTTCATGGAGCACAATCTATAAAATAATAACAAAATTCCCTTAGAAGTCTGTATCTCAGATAAAAAAAGATTTAGAATGTCAAAAGAAATAGTAAAACATGGTAATGACAAAGATGAAGTAGCATCTCTTCAAAATATATTAAAGTAGCTGTCATCAGAAATCATCTGGTGTTGGCTAAAAGAAATAAGTGAATCAATAGAATAGATAACAGAGAATCATATGCGAGTCAATAACCTGGTGTTTGATAAACTGTAATATACAAATTACTTAGAAAAGAACTTCTTATTGGATAAAAAAGTGCTAGGAATACTAGAAAGAAGCCTGGCAGAATTTAGCCTTGGACCAGCTCCTTACACCATATTCTGCATATTCTAAATAGAAGTGTCACTTTATTATCAAAGATCATATTGTAATAAATGGGAAGAGAAGTAAATCATATACTATGCACAACTATGGGTAGGCGATGTATTCTTAATCAAGCAAAGCTTAGAAAGAATTACAAAAGATAGATCATTCTGATTATATTAAACTGAATATCTTCTGCAAAAACAATATACATACACATACATTTATATATATACACGCATGTATATATGCACATATTTATATGTTTATGTGTATATACTCATATATAACACCAAATGCTTATTAGAGAAACTGGATAAAAAGAGGTTATTTCATTTGATCACTTTCTAATTTTTAAAAGTGAACAGATAAGAAAGGAAGTTACATATGTATATATACATATACAAACATACATACACATGTATGTGTATATATATTTATATGTATAAATGCATGTGTATTTGTGTGCATATTCAACTATATAATTGTCTGTTTGTGTACACAGAAACAACTCAAAAATTCACATACTCCCAGCCCCCAACTCTACACATGTACAAGAATATAAACAGTTATTAAAAGAAAATTTACAAACTATTAACAAAGGTTAATGTTGGAGGTGCTGTAGGAAAATAGTCAGACTTGTTCATTTTTGATGGAACTGTGAATCAGTATAGTCATTTTTGAATCATGCAAATAAAGTGAGAAAACTGTGAACTGCTTTGACCCAGAAAGCATGCTATCAGTCTTATACCCTAAAGAAATTTTTGATGAGAAAAAAGTCCAGAAGCATGCATGTATATATGTATGTATGTATTGTGTATATGCATATGCATTTTTCTGATAGCAAGAAATTGGAAACAAAGTAATAGAATAATAATGTACTATGAGAAAAGATGAAATATCAAAAATGAATATTTTAATATGGAAAACTAGCACAAAATAATTAAAAGTCAAATGAGCAGAACCAAGAGAACATTGAATAAAGTAAAACAGCAATATTGTTTTAAGAATGACTTTGAGTGAATAAGTTATTTTGACTATCATAAATATCAAAAATTAATCATAAAGTACATAGGAATATAAATATTATCCACATTCAAAGAAAGAGCTGACAAATATGAACGTGTATAAGTGTATTTGGATGCCGTGTAACAAATATGTGTATATTCATACATGTATGGGGATATATTTTATATATATATATATACACATATACATATACACACACTCACATGCACACAAATATAGTGTCTAATTATAGCTATCTTTGAGTGGGGGTGAAGAAAAAAGGGAAAAAAAGAAAAAATAAATTTACCTAATAACTTTATTGCATATTAAAAAGAATAGTAGGTTGTACATAATAGATCTGCAGTTTTATATGCAATCATCTTTTTTATTATAACACATTATGGAAATGCTTCTTTTATTTCATAAATTAAAAATACAATGATTTTTTTAAAGTTAATGTTTAAAAATTACCAAGAAAAAGCTTAAATAATATTTAATACAACTTATCTAAAAACCCTAGTTAGTTTTAAGTTTTTGGTGCTAAAAAGAGAACATTTCAAATATCTGGAAACATTCAATTATGAGTATGGGCTATACCGATTGTTTATAACTCACTATGTCCAGCAGATCTCAGTCATCCAATTATGCTATCTTCCTGCTTTGACACCCTTCACATCCCCTTACCCTCTTCTCCACCTTTTGCTCTGAAAATAGTTATGAAGTCAACACTACCATTATTCCTAGGGAAGAAACATCCGTCAATTGCCTCTCTGAAGGCTGCACTATCACTCTAACTGCAATCCTATGGAGGTACCACTCTTATATATGTGCTTTCTCCTCCTCTTAAAATGTAAGCTCTTTGGTGGTAGGAATGCCCCATTATATTTTTATCCCTAGTACTAAGCATGGAGCCTGAAACATGAAACAATAATAAATAAATATGATACTTTTTCATTCATTAATTCTTCTCCTTCCATAGCAATGGCAACAAATAAGGAAATACTCAACTATGGTCAATTGCAGAGTATTAACAAAACTCATTTTAATGAAAAATAAACAATGCAGTCAGATATAAAAATAGTAGTGTCTCCATATCCTAATGAGCCATTCATTTCATTCCAGAGAGAAATATCAGGGTAAATTTCCTAACCCAAATGAATCAACCAATTTACATGTACAAAAATGAGAAAATATAAATACAGTGAACGTAAACACAAAGTATTTTGGCATGATGTAGGAATGCTAAAAAAGCATGCCACTGGCCACAACATATAGCCTCAAATTCATCTCACAAAAGAAGCACTTGAATTTTGGGGGAAAAGAAGTCAAACAGATCATCTTAGTTCAGAGTTAAGGCAGGGAGGTTAATAATAGGCTTGTTCAGAAAACTTAAAATGGTCTAGAGACTTTAGGTAGCTGGGTGTCCATAGACACCTCTTTCTATATAAGACGTTAAATACCCACTTTATTCATTAATTTCATCCCTTTTTTCATTAGGTCATTTTAAAAAATATTTTCTTCTCAAATCATAATAGTAACTTACTTACATTTTGGTATCCTTTCACAAGTGAGAAGACTATATATACATAGGATCCCAAAAGTTTTAGTGCAAACTCTAAAACATAAAAGTATACTAAGACTTTTGGGATAGTGTGTGTGTGTGTGTGTGTGTGTGTGTGTGTGTGTACTTGATCCTCACAACACTGCAAAGCAGATAGATCCTACTTCTGCCCTTTACCCTACCATCTGCCCATTTTACAGGTAAGTGAACAAATAATTTAAGTGATGGAATGACTGACCACAGATTACACAGTTTGTGAATATTCGAAGTAATACTTGAACAAATCAGAATTTCTTTCCACTACACCAGAAGTGTGGAACAGGTGTCCCATGGGCCATGTGGTGGCAAACAGCAACCACTGAGTGGGCCAGAACCAGATGAAAATATAATTGAAAATATTTTTTTTAAAAAAAATAAATGAAATGAAATAGAACCTAGAAACTGTTAATATTTGTTTTTAAAAAAATCAATATGTGCCCCACAGGGATCCTTAAGTATGGCCTAATTACTCTCATTTCTTTTTGAGTTTGACAACAATGGAGTACACTATTAAATCATTCCATATATAAAGCAATATTTCTTTTTGTATGTAAAGGATCTCTAAAATTTGTTATCCAAGTAATCAAGCATTTTCTGACTTGTATATGTCTTCACAGTAAATGTTAACTTACTGGTCTGCAAGATATAGATTTTGCTTAATTTTACATTTCCGCAATATACACACATATTTCTTCTAACTAGACAGCTGAAGTTACCAGTTTCACCACTAGGTGGCATTAGTATCTTTAAGTAATTACTTAAGAGGCCTTGGATTCAGAAATGACATTTTAAGAGTAAGTCAGAAATATAGACTAAATTATTCTGAGTATGTACAATTCTTTATTATTCATATTCAGTTTTAAGAGCTATAAACAGGAAATAAGCTTCCATTGGATTAATAATCAAGGTTTAGAAAACCATGATCATTTAAATCAATGTGACCTTGGACATTATTTTACTATTTTATGTACCTCATTCTTCTTCTATAAAATGTATGAATTGGAATATTTGAGCTCTAATGTTTAGTGGCTCCCCATTGCCTAATAAATAAAGCTAAAGTGCCTTAGCCTTCTGTTCAAGCCTCTCCACACCATCCTCTCTTTTCGCCATATTTTAACATTATTCTGTTACATATGTGTTATGATCCAGCATTACATTAATCATTATTCCCATATACTCATTGTGCTAACTTTCCAAATGCGTTAACAAATCAGTTAATTTTACAGTTTTGCCTGTCCTTCACATAGCTTGATATTTTTTTTCCTAAAAAACAAACAAAAAAAAACCCTATTCTCTCAAGGGCTTTGCCATTTACTTACTTTCTATGTTCAAAATTGTAATGGAATTTTTAAATCATACTTTTCTCTCACCTATAATATCCAATGAGTCTTTTTACATCCATTTTAACAATATCTCTTGCATTTTTCCTTCCTTATTAATACCATCGATACCATAATATAAAGGTACTCATTACCACCTACAATTTTGGTTACAACTTGTAATGACTATGATTTATTATTTTTTCTTAATATTATTTTATTTTTCCAATTACATGTAAAGAAATTTTTAAATATTTATTTTTATAAAATCTTGAATTCCAAACTTTTCTCCCTCCCTCTCTTCCTTTCCTCCTTCCCTACCCTTCTTCCCCTAGATAGCATGCACAATCATGTTAAACATATTTCCATATTAGTTATGTTGTGACAGAAGAGTCAGAACAAAAGGGAAAAACCATGAGAAAGAAAAAAACAGAAAAAAATGAAAACAGTATACTTCAGTCTGCACTCAGGCTCCATAGCTCTTTCTCTGGATGTGGTTAGCATTTTCTATCATGACTCTTGGAATTCTCTTGGATCTGATTTATTGTTAACAGATCTATTCACCTCCATTCTCTCTTCACAGTGAACTTCCTTTAATGCTAATGTTAGACTAATTTCTCTTAGGTATATATCCAGTCAGGCAGCTCAGGGTCTCTATTTTGCATGTCTCATAAAATTCAGTTTCCTTTTCTTGCTGGTCAAATTCCTGCAGAATCAGGTACCATGCTACCTCTATAATTTAATCTCATATTCCTCACTGCCACATATTCTATATCCTATTCAGACTGTATTGTCATTAACCCCCATTCATACCCCCAAATTCCTCTCCCCATTACTTTAGTTACTATATTTCATATGCCTGAAGAATCCATCTACTCTAACTGTTGACTTCCTACCCATCTAAAGGCCAGTTCTAATGTCACTTCTTCTAAGTAACTTCTTATAATGACTCCAATTAGTAATGATCTCCCTTTTTGATCTCCATTTTTTCTTGCATCTATTGATGGATTTAGAATATAAGCTTATTGTGAATGGGGACAGTACTTTGTACTTATATCCCTAGCACCTATCACCAGGCACATATAAGGTATTTATAAACAAACTTGCCACATACACGCAGATATATCTACACATATGTAAACATATATATGTATATGCACATATGTATGTGTATACATGTATTTATTGTATTATGTATGTATGTATGTATGAATTATTGCATTTATACAGATTCCAAATCTAAGCTTTGAGGGGTTTTTAATAAATGAAGATATTTGTATTGTATTCTAGATGTAAAAGGAGTTACTGACTATTCCTGAGAAGGAGAATGAAATGCTCAGACTTATGATTTAGGAATGTCATTACAGCAGCTTTGTAAAGGATGAGTTAAGGCAGCAGGAGGCTGAAAGTATGCTATTCAATTCAGGAAGCTCTCACAGTAGTCCAGAAAAGACATGATAAGGATCTTAATGAATGTGCTGGCTCCACTACTTTGACCTTTAATTGTATTGGGGGCTATGTGTATATCTTCTTATGACCCAATTCCTCAAGATCCTTTCCTTCCCTAGGTACCCCAATAACATCATAGTTGCTCACAAAAGACCCACATAGTATCCTGAATTCTGAATATTCACAGTTATAGATTGATATATCCATCTATCTCTATCAATCTATAGCTCCATCTGTCTATCACTATCTATCTCTCTCTCTATCTACCGATCTATCTATACATACATATGTATATGTGTGTGTATAGACATATGTATATATATATATATATAGAGAGAGAGAGAGAGAGAGAGAGAGAGAGCACTCTGAGTGAAATTTATAAAACCCATTCCCTAATTGATAAATGGTGAAAGGATATGAACAGGTAGCTTTCAGATAAAGAAATCAAAGCTATACACAGGCATATGAAGAAGTGCTCAAAATCACTTTTGATTAAAAAAATGCAAATTAGAACAACTCGTAGATACTAGCTCATATCTATCAGATTGGCTAATATGTCAAAAAAAAAGAAAATTATAAATGTTGGAGAGTATATGGGAAAATTGAAAAACTGATGCATTATTGGTGGAGTTACGAATGGATCCAACAAATATGGAAAGCAATTTGGAACTATGCCCAAAGGGCAACCAAATTGTGCATACCCTTTGATCCAGAAATATAATTACTAGGTCTGTATAACTAAGAAATTATAAAAAAAAAAAAAGAAAAGAACCTACATGTGCAAAAAATATTTATAGCAACCCTTTTCATGATAGCAAAATATTCAAAATTGAGTTGGTGCCCATCAATGGTGGAATGGCTACACAAATTATGGTATATGAATGTGATGGAATACTAGTGTGCAATAAGAAAAGATAAACAGGCAAATTTCAGAAAAAACCTGAAAAAACTTGTGCAAACAGATGCAAAGTGAAATGAGCAAATCCAGAAAAACACTGTAATATAAGAAATATTGTATGATGGTCAACTATGAATGACTGAGTTCTTCTCAGCAACATGATGATCCAAGACAAGTACAAAGGACTTAAGATGGAAAATGCTATTCAACTCCAGAAAAAGAAGTCATGGATACTGTACACAAAGTGAAGCATACTTTTTAAACTTACTTTTTTTGCATTTTTTCTTTTGATCTATTTCTTCTTTCATAATTGAGATGAATATGAAAATATGTTTTACATGATAATGCATGTATAATTTATATCGAATTGCCCACCATTTTAAGAAGGGGAGGAGAGAGAGAGAAAAATTTGGAACTCAAAATCTTTTAAAAATTAATGCTAAAAAATGTCTTGACATGTGATTTGGGAAAAATAAAATACTATTTAAAAAAGGAGAGATGATTCTAGGAAGATGGCAGAATAATTCAGAAAACTCCAAACTCTCTAGATTTCCTCCTCCCATAAGCCATGAATGTAGAGTAATAAAAATAAACCAGAGTTGGGGCAGAATAGTGGTCTTCCTGGGAAAACCAGAAAAGATAGAAGGTCTGGCAACAGGGAAGTATAAACACCTCCAGGCTAGTTCCATTGAAACAGCAAGAGAGCCCTGTGGCTAACTGGGGTGTGAGATAGCCTTTGTCCCAACCACAGGAATTTATACCTCCCAGACAATGTGAGAAGTCAGGTGTCTAAGCAGGGGAAAATGCCAGGCCCAGCTGTGCTACTGACATATGGCCCTGGCAAAAAAAAAAGAAAGAAAGAAAGAAAGAAAGAAAGAAAGAAAGAAAGAAAGAAAGAAAGAAAGAAAGAAAGAAAGAAAGAAAGAAAGAAAGAAAGAAAGAAAGAAACCAGTACATGCCTAGTGAGCACAGAAACAATGGAGCAGGGATGCTACTGGCTATGGGCACTTTCAGGAGGGTGATGTTCTTGGTTTCACTTCCAGGCCAGAAAGGAGAATTGAAGGCAGACATAAGGCCCAAGGAATCAATCCCCCATATCCCAAGAAGAGAGATGATTACAAGTTCCTATAAATTAAAAAAAAAAAAGACCAGGCAAAAGAGAAAGAATCCAAGCATAGAAAATTGCTACTGAAATACAGAAGGCTGGGATTCACCTTCAGAGAAGCATAATGAAGCAAAAAAAAAGCCTCTCCTAACCCCTAAAATAAGGTTAAATAGTCAACTGCCCAAAAAAGAATTCATAGAAGAATTTTTAAAAGACTTTAAAAATCAAATGAGAGACATAGAGGAATTATTTTAATAAGAATAACACATGAAAAAAATAGATTATGAAAAGAAAGTCAACCAACCAAAAAAGGAGATCCAGAATCTAAAGGAAGAAAATGACTTCTTGAAAATTAGAATAGGGTAATAGGAAGCCAGAGAAATTCTAAGAGACTGAGAAATAACAAAACAAAATATAAAGAATGAAAAAATAGAGGAGAAAGTGAAACATCTCATAAGAAGAACAACTTATCTGGATAACAAATCAAGAAGAGAAAACATAGGAATAATTAGAATACATGAAAGGTACAATCAAAAAAGATCTTGATACAATAATACCAGAAATATTTAAAGAAAATTGTCCTGAAGTGTTAGAACAAGAGGGGAAATAAAAAATAGAAAAAAAACCCCAACAGATCACCCTCTGAAAGAGATCCTATAAGGAAAACCTATAGGAAAATCATAGTTAAATTCTGAAACCCCCACTCAGGGAGAAAATATTATGAGCAACAAGAAAAAAAGCAATTCAAATATGACAGAGCCACAATTGGAATCACACAAGACCTAGCAGCAGTTACTCTAAAAGACCATAGGTCTTGGAATACTATATGTCAAAGAACAAAAGAATTGGGGCCACAGGCTGAAAATATCATACCTAGAAAAGTTAAGCATAAAACATGAATATTAAGAAAAAATGGATATTTAATTAATTGACAGACTTTAAATCAATAGAAAATTTGACATAGAAGATCCAAGAGAAATATAAGGTAAACATTAAAGACTAATTAGAAGACAATAAGGACAGACTATTTACTTTTTATATGAGGAAATGTAAATTGTATGTCTGAGATTATTATTAGTAATTGGGTAGTTCAAAGAAAGATTGGTGTAGAGCTGAATACGATGTGATACTAAGAAGTAAATAGTCTAGGGAAAGGTAAAAAGAGTAACTATCTTATACAAAGGAGGTGTGAGAAGAAGCACTGACACAGAGGAATTAGATGTGAGAGGAGGGCTGGTAGTTCTGGAATCCTACTCTCATGGAGAATGGGTTAAAGAAGGAACTATACATACATATATAAATATAAATATATAAATATACACACACACATACATATATATACACACACATTATGTATGCATATACATATACATGCATATACATGCATATACATACATATATACATATATATATATATTTACATATATATGTCTTCCAAATTTAGAAAGAAATAAAAAGCTAAGGGGATTGGAAAGGGGGAGAGGATAAGGGAAGGATTTTGCATAGGGGGATAGGTTAATTAATAAAAGTGAAAGGTAGCAGGTAAAAGTAAAATAGAGGAGTCAGGAGACATAGGAACCAGGAAATACACACAAGCATAAAATAAAATCAGGAGTAGTATTTATTGGAGGGAAAAAAAGAAGGGGTAGTAATCATGATCTCAAACAAAGTTAATCTAAAATAGATTTAATCAAAAGAGAAAAATAGGGAAACTACACTGTATGTCAACCCTATTAATATTGTTTTATACTTTTAAAAATAACTAGATAGTATAAGGTTGGAATATTGCTATGGTATAGGAAATGCTGAGTTGGTGGACTTAGAAAAATGTGAAAAGTCTTGGACCTATGAAGGAAGACATCATACACCCTCAGAGGAACAGAGGACTACAAGTATAGTATAATCTTACACAGATGCATGTGAATGTATATGTCCATATATAAGTATGATTATAGATATCTAGTATATGTATTTGTATGTAACTGTATGAATATGTATATGTATACATATATGCACACATGAATATATAGTGTGTGCATATGCATTCATGTATGTATATGTACTTATGTGTGTATATGTATATGTATGTGGGTGTGGGTTTGTATCCAAACTTACTTGGTAGCCTTCTTGGGTGAGAGGAGTGGGAGGAAAAAGAACAAAGTAAAAACTGCACAAGAACAGAAGAAAACCTACAAGGAAGGAAAGAAAAGAAGGACAGTTCAAAGCACAATGTATAGTATTTATTATATATGCTTTTTTGAAATAATCCTCTCATGCTCTGCCATACACATGGAAATATTCCCCCCCCACACACACTATTTTCCTATTTTGTATTTAAGTTTATAATGCTTCTTTTTCTTATTGTGTATTTAAGTTTTGGTATTTAAGTTTAAAATAAATTAATACAAAAGATATATGTATATAAAAAGAAGACTCCCAATGCAGTGGTGATAGTTACAGGGCACTGACGTATGAGGTCATCCAGGAACGAAACTCTTGCTTTTCTCATTGAGTAGGTTGCTGTTTCAACTGTTGCACAAAGAGGTCATGAGGAAGCCAAGTTGTGGAAACTGTTAGCCTACTAGTCTTGTGTAAACACCGTGGAGAGCTAGAGTAGAGAAATAACAATGCAAATCAGAATGGAGGATAGGAGAAAGAAAGTGGGAACACCCAATTAATTAAAAACATGCAACTAATATCCATGGAGGGGTACTCTAGGCTTCAGGAATTTTGACCTAATTCCCTGGTTTTCTGGATTATACTCAAGCAAATTACAGCATAGAATTGTGGAGAATGGCATGCACCATTGCTCTGTCCTTGGCTTTCTTCTACTTATTATTTTTTAGCCACAAGGTATGCTTGCATGCTTTGTAAGTTAAGGTCCAATTGATCATCAGATCAATATCAACATAAACAAATACTTATTAAGCTCATATTACGTGCCAGGTATATCTAAGTTTTGGGGATGCAAATCAGAACAAACAAACAGAAAAAAGTTCCTGCTGTCAAGGAGCTTATGACCCAATGGGGGAAGACAATACCTAAAAGGAAGTTGAAAGGCAGTTGAGGAGAGGGGTAACCTCCAGAGGGTAAACTAAACAAAAGTATGGTATTATTCTTATTAATAGAGTCCAAATCAAGCAGAACATATAGTGGAAAATAATAAGTTGGCTGGGGGAAAACAATGACCTTCTATGAAGAGAGGCTTGGGGAGGAGTTTGCTTCTTTCTTTGCCCCTCTAGACCTCCAATAAAAGAGGAGAAGCAACTGATGGTACTGAAGGGTTGTTGAGTACCAAGCTGAAGTAATCTCCATGGTGATGAGATTTATGGTGATGAGGTTCCCTTGGGAGAAGCACGATCATGTAGTTGAAACCAAGCAGGACAGCTGGTGGTAAGGGGAGAATTGATTGGCAACTTCTGAACCCTCTATAAAGAGAGGTTTTGGAAGGAGATTTTTTTTTTTTCCACTCTCCAGCCCTCTAAGTGTTTCCATTTGTTCTTGGCCACCCACTGTGTTCAGTTCCAGTTAACTTGGCTTCAGTTCTCCATACCTTCTCCATAGGACTGGAAGATGTTCTCCAGAAATTCAAACTGTAACCTCTCTGTAATCAAATATGATTTGGAGGGTCTGGTACTTCACGGGTAATATATTTCCTAATCAGGCTCATTTTTTCATGCTACACACATATAAAGAAGTATATGTTATTTCTTATCTGACCTCTACTAGATTTTAAAAGAAAGGGAGAAAAAAGAAAAAACAGAAGAGAAAGAACCAAGAACAGAACAGAAATCAACACAATTAAAGAAAGTAAATGAAACAATGCAATCCAAGCTGTTTTTCAAGACTAAAAATTAGAAAAGCAATTAGAAAGTATCACCAAAAATAGAAAAGGAACAATAAAAAGCAACAAAGAAAGAAGTTGGTTGTAAACTGATAATATTTTGACTCGAAGTTTGTGTCAGGGTCAGTAGAGAGGCAGAAATAGAGAAGGAGAGACTGGAGGGTCTGAGAGTCAGGTAGGGAGCCACTAGAATCCAGCAAATATGATGCAGTCAAGCAGGGAGTTATAATGAGGTGCCCAGTTTGTATAAATAGGTTGTTTGAGTACTAGGAATCTATGAACCTAGGAAGGAGAGCTGAAGTACAAGCTGGAGTTGTCAAGCCAAAGTAGAAGAAATTAAAAAAAAGAAGTAAGTAAAGTAAAGAAGTCAAGTCATTATCTAGAGATAAAGCCAGGAAATTTCAGGCTAAAGGATGGTCAAAATATATTGTCAGTGGTTATTAGACAGCTGATTTGTAGAGATCACATAATAGGGACCAGAGTCTAGGCAAATAGTCTAGAAACGATGAGGTAGGGAAACAGATTTCTACATATTAGTTAGTCAGGACCAAGACAGAGTCAGGCAACCAGTAATCAAGAAACTATGTTACAATCATGGCTGAGTTTAGATAGTGAGAATTGGAGAACCAGGACCAGGAATGATGCTGATGCTGACCCAAATTTACTGAAACAAATACTCCTTATATACTTCTTTTTGTTTATTTTCAGAATGAAGGACAGATGAGTGGTGGTAAGACCAAATTCACAGGCTGAGAGTAAATTTATGTCACATGAGAATGGATTGAAGAAACTAGGTATGCTTAGCCTGGAAAAGAGAAGAGTTGGGGCAGGGGAGAAGGACATGGTAGAGTTTGAGCAGCTATTGGGGAATAATTAGATTTGTTTTGATTTGCCTCAGAGGAAAGAAGAGAGGGTAATTAGTGGAGACACAAAGAGGCACTATAGCTTTGACACTGAGGAAAACTTCCTTGTAATTGAGCAGTCCCAAACTGGAAGAGGCAAACTTTAAGAGGTGAAGCGTTCCTCCTTGGTCTTTAGGCAGAAGATGACAATCACTTACTATATTTTAGCAGAGATTCCTTTCACACATGGATTGAACAAGATGACTTCTAAGGCCTCTTCCATTCTAAAATTCTATGAATCTGTGAAAGTAGCTATACCAGAGTTGTAGGGATGAGAATTTAGGAAATTTATGATACTTTAGAGGATCATAGATCTATAACTTAAAGGAAACAGAGGCCATCAAGTTTATTCTCCCTAATTTTACAAATGAGGAAACTGAGGCCTAGAGAGGTTAAGTAACTCACTCAAGATCATACAAGTATCATACAATTTAATTATCAGGTGAACTTTAAGCCCACATCCTTTGATTCCTGAGCCAGTCATCTTTCAACCATACCATACTACCTTACATGCTGGCTTCAGAATGTACTACAGTATTGTTTTTTTCAGTTGTCCAAATTCACAAAATGATTAAAGAATCCTAAAAGGAGCTTTTATATATGTATGTAGGCATATGTAGACATATGTATAAATGTATGCACACACATGTGTGTATATTCTATATGTAGTAAACACACATATGTGTGTGTATGCATATGTATAATTATGTATACACATATACAAAATTTTCTCCCTGAATTCCTTCAAAATTGGGGAAAATGGGTCTTTTTCCTGCCACCTGAATACTTCATGATTTCTGAAAATTATATATGTCCAATTGCCTGCCAGGCAAACTAACTTGACAAATCATTTAATTTTTCCTTAATGTCCTCATTCTCATGAAAGTCAGGCAGTTCAAATTTCCCTTCAGAACTCTCATTAGAGCATCTTTGGAATATTAATTACTTAACCATACTTAATTACATTTTGAATCACGTTAATTTAAGTATAATTTACTATACCATAATTTTATAACAATAGAGAAACAAATGCCTTAAGGGAAAAAGATGAAATTCCATTCTTAAAAGAGGTGATGATGTTTTATAGAAATGTTCAGTACACTGTTAAAATAAATGTATTATTCTGAGGGTATGATATTTGAATATATGGACACAAGTGCTCCCTACTTAAAGATCATAATTTAAGAAAAAAATGAACACTGCAGATCAGTTAGATAAAATTATTTTTATATTAAATAAGTTTAATCTAGATAGCCATTACCTTATATATCTGAAGTAATTTTTAAAATAGATTAATCAAGAACCATTCAGGAATGCTACTATAAAGCAAAGCATATATTTGCCTGTAATATAAAATCTCATTTTAAAATATAATATGATAGTACTTTCTAGGAGCAGGGTGACATAAGGGTCAAATCCCATTGGTTCAAATCCCATTTCTGATCTCTAATGGCTATGGAAACCTGGCCCAATCACTTTCCCCACCTCACCTCAGTCTTTTCACTTGTCAGATGGCTATGAGAGCAACTACCTCATAGGATCTTTGTGAGAATTCAATCAGATGTTAATGTAAGATGCTCTATAAAGTTTAAAGTGTTTTGTAAAGGTGAACTATTATTTTTATTGCTGTCATAAAGAGGTTGTTGTCTATCTAATTGAGCAAATTCCCACATCAAAAGCTCCCCAAGTTGATAAAAATCTTAGTTTCTTTTAATATTTATGTAAGATAAAGCTTGATTAGGGCAGTGAAGTAGTGCCGTGAATAGAGTGCCAGGTCTGAAGTTAGGAAGAGTCATCTTCACGATTTAAAATCCAGTCTTGGACATTTACTAGCTGTGAGACCCTGGGCAAGACACTTAACCCTATTTGCTTGAATCTCCTCATTTGTAAAATTAAGCTAGAGAAGCAAATTGCAAACCCCTCCAGTATCTTTGCCAAGAAAACCCCAAATGGAGTTGAGAAAAGTCAGACACTATTGAAAAATAACTGAACAACAATAAAGAACTTTCTTGAAATACCTCTCTATTATCTTTACTAGTGAGGCTTCATCATAGAGTGGACAGTGAGCTGTCCTCAAAGTCAGGAAGACCTGGTTTCAAACCTGCCTCTACCACACAGTGAATCTCTGATCCTGGACAAATGGTTGATGCTCACAGTGCCACCAAGTAACTCTCTGCAAGTTGAAGAAAATTACCAAGAAGAGATATGAAAAGACACCTCTCTTACTTTTTCTCAGAGGAGGGACATCTATCATTGTTGACATATGACGTCAATCCCAGGTTGCTGCATGTGATGTCAACGTGTTGATTTGTTTGGGTGTTGTTTTATTTTTCTTCTCTTTTTCTCTCTTTATTAAAAATAATCTTTACTATAAAGAATAATTCTCTGAGAGAATACAGAGATGAAATTCATAAATATAAACAGCAAAAACTATAAAAACAATTTTACTAAAAAAATGACCAGAGTTACAGAGAAGGTGCCAACCTGACACTGATAAAATTTCATCAGGAAATAACTCCCTAAACCAATTATATCATGGGTCAGGAAAAAAGAGAAAAAAATGCAACTCAATTTAGCTAAAATTTTAAGAGCATCTTATAGTATATTATCATTTATTATAGTATATTATACATAAAATATGTTGCTATGTATTTTGACTTTGAATTGTCTTTTCACTCCAAAATATTGCTATTAATTTTGGTCGTTTTGAGCCATATGCTATTACACTCAACATCCCATCCATTGTAGGGGCTCAATAGTTATTAACCATCAGAAAGTCCAAGAAATCTACAACTCTCCCTTTGAGAGAGTTGAAGGAGAATTCCATATGCCTATAATGTAATCTATAGTGATATAGTTGTTGGGCAGGTGGTGATATAGTGCATATAATGCTATGCCTGGAGTTAGAAAGACCTGAATCCAAATGTGACCTCAGATACTTCCTGAGATCCATCAGTGATTTTTCTCAAGAGTTTCTAAGACCAGTTGTCAAGGATATTTTATAGTGAAGGGGGTTCATACATGAGGTAGGAGGTGAGTAGATGAAGTCCCTTCCAACCCTGGAATTCTATAAATTCATTATTATTACACAAAAAGAAAGCCAAAATAATAATTTCTTTTTTTTAATCCCTCTTTGCTATTTTGTTAGAGATACATGTGAGAAATATCCTGAATGTGGATTCAAAATCTCCTGGTTCTGCTGTAGGCATGTCCCTGAGCAAGTCTCTTAATCTCTGTTGTCTTAGTTTCCTCCTCTGTAAAATGACACTAGTAATCACACCCATCTTCTGTGGCTGTTGTGAGGAACAGATGAGACAATATTTATAAAAATTTGTACCTGGCACATAGTACGTTACATATAATGTTACTCACATTTGTTTCTTTATTTATTTATTATTATACACCTTCCTTCATGCCACCCCAAACATCATAGTCTGATATGTTGGAATTCTCACAGGATATTCATTTAGGTGCTTCCTCTGCCAGCTTGTTTTATTGTTAGCCTAAGATACGAATATCAAGAATGAAATGAGCTAGCACAATGTAATTGCATAGACCTCATGAAGTAGTGGACTTCTTATCACTGAACACGTTTAAAAAATCTGGATGGTAATTTGGAGGCGATATTGTAAAAAGCAATTCATGTACTTAATAGTGGGATAGGCTAGATGGCACATATAATATTTCTGATTTAGTTTAGAGAGAGTTTCTCTATGACCAACCCTGTTAAGGAAATAATATGATATTATTTTACCAATTTGGAAAATGAAGCACAGAAACATTCTAGATTCACTCAACATCTCCTGGCTAGTAAGTTTCAGAATTAGAACTTGAACTCTCTGACTTCAATACCAGTGGATTCTAGATCAGTCAGGTCTTTTCAATGTCTAATATTATGCAATACTATGAATCAGTTTTTGTCAGTCATGTAACACTATTTACTTAGAATCAGAATAATTCCAGATTTAGAGCTCAAAGGGACCTCAGAAATCACCCAGATCAAACCTCTCATTTTTCAGATAAATAAACTGAGACCTGAAGAGGTAAAATGACCTTTCCAAGTTCACACAGGTAACAGAGCTAGAATTTGAATCCAAACACTCTGACCCAAATCTAGAGCTTTTCCCACTGCAGCATTCATGTCTAATCTAATAGCAAAGAAGTCTAAGAAAGGAATCATGCTTTAGGCCTTTCTCTTTGTATTTGTAAAGATAATGATTTCATAGAATTCCTGAGTTGGAAGATACCTAAAAGCTCATCTAGTGTCACCTCTTGACTGATACATGAACCTCCTTCACCATACAGTATCTCTGACGAGTGGTCACAGAGACTCTTGTGAAAATTGTTGATAGATCTCAGTCTTCTTTAGTCTCTATTTAATTCTATAGTAAATAATTATTCTTTTATGATGAAATATAATCACATTAATAATCCTGTCACTATCTTTCAATGCGGTACTAATTCTGAAGACCTTTTGATCCTTAGCTTGGGTTTTAGCAAATTTCCCTTAGACTTGAAGACAGGTACCTTTCAACGGAAGAAGGATTAACTTGAATCAGCAATCTCTCACCACAGGTAAAGTCCAGGGTTTTCTTTCCTGCAGGTTTCTTTTTTTCTGGGGATTATCCATAGATAAGCCATTGGAAATAGTTGTCTGGTTTGTGATTTATTTGAAACCCAAGGGAACCTTTTAAAAAAATCTACATAAGCATTTTTCAAGAACTGAAATGTAGCACTAAGCTGGTAGATATACAAAAAAATAGTGGAGCCCAATGAAAAGAGGGAGGGAGACAGAAGGAGAGAGGTAGGGAAGGGAGGTGAGGGGGGGAGAGAGAAGGAGAAGAAAGAGAGAGAGAAAGAGAGAGAGACAGAGAGACAGAGAGAGAGCGAGAGCGAGAGCGAGAGAGAGAGAGAGAGAGAGAGAGAGAGAGAGAGAGAGAGAGAGAAAGAGAGAGAGAGAGAGAGAGAGAGAAAGAGAGTTTTAGAAATGTTTCCCCTTTTAACTGAAGAAATTACCAACCATCTTCATTTTCATATGGACAGAAGTCTCCAAAAGCACAAGAGCCATGTTTTGAGAATGTGATCCTTTATAGCCAGTCCACAAGCTCCGTGGGATTTGATCATGGTTTCATGATAAGTCTGTGTAAGTAATTTGTTATCTTTGTAAACATTTCCACAAACCAACAAGAGATTTATATTAGAAAGGGGGTGAAAACTCAACATTCATATCAATGTCTTGGGAGGAGAACCTTTACTCTTTAATCCTCTATTTTCATAGCTTAAAAAATAATGCATTTTTAAATAAATTAATTTATTTTTAGTTTTCAACATTCACTTCCATAAGCTTTAAAGTTTCTCCACCTCCCCTCCTCTCTCCCCAAGATGGTGTACAAACCAATATAGGCTCTACATATACATTCTTTTTAACGTATTTTCACATTTTTCATGTTGTATAGAAGAATTAGAATGAGTGGAAGAATCATAAGAAAGAAAAAAACAAAATAAAACAAAAAAAGAGTAAATAATTTGCTTTTATCTGCATTCAGTCTCCAATAATGCATTTTTAAAAGAAGCAAAGTCACTTTTATATCATCATAAGACTAGTCCATTGTGCAGCTAAGCAAAACATAATGCTGTCTTTGATCTATCTACTTCAAGAGACTCCTCAAAAGTAGGCTGTGCTTATCTGAAACCTTTCAGGGGCACCTGTGAATTCTGAGCAACGACCTCTTCCTGGATAGCTACCTTGCTATTGATTCACATTTATTTATGTTCTCTTCCTTTGCAAACTGGTAGTTAAATGAATTCAAACACAATTGCTACTCTGGTTTGGAGAATGTCGTTGACTAGATGAAATACTTATTAGACCTGTGATAGCTTTTCAACTTCCAACTGAGGGAACACCCTCCAGCAATTCACATCAGCAGCATTTCTGCAACTTACAGAAAAAGAATTTCCTCGAGCATGAAGAAGCCTAGGGACTTGCTGAGGGTTATACAGACAGGCACAGGTCTTACGCCCAAGTGTATCTGGCTTTGAGGCTATGACCTCTCTATCCATGATGTTAGGCTAGCTCCCAATCAAGACAATTTATCTACCATTTTTCTGAGCTTTACATAGGAAGCTAATGTTGAATTCCAACAGGAGAGATCCACATGGATTTATATTCCTTGTATTTATCTTACTTCTAATTCCCTTATTCCTTTTTCTTCTTGAGATATTAAGTAGAAATGTGAACTTTTTTTTAAATGGGGCTTTTTGATAAGTATCATAAAAAGATATGCATTTTTGGATATATAACTTCTTACACTGAAATTACTACTCAATTCAATTCAATCCAACGAGCATTTATTAAGTCCTTCCCATGTATGTTACATTGTTCTTTATGGTTATTCTCTTCTACCAATTTTAAATTTGAACCAAACTATCCTTCCCACTTGGGCAGCAAGGTAGCACAGTGGGTAGAGTGTTGTGCTTGGAGTCAGGAAAACTCATCATTCTGTGCTCAAATCTGGCTTCAGACACTTAATAGTTGTACGACCCTGGGTGAATCACCTAACCCTCTTTGCCTCAGTTTGCCCATCTGCAAATTGAGCTGGAGAAGGAAATGACAAAGCCCTCCAGTGTCCTTACTAAGAAAGCCCCAAATAAGAGGTAGACGTGACTGAAACTACTGAGCAATAAAATATCTTTCCTGCTTGCTGTTCCCTGTACTGGGCATTTTATCTTCTCTCTCTATGTCATTGCAAAGGCTGAACCTCAGTTTCAAAAACGCTTCCACCTCATCTCCATTTCTTAAAATCCTGAACTTCATTCAAGGTTCAGTTATGAGTCATCCCCTATCAGAAGTTATTCCTAACATGCCTCATAGTTGCTCCTTTTTCCCTCCTCAAGTTATTGCATTTGTTTACATGTTATATCACACCCTACCGCCCACCCCCACAGACCCATAGAGTGCAAGCTTCTTGAGGGTAGAAAGAGTTTGGGTTTTTGTCCTTTTTAATCCCATCTATCTCAGGACATCCTGCATAATAAATATTCAACATATTCCTGTTGGATCTAACCAGATTGAATTGTTTGTGTTAAAATAAACTTCTCTAATTTATGTCAAAAAATTGCCGACAAGGGAAGCATAAATGAACATCAGTTCCTGAGAAAAGAAAATACAGGTCTTTAGTTGAATGCTAGATTAGAATGAGTCAACAGTATGATAAGATGATCTAAAAAGCTAGTATGAGCTGTAGCTTCATTAAGAGTAGTATAGTTTTCAGACTAGAGTCCCACTGTATTCTGACATCACATATGGTCAGACCATTTCTGAAGTGATATGTTTAATTCAAGTCAACATATTTTAAGATGAACATTTAATAAACTAAAGCATAAACTAAGATACAACTGAATTTCATATATATATATACACACACATGCATATATATATATACATATATATATATGCATGTGTGTGTGTGTGTTTAGATATGGATATACAGTTATATAGATATATGATAGGAAAGTTGAAGAGCTGGTGAGTGGAACCAAAGAAAAGTAGATTGACATACTCCATCCAGGCACAATGGCAGAGTTCATTTGATTTTGGTTAATGACTATAGAACTGGGGAATAAAGGGGGTCATTCCTGACTGGAAACATTGCTTAGGCTGTGGGGGAGATGACTGAAGAAGAGGGAGTGAAATCAAACATGTCTGGGGATTCATTAAAATAATGTTCCAGGACAGGAATTCCCTAATCATAGAGTGGGGTCCTTGGTCACAAGTTCTTTAATGGCATGGTCTATTGTGAGGGAGATGAGTTGGTTGTTGATATTGTGGCAAAGTTTGCCTTAAATAAAGTCTATTAAGATTGTGAGACTACTCAAGCCTTTGTCATATACAGAACAATTGAAGCAACTGAAAAGGTAACATTAAAGAAGAGAGTTTCTGAGCATTGGTCAGTTGGGTAGGCCTTGAATAGTAGTAAGCAATTACTATGGTCAAGGCATTGTCTCAGCTAGTCACCAAGTCAGGGATACTGACCCTTGAGGATCAGGTAATCTACTAACTGTAATGTCCACTATTTGTTTTTAAGTATTTTAAGGGTTATCTTACAGAAGATGAATTAAACTTATTTTGTACAGTTTCAGAGAGTAAAAAAAAAATTTCCACTGAGTAGAATTTACAGGAAGGCAGAGTTCATATTAATATAAGAAAGGATTTCATCACAACTAGAGCTGACTTGAGATGGAAAAATCTGACCAATGAGGTGGTGACTGCCCTGCTATTGGAAATATTCAAACAGAAATTGAACAGTCATTTACTGGGTATGTTGTATGGAGAATTCTGGATCAGATAGAGTTGGATATCTCTTGAAGTTCATTCAAGTTTGTGCCTCTGTGATTCCTCTCCTCCTCATTTTGATAAATAAGTTTCTGTTCCTTCAAGATGAATGGTTTTAGAAGGACAAACAGTATTTTATAGAAACACGATCATTCTTTAAATAAACTTTAAATCATTCACTTTTCATTCCATGGAAAAATAGATAAGAGATGTTCAACATGAATAGAGGCAACATAATAAATGTCATAAAAGAAACACTAATGAATTTTCTTTCTTTCCCCATAAACTTGCAGTGTATTTAAATGTGTAATGGAGGAAAGGGGGCAAATAAGGGTCACAAAGAGCAAAGTTCCATGGAGATTTGCCTGAGTAGGATGGGAGTGGAGAAAAAAAAATGAATGTATTCAAAATAATTAAAAATAAAAGTGGAGAGTAGTAGTGAGTGTACTGAAGGATAATTAGGCTTGTAAGGAACAAAACATATTAGTGAAAAGAATATCAAACTCATCTAACCTCTCCATCCATAAAAAATGATAATAAAAGTCAAAGCAAGGCCTTCCAAGTACTTGTGAAGAGAAGCTAAAGCCAATGGAAAACTGAAATGGTTTGGGGAAAATGAGGGTGTTGAACATGTGTGCTCATCTTGGAAGGAATCAAGAATAATGCAAAAGGTAAAACAGGCTAAACTGCATCTCTAGTTTTCTCTGCTTTGGAAAATAAAAAAAACAAAAAAACAAAACAACCAAGGACTAGGGAGTCATTTACTTCCCTGTGCAAGCAAGGCACTAGAGAAGTTATTTTAGTTGCTCAGTGTTAGCCATTAAGCTAAGGTCCTTGTGAACCAGATCTGTGCAGAGAGGGATATTAAGGATCATATGGGAATAGAGGGCAGGGTTTTTGGAAAGAGATAAGAATGTATGCATATCTAAATATTCTGAAGTAATTCCTTTAAAACCTAATAGGGGAAAAAAAAGTTTTGTTTTAATTCACCAGCCCTCTAATCTTCAAAGCAGATCAATGCTCTAAATAGCCTTCATTTTTAACCTAGAGATGTTGTTTAATCTGTAAGTCATTTCTGTAGTGCTGGAAAACTGAAGTCTTGCTAAGCAATATTGGGAAGAAGACAATACTTGTTTTTTGAAGTCTCTCCATTTTGACTTTTAAGTTCTCTTTACCTAGTGTACTTTGAACAAATGTCATGTCTCCCTTAGTCTTTAGGATAGTGATTCCCAAGGATCCACAAATGGGGCCACAGGCAATTAGACTCTTTCTACCCCCTTTCCTTCATCAAAACTATCTTATCCAAAGTCCAGATCCTTCTAAGCCTGGCTAGATAATTACTAAAGTGACAACGGGTGATAATAGTGAGATGCAATTAGTATTCTCAGGTAAGATATTCAAATTTCTTCAGGGACTTCTTGCAAAGTGTTTTTTCTTGATGTCATTGTTTTTCATGACAGTCATTTACAGATATACTGACCCCACTACCTATTGACTCCATCTTTTGAAACAAGGAAAAACAAAACATTTGTTAAATAAAACAGACCAACAAAGCAATCATTCTTCACTTATAGTTTCCTAACCAGAAGAAGAATAAGTCTTTCAACCCTTGTTCACTGAAAGCAAGATTTTATTGCATTTAAGCTGAATTCATCCCACTGTGGTGACCCACACATGTAATCTCTGTTACTAGGGGAAGCTTAGGTAGATAGATGGCTTTAGTTCTATGCTTCAACTGAGCTAAACCTGATAAAGATATCTATCTGTATTAACACTGATATCAATACGGTGAACCCAGGAGCAAAGGGCCGTTAGGAAGTCTAAGGAGAGATATACTGGCTCTGGTTTGAAAACTAAGTAAGTTAACATCAATGTGGATCTCTATTTGTATGGGGCCAATGAATGACCCTCTGCTTCCATCCTGAGTGAGAAAGGGAGACCCAAACTGCAATGAGGAAATAAACAAACAACAAGAAATAAATGAATGGATGGACATATAGACAAAATTGAGCTACCTTTTCAGGATGTTTTTCTTTTATATTACTGAAGTCATTGAATATATTGATTTCTTGATTCTGCATTCTTTTCCCTGCATCAGTTCATCCAAGTTTTTCAATATTTTTCTGAACTCTTCATGTTCATCAAATTCCATAGTGCAATAACTGTACTTTATTGCATTCGCATGAAACATTTTGTTTAGCCCTTACCCCATCACAATAAGCATCCATTTTGTTTCTAGTATATTGCTACCACAAAGAGCACTGATATGATTTTTTTTGTATATACAGGATCTTTCTGTCACTGATGTCCTTGGAGCATATATTCAATAGCGAGATCACTGGGTTGGAAGAGTATAAGCAGTTTAGTGGTTTTTCTTGCATAATCCCAAATTATTTTCCAAAATGTGTTTGTCTTCCTGTAGTTCCTCCAACATTGACCGCTGCCATCTTTTATCTTCATTGTAAGTCTAATAAGGGTGAAGTGAAATCTGTTACTTTAATTTGCATTTCTCTTATTAGTGAATTGTTTGATTTTTTCCCCCTTTGGGTATTGATCATTTACATATTTTTCTTCTGAAAATTTTTTGTTCATATACTAATACCACTAAACTATTGAAAAATACAGAAACATTCAATTATTTAATCTCAATTAACATAACTAATGACAGACTGATGGGAAAAAGGAAGGGGATTTTCAGAGGAAGCAGGGCCTTTTGTTGTTGTTAAGTCATTTCAGTTATATCTGACTCTTCGTGGTCCCACTTGGAGTTTTCTTGGCAAAAATATTAAACCAACTTGTCATTTCCTTCTTTAGCTCACTTTAACTATGAGAGAACTGAGACAAACAAGGTAAAGTGACTTGCCCAAGGTAATATAGCTATTAAATGTCTGAAGCCATATTTGAACTCTGATCTTCCTGATTCCAGCCACAGTATTTTCTCTACTGTGCCACTTGGCTGTGAGGACTTTTAGAGGTCCTCAAATCTTTTATTCAGAAAAAAAAGTACCACAACTCAGTGGTGAACAGTAAACATTATGGTTTAACTTCTCCAAGAGAAAAAAGAAATGAGTCTAAAGAAGTAGAAGAAAAAACTGAAATTGGCATGGCTAGAAAAGACTCTAGAGAGATAGAAGGTAAATATATTGCTTACTATACATACTAACAAAGGCAGGATTATACCATATAATAATTGGTTGAAGGAACTGAGAACGTTTAACTCAAAAAAGAGAAGACTTAGGATGAGCGTAATAACTGTCTTCAAGTATTTGAAAGGCCATGATGGGGTATAGGAATGGAAATTATTCTCCTTGGTCCCAGAGGAGAAATCTAAAAGGATGACTGAATGATTCATAGAGGTATATTTTTCCCTTAGTAGAAAAGGCACTGGGCTTGGAGACCAGAGGAAACTGGGTTGCATTCCACCTCTGACATTTATTCCTTGATCCTGAGTGATTACCCTAAGCCTCAGTTTTCCTCATCTGTAAAATGGTAATGAAGGAACTACATCATGGAGCTGTTATGAGAATGAAATGAGATGATGCATATATTTTAAAAAGCTGAAAACATTACTTCATTTTCAGTTGTTGCTGCTGCTGCTGCTCCTAGGGCTATTGCTCCTCTTCCTCTTCCTCCTCCTACTGCTACTACTACCTAGGATTTCATAATATAGGGACCTCATTGTGAAGAAATATTACCAAAGAAGATTAACAATTACTCTACAATTTACAACCTTAGAGAATTGCTCAAGGTATTGAGCAGCTATTGTATTGAGTGACTTGCTTGGGGTGGTACAGCCAATATGTGTGAGAAGTGAAAATCAAATCCAGGAGTCCCATTCTCCAAAGTCAGTTCTCTATCCATGATATCACACTGCCTCTAACATCATCATCATAATTTCGTTCTCTTTCATTTTCTGAATTGATAGAGTTCAAATGCGAAAGGTAAGATAAATCATTATCCTATTATTCTTGTTTTTTGCTTACTTTTTAGTAAGTTATTGCCTGGGAGGATAAAAGTATTATTAATCATTATTATTCATGAAAGTGTAGGAATTCAGCCTCACTTTCTGTAGATTCTAAAAGCATCTTCTGTACAACTTAGCAGACAGGATGATGGAAACAATATCTACTTCTTCTCATTTCCAACAGATTTTAAATTCTTCTGCTAAGTCCCAATATTTTAAGAGCTTTGGATTCTACATAGCAGGGATCATGTTGCTTGATATGGAAACATTTATTAAAATACTGTTCTTCATTTATTTGTATGTATAAGCAATTATAGTTGACACTTTGTCTGGGATAATGCTCCGATGCTAAGACAGTTGACCTGTTGAATGCTCAAAGATATATTGAGACTTTTATTTTTATGGTTTAAATATTTGTCATCAGTTGACATAGAGGAGTGAGCTTCAGGTATATAATTCCAACCACTTAAGCATGTCTTTCTAGCTATTTGTAAGATCTAAATTTTTGCAATCTGTAGATATATATTTTGCAGTTTCTTTCATTTTCATGCTAAATCTATATTGCTCAATAAGACTGAGCTCCGTGAGACTGTTTTCATCAATCTATTTCCATGAATAAGTTTACTTGACAGTCATTTCATTGATGTATTTGTTTTGTATGTATGTTTGTTTGTTTACTTATTTACTTTTGCAGAGAGGAGGCACCACATGGGTTGAGTTCATCTGAGTGTTGCCTACAGAATGCCTTTTGCTTTCACTCTTGATCTTAGTCATTTAAGAGGCTCAATATGGAGGTAAACCAATAGTAGTTACATTTATTAAGTCCAGAAGTCTATATAAGTCTGTATTATTACTCTGTTATGTCTGTTCAGGAAATATTTCTGCACATTTTAACATGTTTATCAGATAGTTTAGAACCTTTGTCACTCTTCTTTCTTCTTGTTGGGGTTTTGTTAATCTTTGGATAGTTGCCTGTCACGGATGAGCCATGTGATTTTTTTTAAGATTATAGGATTTATGTTTGGGTAGGTTCTAGATCCATGGCTGTACATTTTAATATTTAAAAAGCTTATGTTAAGGTTGGTATTACAAATGTACTGATTATTCTAAATATATTCTTCTTATTCTTCTTAATAACTGGAATTTCTTTGAAGTGGAAAAGCCTTCCTTTGGAAGTGGTGAGTTCTTCAAACTACAGGTCTCCCAACTACTTGTGGGAAATGTTGTAGAAAGGATTCATTTGACCACCAACCTCTGAGCTTTTGTGACCTTATAGAAGAGCAGGAATATGCCCTACTAATAATGAAAGTACTAGTTTTCAAAGTGTTAAAACTCACAAGGCATGAAAGTATAACATAATTACTCACAATATCCAAGCCATGAGCTTAGTTTCTAAAGACCTGGAGAGTATGGCTATAAATCAGCTGTGGGATCATGATTTTTGTTCAAAGATCAGTGACAATTCTATGCAACATAATGTATTAATATAGCCACATGGGTTTGAACAAAACCACAGCAGTTCAGAATGATGTGCCCCTAGTGACTCCTTAATCTTCCTGCCTCATGATGCTCCCAAGACTCCAAGGCACCATGTCCATGGTACAACACATATGCCACATTAATTATTCTTTACTAAAGACCAACCAAGGGTCCAAGTACACAACACAGCAGAAGGCGACAAAGGAACACCAAATAAATTATTGCTCTCTTGTTGTTCCATAATTGTTGTTCAGCACAGTTTTGAAAAATTCTATAATCCCTCCTTGTATATCAATTTGAAGATATTGGCACGTCCTTTATCATAACCAGCTGACCTGACTTCATCTGCCTCTTAAAAGTAAAGCCACATGTCTTATTAGCACTTCTCTGCCATGTGGCAAATCATTCAGCCCCATTCTTCCATTATGATTTGATACCCCAAACATTTGTTCTGCATAAATTATTAGGGATTATTTATATCTGGAAGTGATTGTTGAGATTGCAGGGAGAAAAATGGTCATAAGAATATAGTGAAGCCTAGAATTGACTTTGAGACTTCTGAAGAGAGGATTTCTATTAGAATAGCTCAGAGAGATAAAAGCATTTTTCTATGACAGACATTCAAATTAGTCTAATTGGCCCAATGTCAAATTAAATTTTTGGTCACACTAATTTAATATGTCCATATTATGCTAAAGAGAAATAAAGATGGGGATCAGCCAACGTATTATCATGATCTTACCTGCAAATGCCCATTGTGGGAGTGGAGTGTTCCTAAAATCAGAAAAGCAGACCTATGCAGCAGAAAGGCAACAGCTTTTGCCAATAGCCTTGCTGAGGGTATCAGTCTCTGTCCTTCATTAAGTTTGCCTATAAACAGTTCATATACAGCAGATCAACTCTGATCTCTAGGTTATCATCTTCTAAAGTGGCCCTCATGGACCAACTGTGTTGTCAGAAAAGAGTTCAAAAATAAGCCTGTGAGAGTACCATGTGATGGAGCAATACAGCTCTGAAGAGAGTGGTTGCCTGGGTGACTTTCTCCCAAATCTTTTTTTTTTGTGCTTTTCTCTGTTTGTCTTCCTGGAAAAAGTATACTACATTGGACTACACTATAATTTGCTAGTTCCTTTTAAGAAGAAACATATCCCAAAGCACCTGAGTAGCAATGATTGGTATAGTAAAAGGTCATCAGCACTTTAACAACATTTTCCTGAGAGCTTTCTTCTTTTCTCAGATATCTCACTTTTAAAAGTATCACAACCCCAGCAACCGGAATTTATTTGTTGCACCTTCTTTGAGGTAGATGTGAAACTTTGTGGATGAGAATTGTGGGGAACTGAGTTCTGAATGTAACTGTAAGCCTATGTATCAGGCTGGGCAGAGCTCACATTTTTATGAACTTGTGTGTATTGGCATTTAAGTTTATATATAGAGCCAGTGACAAACATTCATATACGGTAATATAACTACAATTTTAGTAGATCTGCACCTTTTTGCCTACTATTTACAAGATGACCAGGGAGGAGAACAAAGTAGGGAAAGGGTTGTGGTTGTTATTCATTTTCAGCTGTGTTTGACTCTTCTTGACCCCATTTGGAGTTTTCTTGGCAATGTAACTGTAGTGGTTTTCCATTTCCTTCTCTGAATCATTTTACCAGTGAGAAAACTGAGGCAAACAGGGTTAAAGATCACACAGCTAGTTAAGTGTCTGAGGTCAGAATTAAACTCAGATCTTCTTGACACTAGACCCAGCACTCTATCCACTGAGTCACTTGCTTTCCTTAGGGAAAATATTTGACTCAATTTAAGTAAAATCCATGAAGGTAAAGTGACGTTTTTGTATAATGGAAAAGAGCAGTGGATTTGAAGTCTGAAGATTGGGTTTCAAATACTAGGTCAGGCATTGCAATTATGGGAAAGTTACCTCATATCCCTTGGCCAACATTTCCTCATATCCATAAAAGAAACTTGACTGAATGATCCCTAAATTCACTTCCAACTATCAATATATGATCCTATGAATATGGCATATGCAGATAATGGTATTAGATACTAAGGATGGAACAGAATGAGGATGGAAAAAAAAGAACAAAGCAATAAAGTTACTGTGGTTGTCATCATGAATGTATAGTCTCACAGAAGAACAGAAAGTAAACATTTATGAGTACAATGCAAAACAGCCCAAAAAAGTACATAGGGAAATTACAGACAAAATACTGTGTGAGGTCAGAAAATGTAAAGGTGGCTTTTGAATAGTGAAATTAAGCAATGGTTCATGGAGAAGATCATGTTTGATGTCGGTCTTGAATGATAGGTGAGAATTCAATGCACAGAGATGGGAAAGATAAAAATTCCAGAAATAGAGAATGATACAAGCAAAGGTAAAGGGGTAGGAAAACTGGAATGTATGTAAAAATGCACTGTCAGTTCAATGGGACTGGAATTTAGGGTCACTGATGGGAAATTTGTGGGTTAAGTATAAAAAGGTTGAGTGGGACTAGATTTTTGCAGAACTTTTACTTCAATGCTAAGCAGTCTGAACTGTACTTGGCTAGTGAAAAGAAAGGCAATAAAAAGTTTTTTAATAGAGAAGTGACCTTATCAGAAGTCCAAAATGATAGCTTTGGACTAGATGACCTCTGAGGACCCTTCTAGTTCTCAAACTATAAAGCTATAAATCTATATACAGTTATGCCTTCCACATCAAAGGGGATGAGGAATTGGGTCCCCCCAATCTGAAAAATCTGCCTAAAATTTTTCACCCCTCCCTTCTTACTAAAGAAGAAGTCTTCCAGCTTTGTATATTTCCTTCTCTTTTTTCTCGATATTATACAATAGTATACATATATTTTATGAACTTCTGAGGTTCTAAACTTTTTCTCTGTCATTTGCTGACCTTCATGTGTCATCTGAGGTTTCCACAAAACTCACAGAAAATTCACATTTGATTTCTTATGCCAACCCTGGGACATATCAAAACCACAATGGACAAAGTTGTGGTGTGGAAGGGATGGCTATAGAAAACATTAATCCAGATGCATATGGATGACAGAATGGAGCAAGAAGAAATTAGAACAATTCATCAATCAACAAGGACTTATTAAACACCAGTTGTGTGCCAAGGCTCTCAATATCTCTGCTCTGTATACAAAAGTCAAAGCCAAAATGATCTACTTGTCTTTATTTCTCCTAGGTAAAATGAAAGTTTCTTAAGGGCAAGTGGCATTTCATTTTTGTCTTTGTATCCCAGCACTTAGCACAGTGTCTGTCATATAGTAGCAGGTTCTTCATACATTCTTGTTGAATGAATATGTTTATTTATACATTCTTAATGGCATATGAAATGATCAGCTTGGTTAGAAGTGCCTCTTAATGTTGAGTAACTGTACTTTTTCAATTTTGATTAGGTCAAATTTTTCCAAAACTATATTACAATTCATATAATTTATTTTTGTAAATATTTTTATTAAATTTTCAAAGTTCTGAAATAAGAACAGTGAAATGAACTACACCCAGTGCCTTACAGTCTAGGCCTTTATGTATTAAAACTTCAGTTACCTTCTGTTCATACTAGGCCATGTGGTACCTATATTTTAATATTGCTGCTTTTCATCATCTATTGTCTAAGCCTGACTCCCAGAACAACAGGGAGGTGATCTCATAACCACAGGTGCTATCTTTGCCTTTTCCAGAGGTTTTATTTGTATCTGAATGACATAACTTCCCAGTAATTTCTACTCTTTCTTGCTCAATTATTCAGTAATCATGCATGGAGAGTTATGTTAAGCCAAGTATTTTAACATGAAAATATTAATGGGAGGAATAAAACCATGATGGCCAAGTACAAATGGGGACCTGCCTGGGCAATCCCCACAAATCCCTCAAAATACCTGTAAAAATGACTCTAAACAAATTCTAGAGCAGCATAAGCCACAAAATGACAGAGTGAAACAAATTTCCAGTCCCAGACAATCTAGAAAGCCAACATCAAGGGTCTATTACACCAGACTCAGAGTGGAGCATAGGCCAGCATGGGCCTCACCAGAGAAGGCAGGGCTGAAGCAGACCTCAGGGCACTGAATCACTAGAAGCTACAGTGGTTTCCAGGCTTCTCAACCCACAAAAGTCAAAGGTAGCTTCAAAGTTTAGTGGGAAAGCTCTCTCACCTGGGTGAGAGAGGAACTTGGTCCAGGACCAACCACAGCATGAGGGTAACAGCAGCCAATGTAACCATAATGGCTGATTCTGGAGCTCTCAGGCTACAGATGGTGGGGAAATCAAATGGTTAATCTGGGTTGCAGTCCTGGGTGGAGGTCCTATGGCAAAGAGGAGCACTGGTATGGTAGAGCTGGTGGAGAGGGAATCTTATTCACAATTTCAGGACAGAAAGAAGTGCCTATTGCTGCTCACAGACCAGAGTGCAGACCAGGAGAGGAGTAAACAGCTCTTCTTTGTCCATACCACTTTGGAGGAAGTGAAAATGTACAGGTCCCTAGAGATATCTCTGAAAACAGCTGTACAAAACCTCTGAAACATGAGGCAATGCACTCTTCACTTAACAAAGAACTCAAAAGTCAAGTAATTGGCTTGGAAAATGACCAAAAAGGAGGAAAAAATAAGACTATAGAAGGTTACTTTCTAAAATGTATTTTCTTACAATGAGGAAGATCAAAGCTTATAATCAGAGGAAGACAGCAGGGTCAAGGCTCCTACATACAAAGCCTATAAGGAAAGTAGGAAATTATCTCAGGCCATGGAAGAGTCAGAAAGGATTTTGAAAACCAAGTAAGAGAAGTAGAGGAAAAACTGGGAAGAGAAATGAGAGTGATGCAAGAAAATCATAAAAGAATGAGTTAACAGTTTGCTAAAGGAGACCCTCCCAAAAATACTGAAGAAATCAGCATCTTTAAAAATAAACTGACACAAATGGCAAAAGAGGTCCAAAAAGCCAATGAGGAAAAAAATGTCAAAAAGTAGAATTAGCCAAATGGAAAAGGAGGTCCAAAAGTTCACTGAAGACAATAGTTTCTTCAAAATTAGATTATGGCAAATGGAATCTAAAGACTTTATGAGATATCAAGAAATTATAAAATAGAACCAAAACAATGAAAAAATAGAAGACAATGAGCAATATCTCATTGGATAAAAACACTGACTTGAAAAATAGATCCTGGAGAGTTAATTTAAAAATTATTGGTCTACCTGAAAGACCATGATGAGAAAAAGAGCCAAGATATCATCTTTCAAGAAATTATCAAGGAAAACTTCCCTGATATTCTAGAACCAGACAGTAAAATAGAAATGGAAAATATGCATTGATCACCTTCTGAAAGAGCACCTCAAAGGAAAACTCCTAGGAATATTTTAGCCGAATTCCAGAGTTCCCAGGTCAAGGAGAAAATATTACAATCATCCAGAAAGAAACAATTCAATCATAACCCAAGATTTAGCAACTTCTACACTAAAGGAATGGAGGGCTTAGAATATGATATTCCAGAGGTCAAAGGAGCTAGGATTAAAACCAAGAATCATATACCCAGAAAAACTGAGAATAATACTTCAGGGAGAAAAATAGAATTTCAGTGAAGTAGAGGACTTCCATGTATTCTTGTTGAAAAAATCAGAGCTGAATAGAAAATTTGAATTTCATATACAAGGATCAAGAGAAATATGAAAAGAAACAGAAAAGAGAAGCCACAAGTAACTCATTAAAGTTGAACTGTTTACATACCTACATGGAAAGATGATATTTGTAACCCATGAAACCTTTCTCAGTATTAGAGTAGTTAAAGGGAATTCCACACACATACACACACATACACACGCATGTGTATACACATGTGTGTATATGTATGTATGTATGTGAGCATCACATAAGTGGAGATATATGTATGTATGTGCAGAGATATATAAGTGTAGATATAAGTGTAGAGCTAAATATGAAGAGAGCATACCTAAAAAATAAAAATAAGTGTTGAGAGGAATGTACTTGGAGTAAGAGAAAGGGAGATGCAGAAT
This sequence comes from Notamacropus eugenii, assembly GCF_028372415.1. Lineage (NCBI taxonomy): Eukaryota > Metazoa > Chordata > Mammalia > Diprotodontia > Macropodidae > Notamacropus > Notamacropus eugenii. The sequence goes on from NC_092876.1 coordinate 190,073,391, forward strand.
ATATGTAATTAATTTCATGTAAATGAGGCGAGAAAGAGCTTTTACAATGGAGAGGAAGAGGGAGAAAGTGAAAGGAATAAGTGAGCCTTACTATTTGTTGGATTTGGCTTAAGGAAAGAATAATCCACATTCAATTGGGTATGGAAGTCTAGAGTACCTCCAGAAGGTCAGGGAGAAGGGAATAGGAGAAAGAATATAAGAAAAGGATGGGAGACTGAGGAAAGGGGTAATCAGAAGCAAACACTATTGTGGGGGGACAGGTCAAGTGAGAGAATGGAGGGCAGTGCAAGGTAGAGGAAAATGTGGTTAGTCTTTTGCAACATGACTGTTATGGAAGTCTTTTGCATGGCTACACAGTTATGACCTATATTGAATTGCTTGCTGTCTCAGTGAAGGTGGGTAGGGAGGGAGGAAGGGAGAGAATATGGAAATCAAAGTTTTAAAAATGAATGTTAAAAATTGTTTATGCATGCAGCTGGAAAATAAGTTATATGGAAATGGGGTTTAGAAATCTATTTTGCCCTACAGGAAAATAGAGGGGAAGGGGTGTAATGGTAGTTGAAGTGGGAAGATCTTTGGTAATCATTAATAGACCCATGTGACCTGCCTGGGTCACATGGAAGTCTGAGTCACATGAGCCTATGGTGGGAAGAGTTTACTGAATGAGTGAAACAGGAAGGGTGGAACAGGAAGAGGTGGAGATAGAGCAGAGCTGAGAGGAAATTGGTCAGAGAGCAGTTAGAGCTAGGAAGGATGCAAGCAAGCAGGCAATTGGCTAGCATGAGTGAAAGAGCTTGTTTGTGATTTTGTTTAAGGTAGCCTGATTATGATTTATTTAATGGAACTAGTTTATGGGAAGCATGGCAGGGAAAGGCTTGGGGATGATGTTGCCCTCTGCATTGTTATTATGTATATATTATGATGAATTTGGCTTTCTGGTATCTGAAAAAATGTATTGCTTCTCTCTTTCATGTGGATAATCTGTTGTATTTCCCAATTCTGAATTGTGCTGGGATATTCATGGCTACCATAGGCATTGTGAATATCATGTTGGTGCTACAGGGGGATGGAAAAAGAATGGGGGTGATCTAATGGAGGGCAGATTGGGGAAAGGAGTAGTCAGGGTGCATGCTGTCCTGGGATGAGGGGAGGGGAGAGATGAAGAAAAAATTTGGAATTCAAAATCTTGTGGAAGTCAATATTGAAAACTAAAAATAAATTAATTCTATTTAAAAAATTGAATAATAACAAAGAAATAGAAAATAATATATTAATAGGCATTTGAAATTTTAACACTTATCAGACCATGGTGTACTTCCCAAGGCACTGGAAGAAGATTGAACTGAAAGAGAAAAATATTTTGGAGAAAGAAGATGTTACTTCTTTTGATCAGAAAAGTGTTTTAAAATGGTTTTATTTGTTGCTTTTGGGATCATCCTTTCTGAAGAGAATGGAAAAAAAAAAACTATTCATGCTGCTATTACTAGTGATTTAGTTCTTTCGTTTAAAATTAAGTTCCTTTCTCTCTCTTCATATGATACTTATTCAATCTATTTACACACAGTTTTAATGTCAGATGCTAGTACAAAATGTAGCAGTCCAGATGTTGTATATACTCTCAAATAGGAACACCTGGTGCCTTAAATAAGAAAACACGATGCCATAAAGGTTTTCTATGAGTAAGAATGTCTATTAAACATCCTCCTTGCCTCAGATGTACATCAATCATTTATCTACAATAGCTGTCACATACAAATGCTCTTTGTCTCTGTCTCTCTGTTCCTGTCAGTCTTTGTATCTGTCCATCTCTCTGTCTCTGTCTCTGTCTCTCTGTTTCTCTGTCTGTCTCTGTCTGTCTCTGTATTTGTCTCTCTGTTTCTCTGGGTCTATGTTTGTGTCTGTCTGTCTTTCTGTTTGTCTCTCTCCTATCCACCTTAAATTTTATTACGCCTTGTATGCATTTTGTTTTTCTTCATGTACGTTCTGGTTTTCCCCTAGAAAAATGTAAGGCCCTCAAACGAGAACCATTTCATTTTTGTCATATCCCCATTACCTAGTGCAGTACCTCATAAATAGTACATACTTAACAAATCTTTATTAAATTGAATGAAATTGCATTTTAAATATTTAGAATTAAGTCAGTGTGTTAGCTATTGTGGTAAAGATACTAAGTAAAACTAGATAAGGGGGAGATCAATGATCATAAAAATAAAAATGACAACTTATTGTTGTAGTGTTATTAAGTATTACATAGGGCTGGTGTTAGAAGAGAAGGCTTCATGGAAAAGATAAGACATGAGTTCTGCTTTGGAAGTCAGGGAAAGACAAAGATAAGCCTAGAAAAGTGAACTAACATCTTGATTATTCCTTCTCTGAAAGGATTATAATATAACATCTGTACTATTCAGAGTTTGAGTAAGGTTGTCATAGCAATCTAGACTACCCTTTCACATTTCCACTTTCCATTAATAAACAGCAAAAGTAATAGAAAAATGGGATCATAGATTTGGAGCTGGAAAGGGTGATTATAACATTAGAATATCAAGAAAATACTGCACCATAGGTTCAAAGAATTAACAGAAATGGAGATTTCAAGTGAGATGGTCAAGGGTTTTACTTGTTTGTTTTATTAATAAAAAATTAAAAAACCCTAATGGAAAGAAATGTGAATGATCAATTAGGACTCTATCGTTAATGGAAATGTATTCCATATCTCTTGGGAAATTAGGCTAGTCTTTTCACACATGCCACTCCAATTAAATGATCTATAGATTTCTGAGACTTGAAAGTTTTAAAATCATATTTTTATATATTACAGTTAATACTCACCATATAAAGAATCATATGTATAGAATTATGTCTGGAGTTTAAGTTTCCTATAAAATTTGGGGCAACTAGGTGGTGCAGTGGATAGATTCCCAGGCCTGGAGTCAGTTAGACCTGACCTCAAATTCAGCCTCAGACACTTACTAGTTGTGCAGCCTTAGGCAAGTCACTTAGCCTTGTTTGCCTCTGTTCCACATCTGTAAAATTATCTGGAGAAGGAGAAGACAAAGCACTTTAGTATCTCTTCCAAGAAAACCCCAAATGGGGTCATGAGAAGTAAGACATGACTGAAAAATGACTAAACAACAACAAATAAAAGTAGATCAGAAGATCATAGAATTAGAGCTAGAAAGCCCACTCAATTTTATTGTTCTCTGTATCATCTCTACTTTCATGTATCTTCAATCTCTCCTTCTCTATTGGTTCCTTACCAAATGTCTGTTTTCCCTGTCTTCAAAAAACCTTCACTTGATCCTTCCATCTCCACTATTATCCTATACATCTTTTTTCTATCCTTTGTGGTTAAATTTCTTAAGAAGGTACCTTCACTTTTTTCCTCTCAAACTCTTCTTAATTCCTTATAATACAATTTTACACCTCAACATTTCCAATGGACCCTTAATTGCCAAGCCCAATGGCCATTTGTCAACCAATCCTGATTCTCCTTGACCTTTCTGCAATCTTTGACACTTTTGATCATCTTCTTTTCCTTGATATTCTCTTCTCCATATGTTTTTGGGATATCCTTTTCTCCTGTGTCTTGTCCTACCTATAAACTGCTCTTTATCAATCTCCTTTGCTGAATCCTCATCTAAGTCACACCCTCTCCCATAGGACTCTATCCTTGGTCCTCTTCTCTTCTCCTCCAGTTGGTGATCTCAACTGCCACAGATTTAATTATTATCTCTCTTCTGATGATACTCAACTTTACTTATCCTGCCCTAAACTCTCTGTCAACCTCTAGTAGCTCATCTTCAGTAGTTTTTAAGATATTTCAAACTGTATGTCTAGTAAGCATCTTAAATTCAACAAGTCTAAAAACTGAACTCCTATTCCTCCTAACTTCCCCAATACTGTTCAGGGCCCCACCATCCTATCAATCTGTCAAGCTCAGAAGTTGGATGTCATCCTAGATTCCTCACTTCCCCAATTTGTTGCCAAGGCCTAGAAATTTCACTTTTGCAAAATCTTTCAAATATACCTCCCTTTCTCCTCAGATACTACTACCACCTTGATGGAGACCTTTATCACCTCATATTTAGGTTAACTAATTGCTTGCTGGTGAGTCTCTCTGCATCAAGTCTCTCTCCATCCAATTGATTTTCTTTTCAACCATCAAAGTGATTTTCCTAAAGTTCAGGTCTGAACAAGTCACCCCCATACTCTTACTCAATAAACTCCAGTGGCTCCTTATCACCTCCAAGATCAAAAACAAAATACTTTCTTGGCTATTCAAACCCTTCATGACCACCTCCTAGTCTTCTTACATCTTACTTAGCACCAGGTATACTTCATTTCAGTGACAGTGTTCTCCTGGCTAATATCTTCTCTTGGCTGTGGGCGTTTTCTCTAGTTGTCTGCTTACCTGGAATGCTTTTCTTCCTCATCCCTACCTCTTGTTTCCTTCAAGTCCCAAGTAAAGCTCCACCTTCTATAGGAAGTTTTTCCAACCTTTCTTAGTTCTAGTTCTTTTCCTCCTTAAATTATTTCCAGTTTATTCTGTGTATACCACACACACACACTCACACATGTACACACACACACACATATATATTTTTGTTCGTTTGCATGTTGTCTCTCTCATTAAACTGTAACTTCCTTAAGGATAAAGGCTGTCATTTGCCTCTTTCTGCATCCCCAGCACTAAGCACAGTTCCTAGTGTACAGTAGGTGCTTAATAAATTCTTATTGACTGACTGATCTTACCAATAAGTAAACTGAGGCAAAGATTCAGTGATTTTCCAAAGGTGACATCTAGTGAATATCTTCCTGTATTAAATTTTGGCACTTTATCCCCTACTCCAAGTTCTTGCTTGCTCCCCCCTGCTCTCTCCTTGGCCTTGGAAAATATACCTTTATTGTCAGTTTGTAAGTGCTGTTTTGACGACAGGCTCAGAACTTCTGGAACTGATTCTTAGTCTGGGATATGTTGGTGGCCTTTAATATAGTAAATCTCCCAAGCTGGCTAAGGGGTCAGGCCTCACCCATAGTTGTGATGTCACTAATATATATGCCTAGGAAATAGTGTAACAAGTTCGTGTTCTTGTAACATTTCTCAAAATTTTATTGTTTTCAGATGGTAAGTATGTGATCAAATAAAAGTACAATTATCCTCAGTATTTTGATCTGTCACTACACTGGACAAAATACTGCCTTCAGGGTAAATATTCCCTCTGAAGATGAAAATGTTGTCAATATTGGTGCCCTCAATAGCCTCTTTAGGTGTTTTGAAGCCTATTGTACTATTCTTGCAGTGTCTAGGCCTCCTCTTTGGCCATGTCCTGAAGTAGGACTTGCTTCTTATTACGAAGCTGAATGGCTAATGCTGGTAGGCATATTTTCTCTCAATTTCCACCATATTGCCACTGCGCTATTTCTTTGCTCTTTTACTTTCCAAAGGATCAAAGGAAAAAGGCTGGAGACATCACTGGGGTGATGAGACATGATGCAGTGACCAAATGGGAAGTGATCCACGCTGCCCCTTTCCTGAGTATGAATTTCAAGATAGAGTAGTGAACTGCTAAAGACAACTAAAATAGAATAAATGTCTGTTATCCATCATTTTCATTGTTTTTGTTTTCAGTTATTTGTTAAAAACAAATAAACAAAAAACAGGTAGCCCTACACACATTTAGAAATTTTAAGTTCATGGGCTTATCTCAATGGTCTCATATACTTAACAAACATGGTCTCAACATAGATAAACTCTGAATAGTAACATCTGTATTTTTATGGAGGCGTTAAGCTCTAATTTGATTTCCAACAAACTAAAGGAGTCAGATTAGCATCAACATTTGGAAAATATATGTATAATTTTGTGATTCAAATCTATAAGGTCATTAGTATAAGATGCTCCCTGTTGAGTAAAATCCCTCTGCCAATGCAGATGTACAACTCCTCTGTAACTTACATTATTTGAAAATTGCTTGGAGGATTAAGAGGTTAAGTGGCTTGCCTAATTGGAGTCAAACAACCATTGTGTGTCAGAGGTTTGGTCCATTATGATATACCATCTCTCAAAACATTACCATCATAACTTGGAAACTTTAATGGACTTGGGATATCCTCAGTGAGGTAGTCTTTCCACCAGTGTTGATAGCATCCTGTACAACAGAGGTGTTAAACATATAACGTATAAGATCCAACACTGCAGACAGGAACACCTCCTAGTACAACCTATACCAGATTAAAATATAATTGGGAAATATTTAACAAAATAAAAATTCAATAGAACATATTGCTAATATGTAGTTTTCTAAGTCAATATGAAGCTGGAGGGATAGTCACATACAATGTAGTAGCCCCTGTTTCCATTTGAGTCTAATACCCCTTCTTTACAACCTATCTTTCCTTCCTAAGAGGTTTTTGTCTTTGCATAGAAGATTTAGCCAACAAATGGTGATTTTCCCCTTTGATATCTCAAGGATATCAATGTTAACATCCAGACTATCAATTTGTTGTCATTCACTTTTGCTATATGACCAGCTCACCTCCTTATCTAGAGATAAATGATAGTGACTTATTTTTATTGTTTCAAACATATTTCAACACTGGTAATGATTCAGCCTACGCATACTCAACATGTGTCTTTGAATTGCTATTTGAGTCATATACAGTGCTGAATCCTTTGAGATAATGACCTTCCCCGATTTGTAGCCATATAGTTCTACCAGGAGTTTATCGATATTAATAATATGACATACAATTATTTAAAAAATTAAGAGATCCTAAGAAATTGCTTTTATGATACAAATATGGTCTTGATATGTACATCATGGAGTGTGAAAAGAAAGAAAAGCATAGAGCAATATTCTTAATGAAAGTTAATAAACCAATTTTGAATTAAATCTCAAAATAAATTACATGAACATATAAAAAAAGATACACTTTGACAAAGCTGGATTTGCACCAACAATGTAGAGATGGATTCAATTTAAAAAAAAAACTGTGGACCTAATTGACCACATTGGTATGATGAACAATAAAAATTATATGAGTATATTAATAGATGCAGAAAGAAACATTTTTAACAAAATATAACAATTGTTCCCACTTTGAAAGTGGAAATGAAATTACCTTTCCTCTATATGAAAAGTGTTATCTATCTAAAACCATGAGCCAACATTACCAATAATGGGTATATTCTAGAAAGTTTTCCAATAATATCAGGGGTAAAGTAAAGATATCCAGTATTATTACTTCTAATTGACATATTAAAAATGCTAACTATTGCTAGGAAACAAAAAGAAATTGAGAGACTACTCATAGGCAAAGATGAGGTAGCACTATCACTGTATGCAGATGATATGATGTTTTGCTTAGAGAACATTAGAAAGTCCATTGTATATTAATTGAAACAATCAAGCAGAGTTATAGGATATGTCAGAGTTATATATATCAGAGTTATAGGATATAAAAAATGCACACAAATCATCAGCATTCTATTATATTACCAACAAAATCCCGCAGGAAGAGATAGAATGAAAACTTTGATTTAAAATAACTACAGAGTATATAAAGTATTTGAGAGTCTGCCTACCAAGACATATTGCAGGAAGTATATGAATATAACAACAGAATATTCTTTGAGAAAATATAGACCTGGGGTAGAGCCAAAATAGCTGAGTGAGAGCAATGACTCACCTAAGCTCTTACACAAACTTCTTCAGATACCTCTAAAAAGAGAATCTGACCAAATTTAGGAGGTGCAGAATCCAATAGCAGACAGACTGTGGCAGTTTCACAGCCCAGGATAGACTGGAAGTTAATGGGAAGGATCTGTTTCATGGGGGTGAGCCCACAGCACACAGAGCAGCGCATTCAGTGCAGTGGAGCTGGAGGGCCCCAGGGAAAACTGAGACAGCAGCAGGAGGGACCAGCAGAGAGGCAGCCAGGGTGAGAGACCAACAGAGCCCAGCGCGTGACAGCCACTGAGCACCAGATATCAGTTGCAGCAGCTCCTGAGACTTTCAGTCCACAGATTAAATGTCTGTAAATCACCTACTTGAATTTCTGGGAGCCAGAATGGTAGAGTGATAAGTAAATGCTCTCTCCTCCCCCCTTGGTGACCTCAAAAGAAGCATAAAATATTTCCCCAGAAAAATCCTCAATCAGTGGGAAAAGCAGAGGGGGAAAATAGTCTCATAACACTTGAGGCAAGGAAAATAGCTAAGGGTGATTCCTCCTACTGTGGTAGAGGCAAACTGGAAGGAGAGGTGCACCAAGGTGGTGGAAACTCCCACTAGGCTCTAGGAATGCCTCAGTACTCCAGGGGAAACAGGAAGACAATAGGGCAGCTGGGATCACCATTCTGTGAGCTTGCCTTTGCCTCAGTTCAGCTGAGGATGTCTCCCATGACCAGACCACCCCTCTCTCACACTTAACAAGCTAACCCCAGGGCTGATCTGGGAAACACAAAACAAAAACCTACTCTTAGCTTTTTCACACAAGTCAGCTCAACACCAAGTTCTGCAGCTTCTAACAGAAAGAACCACAAGCCACAACACACAATCACCATCATGAACAAGAAAAAACAAAGTAAGAGCAAAAAAACCATAAAATCTTTCTATGGGGACAAAGACCAAAACACAAACACCAAAGAGGTCAGTAGTGAAACCGTACTTCCATTTGAAACTTCAAAAGGGACTATGAACTGCTCGCATGCACAAACAGCTCTCATGAAACAGCTGAAGAAGGAAATGGAAAAACTGGCCAATGATTTTAAAAGTATGAAAAAGAGAATTCACTGATGAGAACACCTCTTTAAAAACGAAAATTGAAAAAATAGAAAAGGAAACACAAAACCTAACTGGGAAAATTAGACAAATGGAAAAGGAAGCACAAAAATTAACTGGAGAAATAACTCCTTAAAAGGAACAATTGGACAGATGGAAAAGGAGATGCAAAAGTTAACTGAAGAAAATAATTTGAAAAAAATTAGAATTGGGCAAGTAGAAACTAATGACTCTATGACAGAGCAAGAATCAGTCAAACAAAATCTAAAGAATGAAAAGATAGAAGAAAATGTAAAATATCTAACTGGAAAAACAATTGACCTGGAAAATAGATCCAAGAGAGAAAATTTAAGAATTATTGGCCTACCAGAAAGCCACAGTGAAAAAAGAGTCTGGACAATATTTTGCAGGAAATCATCAAGGAAAACTGCCCAGAAGTGCTAGATCCAGAAGGTATAATAGTCATTCAAAGAATCCACTGTTCACCTCCCGAAAGGGATCCCAAACTCAAAACCCCAAGAAATATCATTGCCAAATTCCAGAACTATCAAGTGAAGGAGAAAATACTACAGGCCGCCAGAAAGAAATCATTCAACTATCGAGGAGCTACAATTAGGATCACACAGGACCTTGCAGCTTCTACACTAAAAGACTGAAGGAATTGGAATCCGATATTCCATAAGGCAAAGGAGCTGGGGCTACAACCAAGGATCAACTACCCAGAAAAGTCCAGCATGACATTTCAGGCAAAGAGATGGTCATTCAAAGAAGTAAGGGATTTTCAAACCTTCCTGAAAAAATCGCCAGAACTTAATAGAAAATTCGATCTTCAAATGTAGATCTCAAGAGAGACATAAAAAGGTAAACAGGGGGGGAAAAATTGTTACTCAATTTGGGCAAACTGTTTACCTCCCTGTAAGGGAAGATGATACCTGTTAACCTTGATAATTGTACATCTATTATGAAATATAAAAGGGATATACACAGAGGGAACGGATATAAAGTAAATGGTGTCATGCTAAAATATGATTTAAGCATTCAAAGAGATTGTTACAAGAGGTGTGAAAAGGAGGAAGCAGAAAATGATAAATTGCCTCGCAGGAAGAAGTACAAAATTATAGTAGAAGGCAAGAGGGGAGGTAGATGAGCATGGTCTGAGGGGTACTCTCATCTGATTTGGTTCAAGGAGGGAACAATAAACTTAAGTAGATAATCTCAACTAGCTCTATTGGCAGTAGGAGGGGAAGGGAGAAGAAAAGGGAGGGAAGTTAAAAGGGAGGGAAGAAGCAGTAAGGATAAAGGGGAGTAAAAGGGAGGGGGGCTAAAAGAAGAAAGGGAAGGCTGCAGGTGGTGGTGAAAAGGGAAAACTATTGAGGAGGGGAAGGGAGACAGGAGAGCTAAAAACACAAATGGTGGGAAAGAAGATGGAGGGAAATGCACAGACTGTAATCATAATTGTGAATGTGAATGGAATGAACTCTCCCATAAAACGGAGACAGATAGCAGAATGGATTAAAAGACATAATGCACCAATATGTTGTTTACAAGAAACACATTTAAAACAGGGGGATACACACAGGGTAAAAGTCAAAGTTTGGAGCAGAATATATTGTGCTTCAGGTGATGTAGGAAAAGCAGGAGTAGCAATCCTAATCTTAGACAAAACAAAAGCAGAAATAGATCTAATCAAAGGATATAAAGAAGGAAACTATATCCTGCTAAAAGGCACCATAGACAATGAAGCAATATCATTACTAAACATGTATGCTCCAAGTGGTATAACATCCAAATTCTTAGAGGAGAGGTTGGGGGAGTTGAAGGAAGAAATTGACAGCAAAACTATACTAGTGGGGGACCTCAGCCTCCCCCTCTCTGAACTTGATAAATCTAACCTCAAAATAAACAAGAAAGAGGTTAAGGAGGTAAATAAAACTCTGGATAAGGAAGATATGATAGCTCTCTGGAGAAAACTGAATGGAAATAGAAAGGAATATACCATTTCTCAGCAGTATATGGCACATATACAAAAACTGATTTTTACAAAACTTGTTTTTACGTACTAGGACATAAAAACCTCATAATCCAGTTCAGAAAGGCAGAGATAAACAATGCAACCTTCTCAGGTCATAATGCAATAAAAATTATATGTAATAAAAGGCCACGGAAAGATAAACCAAAAATCAGTTGGAAACTAAATAATCTAATCCCAAGGAAGGAATGAGTTAAAAAACAAATCATAGAAACAATCAACAACTTCATTGAAGAGAATGGCAATAATGTGACAACATACCAAATCTTATGGGATACTGCAAAAGCAGTTATTAGGGGAAGTTTTATATCTTTGAATGCCTACATAAATAAAATAGAGAAAGAGGAGGTCAATGGCTTGGGCATGCAGCTGAAAAAGCTAGAAAAAAAAAAAACAAATGGAAAATCCCCAAGTAAATACCAAATTAGAAGCAATGAAAACTAAAGGAGAGATTAATAAAACTGAAATTAAGAAAACTATTGAATTAATAAATAAAAACAATAGCTGGTTTTATGAAAAAACTTATAAAATTGATAAACCTTTGGTCAATTTCTTTTAAAAAAAGAAAGAAGAAAATCAAGTGACTAATATCAAAAATGAAAGGGGTGAACTCACCTCGAATGAGGAGGAAATTAAAACAATAATTAGAAATTATTTTGCCCAACTTTATGCCCACAAATTCAACAATCTAAATGAGATGGATGAGTATTTTAAAAAATACAAATTGCCCAGATTGACAGAAGAGGAAGTTGAATACTTAAACAACCCCATCTCAGAAAAAGAAATTGAACAAGCGATCAATGAACTCCCTAGGAAAAAGATTCCAGAGCCAGATGGATTTACAAGTTAATTCTATCAAACATTTAAAGAACAGTTAATTCCAATACTATATAGACTATTTTTGAAAACTGGGGAAGAAGAAGGTTTTGATACCTAAACCAGGAAGAGACAAAACAGAGAACGAAAAGTATAGGCCAATTTCTCTAATGAATATAGATGCAAAAATTTTAAATAAGATTTTAGCAAAACGAATACAGCACCTCATCATGAGAAAAATACAATAAGATCAGGTAGGATTCATACCAGGAATGCAGGGCTGATTCAATATCAGGAAAACTATTAACATTATTGATCATATCAACAACAAAACTAACAGGAATCACATGATTATCTCAATAGATGCAGAAGAAGCTTTTGACAAAATACAACACCCATTCCTATTAAAAACACTGGAGAACATAAGAATAAAGGGAACTTTCCATAAAATAATAAGCAGTATCTACTTAAAACCTTCAGCAAACATTATATACAATGGAGATAAGCTAGATGCATTTCCAATAAGATCAGGGGTGAAACAAGGATGGCCATTGTCACCACTATTATTCAATATGGTACTAGAAACAGCTATAGCAATTAGACAAGATAAAGAAATTGAAGGAATAAGAGTAGGCAAAGAAGAAACTACGCTATCACTCTTTGTAGACGATATGATGATATACTTAGAGAATCCCAAAGATTCAAGCAAAAAACTACTTGAATAATAAACAACTTTGGCAAAGTTGCAGGTTGTGAAATAAACCCTAACAAATCTTCTGCATTCCTATATATTAGTAACAAAGTCCAACAGCAAGAGATAGAAAGAGAAATTTCATTTAAGGCTAGGGTATACACTATAAAATATTTGGGAGTTTATCTGCCAAAACAAACCCAGGGACTGTATAAACACAATTACAAGACATTTTTTACACAAATAAAGTCAGATCTAAGTAAGTGGAAAAACATCAGTTGCTCATGGGTAAACCAAGCCAGTATAATAAAAATGACAATTCTATCTAAATTAATTTACTTATTTAGTGCCATACCAATTAAACTATCAGATAATTATTTTCTAGAGCTGGATAAAATGATATCAAAATTCATCTGGAAGAACAAAAGGTCCAGAATATCAAAGTGGCAAATGAAAAGAAATGCTAGGGAAGGTGGCCTAGTGCTACCACATCTCAAATTGTATCATAAAGCAGCAATTATCAAAACCACTTGGTACTGGCTAAGAAACAGAAGGGTAGACAAGTGAAATATGCTAGGTACTCGAGACACAGAAGGCAAGGAATATAGCAACCTCCTGTTTGACAAACCCAAGGACCTCATCTTCTGGGATAAGAACTCAGTGTTCGACAAAAATTGCTGGGAAAACTGGATAACAGTGTGGTGGAAACTAGGCATAGACCTATGCCTGACACAGTACACAAGAATAAAGTCCAAATGGGTACATGATCTAGGTATAAAGATTGATACCATGAAAAAACTGGAGGAGCAAGGAATAATGTATTTATCAGATTTATGGAGAAGGGAAGAATGATTGACTAAAGAAGAGATAGAAAGCATTATGAAGTGCAAGAAGGATAATTTTGATTACATTAAACTGAAAAGTTTTTGCACAACCAAACCCTATGCAACCAAAATTCGGAGGGATGTAGTAAATTGGGAAAGAATTTTTATAGCTAATCTTGGGGATAAAAGCCTCATTTCTAGAATATATAGAGAACTGAGTCAAATGTACAACAATAAAAGTCATTCCACAATTGATAAATGGTCAAAGAATATGAACAGGCAATTTTCAGAAGAAGAAATTAAACATATCTATAATCATATGAAAAAATGCTCTAAATTACTTTTGATTAAAGAGATGCAAATCAAAACAACTCTGAGGTACCACATCACACCTATTAGATTGGCAAACATGACAGAACAGGAAAATGAAAAATGTTGGACAGGATGTGGGAGATTTGGAACGCTAATTCGTTATTGGTGGGGCTGTGAGCTCATCCAGTCATTATGGAGAGTGGTTTGGTACCATGCCCAAAGGGCTACAAAAATGTGCATAGCCTTTAACCCAGCAATATCACTTCTAGGGCTGTATGCCCAAGAAATCATAAAAATAGGAAAGGGTCCCACACATACAAAAATATTTGTAGCAGCACTGTTTGTAACTGCCAATACCTGGAAATCAAGGGTATGCCCATCAATTGGGGAATGACTGAATATATTATGGTATGTGAATGTAATGGAATACTAGTGTGTCATAAGAAATGATGAACAAGAAGACTACAGAGGCCTGGAAAGACTTACATGATTTGATGCTGAGCGAAAGGAGCAGAACCAGGAGAACTTTGTGCACAGCAATGATCACGTTGTGTGAGAGTTTTTTCTGGTAGACTTGGGTCTTCATAGCAATGCAAGGATGTAAGAAAAAAAAATTCCCAATAGTCTTCTAAGGCAAAATGCCTTCCACATTCAGAGAAAAAACTGTGGAATTCAGTCGCAGAATGTAGTAGATCATGAGTGCATGTGTGTGTGTGTGTGTGCCTGCGTGCGTGTGTGTGTGTGTGTGTGTGTGTGTGTGTCTGTGTGTATTCCAGAATAGATAGCATTTGTTGTTACTTGGTCACCTTCTCTCATCACGGGCCTCTCTCTGCTCTAACTTAAACCTTCTTGCCATCCACACTGCTTCAGTGGAAAGAAATTCAAACATCTGAGGTTTGGGAGAGAAAATAAAAGTGTCATAAAGTGTTACAATTGAGAAGACAGGCTGGGCCAGGTTTTTGAAAACTTCCCACATCTTCTCAGTCTTTTGACAGCTTCTCAGATAACTCACATGGCTCGTCAGACATGTTGCTTCAGCAAGAACCAGGTGGAAGAAATCAAAGTAACAGTCTGTTGTAAGACTTGTTAGAATAGCAAGTTTCACGTTGACACCTGGCATGCAGACACACACACACACACACACACAAGTATGCACACACATGCACACGCAAGCAAAAGAAAGAGATGACAATATATTTAAGCAGTTTTTCACAGTTATCTGTACCCATGGAAAATGTACTTTAGTCCAATAAAAGAATGTAATTTACCAACTCAATTGTGGAGGGGGGGGATGGGATTATTTTTTAAAAGTCAGTAATTTGAATAACCTTTGAAATCTCTTTTCCTTTAAATAATATAGTGAAAAGCACATTACTAGAGTTTATATTCAGCTCTCTATATGGGGTTAAATACTTTAAAATAGTTTGCTTCTATTGAATCACAAGATTTGCCAACTTCACAACTTAGAATCATCTTAATCTTTTTTTAAGAAAAACTAGATAAATGACTTCGGTTCAGAGGTCCAGGCACTATGATTCAAGAATGATATTTTAAAAGAAATACCATCTCAATATCGAATTGCTGGCTGGCATTAATTGCTGGCCTGCCAAGATCGAGTGCCTTACTCTTCAGTATTTTAAAAGCAGTTTGTTAAAAAAAAAAGAGAGAGAGAGAAAGAAAGAAAGAAAGAAAGAAAGAAAGAAAGAAAGAAAGAAAGAAAGAAAGAAAGAAAGGTCTCAATCATAGTCCTAATCAGCTGAGAGATTCCCATCATCCACCCTCATGCCAGCTGGCTCATGTATTCACAGACTTGCTTGGCAAATAGTCAAATACAACACACATTTTAAGCAGCTGGATTAACCCCCCAATTCTTACCCGAACCTTTTCATCTCTTTTTCAGAGATAAAAGACTGCTACTTAATTACAGTCTAATTGAAACACCCATATACACAGGCATACACACACACATACACACACACACACACATACACACACACGTCAATACCTAATTAACTGGAGTGGCCGCTGAAATGTAACTTTGAAACTCCACATTGCATAACATATAATTAAAAGGAAAGTCTCGTTAATTTTAACTGTTTTCAATGTATTTCTGTGTTTTTTCCCTTTTTTTGTTATAATTTCACATGACAAAACTGAAAACAATGAAATAGGTGTCTTTTTTTGGTAATTGGTCTACTTTGTAATAATAATAATAATAAAATAAAAATGCCACTTTGTCTGGAGTAGAAAAACCCTTTACGGGGCACTGGAATTCTTGCAGCCTGCAGTTTAGCACGCAGTTTGCTTTTATTTTCTGTCTGAGATTATAATCAAAACAGTAGTAGTCTTCCTTAAAATTTCACAGTCTACATCATGATGGTGTTTGCAGCGTTTGAAATGAGGACCATATGTTTCTCCAAAGCCTATTTAGCAGTGGTAACCAGATGTTTGAACAAATTGTGAAGGACAGCTCAACTAACTTATCATAATGGTGAAGTGTATAGTGCCTACTTACAAGCTAGCCTTAATCTTGTTCCTGCCTTAGCTAGCACAGAAAGGCCATCCTTCCTTCTGGGAAAATGCCTGCCCGGGTCTTAATGTACTGATTATCTATGAGCCACCATAGTTTGGGAGAAATATAGCTTCAGCTTTGAAGTGTGAAATCTGTACAGAGAAAGGTTATTCTAGGAATCACTTTGTCGCATTTGTATAGGTGATGTGGATTTTTGAATAATGTGTTTAATTTTGGGGGGAAGGGATCGCTTTGGGACTATGTAAGGTTTTTTGCTACTTTTGTTGCTCAGTCATTTTTCAGCCATGTCCGATTCTTTGTGACACCATTTGGGATCTTTTCTGGCAAAGATACTGAACTGATTTGTCATTTCCTTCTCCAGCTCATTTTGTAATTGTGAAAACTGAGGCAAATACGGTGAAGTGACTTGTCCAGGATCATATATTTAGTAAGTGTCTAAGGCTGTGTTTCAATTCAGGTCATCCTGGCTCCAGACCCAGAACTCTATCCACTTCACCAACTAACTTTTGCTTCTATAGACCTCAAATTCCTCATCTGAAAATTAACAAGTTGAATTGGATGGCCTGTTAGATCCCTCCTAGCTCTAAATCTATGTCACAATGATATAATTCCAGATTTTGATGAGGGAATTCAAGAGGTAGGATACTATACATACATATGTATATATATATACATCGTAGATAACTGAACTCTGCTGACATTATTTGAATGATGTGAGGCTGATAATGAATCTTTTAGTAGTAAATGTCTTGCTGGCTGAGGTTTGTGAGGCAAGTAAAGCCTAGTAGACAAATCATTTCTCATTCATAATGTAACTAAATCAAGTCACTCAAAATGGAACCTTCACCAGCACTCACTCTCCTAATACTAGAATTTGTTTAATTTTTAATAACTAATCATTAAAGAAATATTAACTCTTTGGGGATTGCATTCTTATTTAAAGTATAACTTCTACCGATGGAGATAGAAGCCCATTGCATTCTCTCATATTCTTTCAAGTCCCTGTTCTTCTCTCACATTTCAAAGACACCCACATTTCACCCAAATAACTAGGTGATGGTTCTCCTGGGTGAGCTAACTCAGATACTTAAACTCCTTTCAGGAAAACAGTAACAACTTTTTTTTTCTTTAATGATCCAGACAGTACTGAAATGACTCAATAAGATTCAACTCTTATACGGAAACACAACGCATGAGGCTCACTTGGAGAAGAGGTAATAGAGTAATAGTATATCAAGGATTGAGTACAGACAAGTAGGACAATTGTTAATGCACTGAGAGGGTTTTTTTGTTTTGTTTTGTTTTGTTTTCCTAAATGAAATTGATGTTTTTCTAAGGAAAACCCTATTTGTATATCTTCAAGTTCTCTTCTAGGTTCTTCCTCTCTCTTTCCCTTCCCTTCTTCTTCTTTCTTTATACCAACTCCCATGTTTAATTGTTATCATTATATAGATAGGTATCAAATCCATCTTTCCAGCCTCAGCCCCAACTCCATTCAAAGCCCCAGCCTCAATTTCTCTTTTTTTCCTGTGTTCTCATCCTGCATCATCAACTACCTAATGGACATTTTCAACTGGATACTGTGTTCAGATTCCACATGTCTAAAACAGGACTCATTGTCTTTCCTCCTTAAACCCACCCCTCTTCATAACTTTTGATTTTCTATCTAGGGTATCAACATTTTCCTGTCACACAAGTTTACAATTTCTATGTCATCCTCCACTCCTCACTCTTATCCACTCCATATATCAGTGAGTTGCCAAGTCTTGATGATTCTACCTCTATGTTATCTTTCACATTGGTCCCTTTCCATAAGGAATTAATAAATATCCTTTTATAAAAAAATAAATATTATTGCTAATCTTTAATCCACAGTCATCAATTCTAATAGTAATTAAGTTTATTATAGAGGAACTGAAAAATACCCTTTCAGAGGATCACAGAATCATGCATTTAGAGTTGGAAGGAAACTTAAAGATCTAGTTCATATTTCTCCTTTGGCAGATGAGGAAACTGAGGTCCAGAGAAGTGAAATGAATTAACTAGAGTCACAAAGGAAATTACTACAAGTCCTGAGACTTGAACCTGCTCCTTTGACTAATCTAACTTGCACAATATCTACTGACGTCACAAAAGTAAAATATTTGCTCTGATTTGAGGAACAGTCCTTCAAATATGGCAACATCAGCATTTGATTATAATACATAGCACATAATTGGCACTCAGGGTTGAAGTCAATTTGCACTCTTCTTTCTTCCTCATCATGTACATCTGATTACTTTTCAAATTCTCTCAATTTTTTTTTGCAATATTCTTCACATCTATCAACTTTTCTTCATTCACATAATCACTAATTAGTTGAAGTCCTGTTACATGGATATCTGTAATAACCTAATAACTGGTAAGTTTCATTACTCTTCATTCCATGTTCTGGCTGAACTATTTACCAATCTTTTCTTTCATTGCCCATTTCCATTCATCAACCTAGAATATCTTCCATTCCCAGAAAATGATCCCTTCACATCTCTGTCAATTCAAATCTTTATCTCCCTTGATGATTCTGTTCAGGCTTTAGCTCCTTATTAAACCTCTTGATATCCACCACTTAGATTTTTACGGCACATAATTGGAACCACCTTCTTTATTCCTGCTACATTTCACCTTGTGTTATATGTACTAATTTGGAGGAGGAGGACGAGGAGGAGGATAAGCTCAACCTTACCATAACCAGACATATCATTTTCTTCAGATAGTACAGATCAATATGAAAAGGAGATTTCATACGGGGGAAATTGTAAGTAGATTAAGGAAACAAATTTTCTGTCTGTTTGAATGTCTGTATCAATTCATACTGTGATACTTTGAAAGAGTATACATTCTATGCATTCAAATTCCATAGATACAAACTGTAACTTCTGCCTCCTCATACTTTATGGTTATTGTGTATGTTCCCCACAAAGTAAATCTTTCTTAAGTGATCTATTCAACTTGCTTCTTTTTTCTTTTTGGTTTACAAGGACCACAATTATGATACTTGGGCTAATCATCTTCTATCTTTTATTCTTTCATTCTTTATGTATGACAAACCCACTTATTTTCTAGGACATTTTAAATGTAATAATGTGCTTTTGCTACTTTTTCTATGCCAATTCTCATGCAGCCTATTTTTGTCTACCATGCATCTATTGTCCTTTGGGTATTGAACACTTGTGATTATTCTGAGTTCTTAGTGTTTTATGATTAAGAAGCAATATAATAACCTCCTTAGGAGAATATTAGTGTCAAAAATGGATGTTTGTAACAACATGTAGTTTAGGATCATCAAAAGCACTGTTTTCAAAATTGTAATGTCATCTTTTCTCTTCAGCTTATTATCATTTGAAACACTTTTAAAAAACGTTTATTATATTGCTCTGAAGAGCTGCTGATCTAGGTATATGTGACAGCTGGGGAATTTTATTTTCATCTATTTTCTTTTTTTCAGAGTGGATGTTAAGGTTGTTCTCTTTTACATTGTGTGTATTTCACAGTGAAAGGTTCACTGTATTCCAGGATTCAGCACAACCAACAAAATGCCAAAATGCCAAAATGATTAACCTTACGTAGAATGTCTTCCATAATACCAAAACTTAACTTTGTTGAATTTGTGTCTCTATGTTTAACAGTTCGCTTGAAGTCAATACTCAGTGGATCGTTGATCAAAGTTATTTGTGTATTTTCAGCAGTATAGAATCATTTTTCTGTAAAACACACATGGAAATCACCTGGTCTATGAAAATCTGTCAAAGATACTTTTTTAAAACTTCCCAATCAAATGTTTTATTAAAATCGACAACTCACTTGAATTTAGTTCAATAAGCTTTTATGGAGAGCTTAAGATGAACCAGGCACTGTTAGAGGCTGAGGATATAACAGAAAAATGGGAATTCTAGTTCTAAAGGAATTTACTTTCTTCTTGTATACAATGTGTAAACAGAGAGAGGTATATTCTATGCACATCTACACACACGTATGCATGTAGATGTATGTATATATACACAAACATATGCATATAGTTGTATATACACACATATATTTCTCTGTGAGAGCATTGTTTATATACGCATGTATATATATATACATATATAATCTTTCTCTTTATAAATATATATGTATGTATACTTATTTATACTCACATATTATAAACACTCATATAGCGCCTTAAGGTTAGCAAAGATCTTTATAGATATTGGCTCATTTTATCCCCACGTAACCCTGGGACATAGATGCTGTTATTATCCCTATTTAACAGTTGAGGAAACTGGGACAGACAGATTTTCTGCCTTCTCCAAGATCATACAGCTAGTGTTTGAGGGAGAATTATATTCAGGTCTTCCTGACTTCAGATCCAGAGCTCTGGCCATTGTGGCACCCAGCTGCCTATATTCAAGTTATCAATGTATGCTCCCCTATACACATACATTTAAATATGAGTTTGTATATGGCACATAAATGCATATATTATCTATATATACACGTGTATATATTATATATGTATATATGTGTGTATATGTACATACATGAGCATGTATATGAAATACAAAATGTTTCAGTAGGGAGGTCAATAAGAATTGGAGATCTTTAAAAAAGAAAAAGATATGATACCTAAACCATGCTGTAAAGTAGCAGGGAGTACAAAAATGTGTACAAAGACAAACAGATGAGAGATAGAATGTTACATATGAGGAAAAACAAATAGATTACTTTGTTTGGAACATAAAAAGCATTAAACACGGACAGATTATATAACATCTATATTTCTCAATCAATCATGTGATTATAAAGGTGTGGTATTTTATGGAAAATCATCTATGTATTACATATATATGCATATATATACACCCAAGAGATATATGAACAAATATTTAAATGCACTATACGCATATAAATACAGATATGCCTATGCATATACACATGTGTGTATGTATGTATACATACAACATACATGTATATATTATCTAAAATAACAGAATATTATGTGTATGTATCTCTACATATATACGCATGCACATATATCACAAAAGTTTTCATTTATATGGGCCATTTCGTAGACCTCTATGTAAATTGATTTTTGCATAGTAAGAATTTCCTCACAAACATGGGGGAAGGAGGGAGGAAGGAAAGGGACTATGAGTCTGTGGAGGCAAATGGCCAGCACAAAGATCAAAGACAGGTGGGGTCTAGGTCAGAGAAGTAAGAACAGGAGGAAAAACAAACAGGGTTGGGGCCAGCCACATGGAGGCCTGGTGGGCATGGAGAGGAAGAACAGGACTTTCTTTCAGATTTTGTTACATGAAATCAAATTAGCATGACGTGAATTTACATAAAATAAGAATTGTCTATATGTATATACACACACATGTATAAGAAGTTATATACATATGCAGTAGATTTAAAATATTTATGTGTGTATATATACATATTCACATACGTAACTGTGCAACATTTAATTCTACTGGAAAGATAACACATTTTCGCCCATATACTTATTTTTATACATACAAAATATATGTGTGTTTGCATGCTGTCTTCCCCATTAAACTGTGAAATTCTTGAAAGTAGATCCTTGACTTGCAAAAGTACATATGTGTAGAAGTACCCTCTGTGGTCTTTGAAATTCATTTGACATCTTCCTTTTATTTATAAGTCTTAGGATTCAGTCCTTTAGGACTTTGTAGATTGCCCTGCCTTCTACATACAGATTTCTTCTGCATACACTTAATTAGCTCTGATTAAGTTCTTCCAATTTATTTATCCTTAAGAGCCAGTCTTCCAGGACCTGGCAGAACATTGGGAGGACTCAAATATCCTTGTTCTCCTATTGTGACCGACAAAAATAGGTGCCTTTTCCCAACTTCACAAGTGTTTGCCTATTTACTGCCCAGTTGTAGGTGATCAGGTCCCCCTCTAGTGGTAAAAGAGAGAATATCAACCTGTTACATTTAGTTTATTTTATGGATGACAGCTTCAGAATGAGGTAGAACAAACTGAATTATGCCTTTGATTACTCTGCTTCAAAGCCTTTTGTTAAAATTTATCATGTTAGAGTAATATATCTTGTGTAGTATCTCATTGCTTGTTTGCATTTTATTAGAGAGGAGAGAAAGATTGCTTTAATGTTTGAGTCTCATGGAACCCCATAAATATATCATTAAAACTCCAAAGGGTTAATTGAATTATCATTAAAACTCCAAAGGGTTAATTGAATTTATCACACAAGTGAAAGTGGCATGACCAGTCCTCAAATCACTATCTCATCATTCCACACAACAATTCAATTCAATTGAGCAAACTCTTATTAAGCATGTATAATGTGAAAGACAGTATGGGAAAGTAGCCTTGAAACCAGGAGAACTGGACCAAAGTCAGGTGACTGACACATACTGGCCATTGGATCCTGAGGAAGTCATGTATATATTTATGCTTCTATCTTCTCAGCACATCAGATAATTGCCAGATAAAGAGAATATATACTGTACAACCAACACTGATAGAGAGATTTTTTTTTATCAGTGAAATAAATCTAGTCCACAGCACAATCCTACAGGCCAGGGACTGTTACACCCTCTGATACTGATACCCAATAAAAGTCATGATTTTAGAAGATGAGAGGAGGATGGGGAATACAACATGTACACAGATGAGCAAAGGCAAAGCATGGACAAAGAAAATTAAAAAAAATTAAAAAACACTTTACGCACAGTGTCTGGTACATAGAAGACACTTAAGAAGTTCTTGTTGATTGATTAAGAGGTGGAGGAGAGGAAGGAATTATTACTATCATCATCATTATTAATGATAATTATAATAATATCATTTATGTAGCTAATTAAGACTGGCCAAACCCTTTATAAATGTTGTCACATTTTATGCCCATCACAACTCTGGGACAGAGGTGCCTATTTTATATATAAGGAAACTGAGACCCACGGAGGTTAAGTGGCTTCTCTAGGTGACCCAACTACCAGGAGCTAAAGGCCAGACTCTGGGTCCGAGACTCTGGCTATTTCATCACCTAGCTGCCTCTCTCTCTCTGTTGCATTAAACTTCCTCTCCAAAGTCACATAGCTATTGATAACACAGTAAGGACTAGAATCCAGCTCTCCTGACCTCATAAATTAGTGTTCTTTCCAATAGCCATGACCATTTGCCAGTGGAAAGACTAACCAGACCTTTGTTGTATTTTTGAGACAGGTCTAGAACAATATAGTTACATAACCAAATTGTAGGAAACTCAGCCAGGCCCTTTTCCAATATACATCTAAAACTTATATGGCATAGAATTCTCAAAGTCAGGAAAATGAGGTTTTAAATCTCCCCTCCTCTGTGGGACCCGGGGCAAATCAGTTTTCTCCTTTGTACAATGGAGATAATAAAGCCCAGCTTTGCAAAGATTGTTTTTGAAAATCAGATGAGATTAAATGTATTTAAAGCACTTTATTAACATTAAAGTCCTATGTAAATTGGACTATTGAATAGATATTGGTCTATTGGACTACTGAAAAGTTCAAATATTGGGCTATTGAAAAAATATTTTACAAGGAATTTTTGCACCCAGGATCAGTACTGCAAACAATCCCCTGGGGCAAACAGCAAGAAATTCACCTTTAGTTCAACTTAATAGGGGAGAAAGATGGGATTATTGCACCCTGTGGTGGGGAGGAAGATGTCTTGGCATGCAGGGCAGACGAGGGAAGGAGTTTATCATCCCAGATTTCCACCTAGTTGTTTCCTGTTTTAAGTAATTACTTTTTCAAATTATGGCCTAAGCTATGTTTTTAATGTGTCTGAATACTGTCAATACTCTCGAAATTTAGTACCCATGACCAAAGCGCTGATTGCCCCACCTTAGTTATGGCTCTGGATAGAATGATAACTAAAAATAATCTAGAGAATACAGGAGCATATTTCAAAAGGTTATTGCTTTGTTTTTATAAAGTGCTTGAACTACTTGGAGTAGATGGGCTCACTATTGGGAGAAATCCCAAGATGGTTATGGATAAAATGGTTTCTTTTGATGAAAAATTATTTGTTTACTAATTGTATCCTTTCATAATCACTAGAAAATGCTGAGAATTTTCTTTTCTCCATTGGAGTCTTTGGGGACACTGGTATGATTCTACGTTTTGAATTAGCTTAACAGCTTCATTAACTCTATTTTCACTTTGCTACATCTTACTCCACATTTTATTAGGGTTTTTAGTTACATGGGTCAAGATAGATACAATGACAAATGCAGAGAACTAACCTCTAATTTTACTCTATCATCTCAAAATTGTATTTTTGCATACCTGTTACTTGACAGAGCAATTGGAGAAAGGCAGTGTGGCTTAGTGGTTAGGGAACTGGCTTAGGGATCAATAAGCTAGTTCTCTTCACATATCCTCCCACTAACTGATTGCATGGCACTTTGGCCAGACTTTTAACCCCTCTTTATCTTTACTTTTCTACAGCACAATTACTACTTAGTGGAATTGCTATAGAGTGGAATTATGATACAGTAGAAGATTTGAAGTCAGATTTTATATGGTATCTTCTGGCAGACAAACAATCACTCACATGCTAAGATAGACAGAATGCCAATTCCATAAAAACTACACAATACTAGTCTATTACCCCACCCCCCCAAAAATTGGACGACTAAGGACAACCTAGGGGCAAGGAGTGGCAATGGAACAGGTCCATATCAGACTTTTCTAAAGACAGTATCACTATCGGACCTTGACCAAGTCCCACAAACACTTTATACTTCAGGTTCTTTATCGCCAAAATAAAAAGTATCCTATTTCTACTATATGCTTCATAGGATTGTTGTGAAGATCAAATAAGGCCTCCTGTTTAAGTGATTTTAAAATTTTGAAAATTCTGTGCAAATGTTCCTTGTTTTTAAAAAGGTGGTTAGCAAGAAAATGCTCTTTAGAAATCCAGAAAGTTGAAAAAAATACCTCAACCACTTTTGGTTGCTATTTTATGATCTAGGCATCCAAGTGGCATAGCATAGTTCAAGACTTAGGGTAAGAAGACCCAAGGTCAAATGTGCTCTCAAATTATTACCTTTGTATGCCTTAATTTTCTTAGCTGTAAAATGAATATAATAACTAAAAAATACCTACCTCCCAAGGTTATTATGAGGATAAAATGAAATAAATAAATGAAAACAGTAGTTTGTAAAGCCCTTTGCAACCTTAAAGTGCTACATAAATACCAGGTGTGGTTATTACTGTTGTTATTTTTGTTTTTGCTAGGGCAAAAGATTTCATTGCTATCCACATGATCATTCATATAGGCAATGGACGTTTGTGAATACCTATATTAGGTTACACACTGAAGACTACTAAGGAATTGATTATGCAATTTATCATATTTTAGTCATTTGTCGCACCTTGTTAACCTTTTTTTTTTTTAATTGTTCATTATTTAGCCCTCTTTCCAGAAGCAATGGTAGGCCACAGAGAGGATTCTAAGTCAAATCAGTCCATTTGTCCACTTACTACTGATTTTGGTGAGAAAAAAAAATGCTTTAAAAGAAAGGGATAAAACTATGAGATGAATTAAAGTTTGGGTATTGCCAATAATTTTTTAAAATAAATTCCACCTTTGTATTCTCTATACTGTGGGGAAGTAAACATTGCATTTATAGCTATTGACATTCTAAAATTATTTTCATGAGATTGGGCAGCTAGGTGGTGCGATGAATAGAGCACCAGTGCAGGAGTCAGGAGACCTGAGTTCAAATCTCACCTCAGACATTTGGCACTCACTAGCCGTGTGACCTTGGGCAAGTCACTTAACCCCAATTGCCTCATCCTGGGTCATCTCCAGTCATCCTGATGAATATCTTGTCACTAGATTCAGATGGCTCTGGAGGAGAAGTGAGGCTGGTGACCTGCACAGCTCTCCCTCACTCAAAACAAAGTCAAGTGTAAATCATGTCATTATTTCTCTGATGGCATGGTCTTCTTTGGCCATGAAGGACAAACACACACAAAAAATTTTTTTGAAATTATCAAACAATTTGTAATAACTGACAAGCATAGAATAATTAAGTGTGCTCTCTGTGTACAATTTTATTTAATCCTATGAGGTAGTTGTTATTATCTCCAAATATGCAAAAGTACAGAAGGGCCAAAAGACTTGGCCATCGGGGACACAGCTAGTAAAGGTCAGAAATGGTATAAAACCAAGTTGCTATCTGACTCCAAGGCCAGAAATATTTCTATTAAAGTATGCTCTCTTTCCACAAATGACTAGTGAGATAAAAAGTACATCAGTCCCTCAATCAGCAAATATTCATTAAGTGCTTATGATATGCCAGGTACCATGATAAGTTCTAAGATACAAAAACAAAAGTGAAATATTGAGAATGTTTGCAAAATGAATATTAAGCAGCTTGTGGAGGCCCTAGCAGGGCAGGAAGCAAGGAGGGAAGGGATTTAGGAAGGAGGTGGAACTTGATCTGAGTCTTGAACAAAAAGAGGAATTTCCAGAGGTAGAAAAGAGGAGGAAGTGGGGGATAGCCAGTACAGACGTCCAGAAATAGGAGATGGAGTGATATGTGTATGGAGAATTGAGTAGGCCAATATATCTGGAAGGGAGAGATAGATAGATAGAGAGAGAGAGAGACAGAGACAGAGAGAGGAGAAAGAAGAAGGAGAAGAAGGAAAAGGAGGAGAAGAAGAAGAAGGAGAAGAAGAAAAAGATGAAGAAGAGGAAAAAGGAGGAGGAAGAAGAGGAGATAAAGATGAAGAAGACAATTAAAAAAAACCCAGAGTATTTGAAGTACACTCACAGTCAATGAACATATGAATTATGACTCAACAAAAGAGATGGAAAAGGAGCAGTAGGTAGGGAGAGAACCAAGTGTAAGTAATTTTCCTGAAAACCCAGAGAAGAGGATGATTAACTTTGTCCAATGTAGCAGAGAGGTCGAAGAGGATGTGGATTGAAAAGATATGGTTAGATTTGGCAGTTAGGCTATTGTTGGTAACTTTGGAGAGAATGATTTTATTTGATGGACAAAGTTGGAAGTCATATTGCACATAGTTAAGAAGAGAGTGAAATAACTTTTTCAAGTTTTTTCTGAGAAAGACAAGACAATACCTGGAGGGGATGATTGAGTATAGTGATTGGATTTTTAAGGAATAGGATGACTTGGTCACATATTCATAGGCATCAGGGAAGGAACCAATTAGGGAGAAAGCAAAGACCAGAGAAGGGGGCTGATAACAAGGTCAATCCACTGGAGAAGATAAAAGGAAATGAGATCAAGTGTTCATGTAGAGTTGTTGACTTTGGTGTAGAGAAAGGCCTCTTCTTTCTCAATACTGAATTAATGGAGAAAACAGGGGAAGGTATTGGAAGATGAAGAGGAATAGAGAAAAGAAGGGAAAAGTTCAACAAATTTTCATGATATGGGGTCATTTGGTAAAGTTCCCAGGGAGAGTCAACTGTAGTCACTATTTCCTGTCTCTGGTTCACTCTGCTAGAAACACAAACACACATGCACTCATGCATACATACATACATACACACACACACACACAGAGGATGCATAATCACAGTGTTTTTTTTTTTCTAAACCCTCTCTAAAATAGTAATACATTCATATGTCTCCATCCAGTGTGCCTTTCATCTCTGTTCTTCTGCAAGGTCACCATCAGAGGTCTATCCAACACGCTGGGAGCTTTCTCGATGTCTTGATATAAAAAAAAAAAAAAAAAAAGTGCCAAGGGAGAAAATGGACTGATGACCAGTCATCCTTGATCTTGCTGCATTACTGACCTGTCTCCATTTCCTATCAGGTGCCAAGGTTTCCTTTCTCCTGTGTATCCTCTACCACATGCTAGGACTCGCCTTCTTTGATTGGCTGCTTTTATCTTTAAAACTTGTGAAACTGAGCCAGCCACTCCCTCTGTGTTTTTCCCCACTACTCTTCAGTCATTCTTACCTACTGTGCACAGAGCCTGAAGGTCATACTTCTCCCACAGCATGAATACCATGAACTGAACCAATTTCCTGTTCCTCCTTTATCCCTAGCCTTAAGAAATAGGCCTAGGCATGGTTGTTTCTATTCTGTGTTGTTTGTCCTTAGTTTCAGGTGCTAAAGATGATCCATAAAAAACCTGGAATTTGACCTATCTTGGAGGAAGAATTGCTGTTGGGATGGTGAAGCCAGCAAGGTCAGGTTACATAAAAAAGGAAATTTTATTCATCTTATTGCAACTCCCCCCTCCCCCAAAAAGTAAAAATAAAACAAACTGACAAAACAAAACAAACAAACAAAAATGACATGAAACCATTCAGTCTCCAAAAGTCTTAGGGACCATATTCCATGGTTGTCATGAATTGCTACTTAATAGAAAAACCATGGGGCACTAGGTGACAACCCTGCTCTAAGAAAAGAAGACATTCTACATTCTGGAAAGTTCATTTTATTAACCTAACCAGAAATTTCAGGATGCCTCCCTAAAGTTTTTATCTGCTACTTGATAGTATGAGTTTGTTCT
The DNA here is from genome assembly GCF_028372415.1 of Notamacropus eugenii. Lineage (NCBI taxonomy): Eukaryota > Metazoa > Chordata > Mammalia > Diprotodontia > Macropodidae > Notamacropus > Notamacropus eugenii. The sequence goes on from NC_092876.1 coordinate 190,101,921, forward strand.
TATTCCAGCAGGTAAATGCATGTATTTTTTGCTTGCTGGCTCAATTTTTGAGTTTTTTGAGTTGCATGGAAGTGAGTAAAATTTCTTTTCACGTAGTGAAATTTAGTAGATAAAAGTCACATTTTAAAGATCATAAAAGGAAGAGCCAGATTTCTCACTTATGTATGCTTGGAGAGGTACTGTATGGAGTCAATGACTTTGTGAAGATGACACAAATGCAAACTTTTATTGATACTGGGACATCTACAAATTCCCACCAAGCTGAAATCTCCCAGAAACTTAATATACTGAGAGAATGCCAATACCTAAAAAAACCTCCTATTTGAATTATCTTCCCTGTGTTTTTCTTCCCCCACTCTTGTTCATTAAAACACACTTGAAGAACTCTCTTTGTCCTTGCCACTCCTGAGAGTAAATGAGTCTCAGCTTTTTGCCAGGAAGCTTGCTTGTGATGGTTCAGCATTTTAAAGCAAAACCGACCTGAGAGGCAAACATCTTACCCTCCTGAGAGTAGAGCGGAAGAATGACTTTCTTCCCTTCTTCTTGCCTATGCTCCAATTATCCACCACGGCATTACTGATGTGTTACAGAGTAGGTGAACTCCCTCTTTAGCTAGATGACGCTAATAGGATATATTTTCATCTCACATTTACAAGATCTGTATGGAAGTCTTCATCTTACAGGGTATTTTTATCATATCTGTAAAGCATATATTCCAGATTCATGTGGGGAAGTTAGTGACACAAACACTCCACCATAGATAAATATGGAAAAGAAAATATGGAAAGTGCCAGGGAGAGTTAATTTTCTGATTTATGCTAGAAAATAAACTCTAATACATCAGGCTCTTAACTATCTCCCTCCCATCTCTTCCTTTTAGCTTCCTGGGCTTTGTTAAAGTCTCAATTCCTTTTCTTCCAAAAGCCTTTCCTTGTCCCCCTTAGTATAAGTGCCTTCTCTGCTTAGTTATCTCTAATTTATCACACATTTCAATATTTCAATAAACACGTACTATCATTTATGCAGGTACTCCCTACAAGAAGATACATCTTTACATGCCATATTGGTTTGGCCTATGTTCTCCCAAAAATCTCCCTTAGAAGATATACCTATCTCCTCCAGGATCAAACAAAAAAAACTCTGTTTGGCATTTAATGACTTTCATATCCTGTCCCACATTATCTTTCAAGTCCCTTTATATTTTATACTCTCCATCCTCTCCCCACCATGTGCTCTGAATCCAGTTACACTTACTTTGCTTTTCCTCCAATAAGACACTCCATCCCCCAGATCCAGGCATTTTCACTGTCTCCCATGCCTGGAATGCTAATCTTCCTCGTGTTTACTTCCTGGCTTCCCTCAAGCCCTAGCTAACGTCTCACCCTTTTCAATATGTCTCTCCTGGTCCTTCTTAATTCTAGTGCCTTCCTTCTCTTGATTATGTCTTCCCTTTGTTGATCACATGGGTATATTGTTGTTTGTATGTCATTTCCTCCATTAGATTCTGAACTCCTTGAGAGCAGGGATTATCTTTTGCCTTTCTTTATATCCCCAATGAATACCAGAGAGCCTGGCATGTAGTAGGTGCTAAATAAATCATTATTCAGTTAGTAACTACCCAATGTACTAGAGGGCTTTCTAATGTTAAGTTGTCTAATGGTTTGTGTGTCAACAAACAAAATCTTCTCTATTGTTATATCTTTCAACAATTCTTTGTGATTTTGATACATAACTAAGAGAGTCTTGGTTAGTGAGCAACCAAAACAATTTAAATTGGTGATGAAAAATGACAAATGCATAAAAAGAACAGACATTGGGGCAGATTATCACCATTTCCTAAATGAAGTTAGTGCTGCAAATCAGTCATCGAAATCTGGAGCAGAAAAGTATTTTAAAACTCCCTTATGTAAAAAAGAAATTTTATCACCTTGCCTAGTAAAGAAATATGGTAGCCAAGGGCAACACTAGTTGTTAACCATTAAACACTCAACTAATATTTGTTATATCTGCTATGTGCCAGGCACTGTGCTAAGTCTTGGGGATATTAAGAAAGGTAAGAGGTAGTCCCTACCATCAAGGAATTTACATGGTGACAGGAAGAAAACATGCCTAGAATTATATACATATTTATATTTATATATGTGCATATATGTATATGTATATATATATATATATACATACATGTTGTGTGTGTGATAAATTAGGGATAACTAAGCAGAGAAGGCACTTATATTAAGGGGGACGAGGAAAGGCTTTTGGAAGAAAAGGAATTGAGACTTTAACAAAGCCCAGGAAGCTAAAAGGAGGAGATGAGAGGGAGATAGTTAAAAACATGGATGACAGCTGCTGAAAATAATTACATATGATGTCTTGTGGGAGGAACGACAAGGAGGTCAGTGTCACTGGATTACAGAGCGTGTGGTGGTTGAGAGGTCTGGGCCTAAGGTGAAAAAAAGTAGAGAGGGGCCAGGTTACAGAGGGCTCAGTAAAACAAAGAGAACATTTTGTGTTTTATCCTGGAGGCTATAGGGAGCCACTAGTTTAAAATGAATGGGGAAGTGGAGTGTAATGTGGTATGATAAGATAAGCATTTCCTAGATAAAGTTTACTTCCTCCCAACTACATCATGGAGAAAATTTACCTACAAGTAGACAAAGCTGTCTCCTTGGGACCCATTTGATGTTTGTTTCCCTGATGCAGCTCTCTGGTCAGCTAAGAGCATAAAAATCCCAGCTCTATGGGGAGTCAGATTTGATAGATTTCTGAAATCTGTAAAAATCACTTTACTATGGCCTGCTGAACAGACCTCTTTCCATATGGAGACAAGGAGATGAATGTCCAGAGAAGTTTAACCTAGGTGCCACTACGTTCTTACTCAATATCATTGCTGTGTTTTGGTGCAGTAAACCTTTTGTTAAATGTTCAACTACTTTTTAATGCCTAAGGGAGTATTGCTATTAGAACTATAGTCCCAATGCATTTTCAAACCCATATTTTAATAAGATCAATTTGACAGATAAGTGGAGCATTGACTAGATTGGGGAGAGACTTAAAACTGACAGACCAACCAAAAGACTATTGCAAAACAGTCTATGTTGGAAGTGATAAGGGTTTGCACCAGGGTGGTGACAGTGTTGGAGGAGAGAACTGAATATATATGTATATATGAGGTATGTTAAAGAAGGTAGAAATGACAGATTTGTCAACTGAATGGATATGAAGAGTGAGAGAGAGTAAAGACTTGAGAATTACACTTGGCTTCCAAGGCTGGGGACTGCTAATGTGATAGTACTCTCCATAGTTATGGAAGTTGTAGGAATAGAGGGGGATTTGGAGGAAAGGCATATATTAAGTCAAATTTAAATAGTTAAATTTGGACATGTTGAGCTTAAAGTGGTCACAAAACATGAACTAGAGTTCAAGATGTCCAATATGCAAGTGGAGATGAAAGGCAAAAGTCAGAGGAGGAGTTAGAGCTGGACAAATAAATGTAAGAATCGTCTTGTTTGCAAAAATGTTACAAAGAAGGATACAGGCATCATAAAAGAAAGAGAAAAGAAAGGCAAAATTAAGTTCACAGTAAACTTGGTAAGAGAGTCAATTAAGTGAGATCATCTTCCAGTATTAACAATCTAAGAATGAAAGTTGAATTTTAGTAGTTTTTTTCTCCCCTCCAAAAAATAACCCAGGAGGCATCTTTGCGAACTGGTGAGGCAGCCAAATGGAAAACTCAACTGGAAATATGGATGCAACCTTTTGTTGCTGAGATCCAAACTGAAATGTCTCAGTGCAAAGTTAAGTACTTTCAAAAAGTATTTGATATTTTATTGATTTTATTTCCCATTTTATTTCTGGTTTATAGACAGAACAATCAGGAACAGAAGGAAGAAAATGTACAAAAGAATAAAAATAATTAAAGGAGAAGCTACACAATTATGGAGAAAATCCCATACACATAAAGGGAGCAGTAAAATGATTCAACACTTTAAGTTGAGAAGTGACACGGAAAAGGTTTCTAAAGAAATCAGTCATTGAAGAAAAAAGAGAGGGAGGAGGGACATGATGTTTTAAAGTGCTTGAGTTCTCTTAGTCTAGTTTAGTTGAATGCTTTAATAGTGTATCTGAATATGTTACCTAGATTTTAAGTTTATTAAAAAAGTATAAAATTCCAACAGAGCAAGTGAAGTGAGGCAGTTCTTAATGAGACAATGCAGACAGGCTGGCAATTGTAATAATAATGCTCAACTTGAAATTATAATAGACTATGATAAGAACAACAAAACAACAGCAAATAGCAAATAACTGATATTTATTTATGTATGCAGCACCTTGTGGTTATCATAATTCTTTACTCGTTTAATCTCATTTAATCATTAACAATAACCTTCTGGAATATTTTATTATTATTACTAATATTATTATGATGCAAATATTATTATTCCTATTTTACAAATAGAGAAACTGAAGTTCAGAGAACTGTCCAGGGTCACACAGCTAGCAAAAATTAAAGATAGGGTTCTAACCCAGGTATTTTTTCCCATGATTGCAGCACTGATCTTCTCCACCATATTTCCTTTCAAAACACATCCTGGAGGGACTACTAAAAATAACTTGTCAAATCTTACAGGTAAGATTCCATGACAAGATGGCTTTTCAATTTATGACATTTAGAAGACATCTTCTCTCTTATTCTGGAAATATGTGTATCCACTGGCAGTTATTAAAGAGATCTCCATATTAGAAACACACAGAAGAGAGAATGGTGCAGTAGAATATAGGATTGTGGAAACCTGGATTCTAATTCTAGCTCTGACATTAACTCAGATGAGGGACTTTTGGGTTGGTTCTCCTTTCTGGGCCACGATCTCCTTATCTCTAGTGAGGAAATTGAAAGAGATGAGCATCAAGTACGTTCCAGTTTGTATACTCTATAAATCTGTTAATTTCTGGGACTGTTTTTTCAGCTCTAAAATGAGCTGACCTCCCTTAGCTTCCACCTAACCCTATTTTTTTTACCCTTTGTAGTACTACATGATAATGGAATGAGAGATGAGAAAAGGATATCTTAATAGTTCTTCTGAACAAGACAGCTCCCAAGTTCTCAGAACTTGCAAGGGACCTTAAAGCTGTCTAGCGCCTTGAGGCCACATATGGCCCTCCAGGTCCTCAGGTGTGGTCCTTTGACTGATTCCAAACTTCATATAACAAATCTTTTTCTGTAAAACTTGGACTCAATCAAAAGGCCTCACCCAAGGACCTAGAAGACCACACACACACACACACACACACACACACACACACACACACATATATATATATACATATATATATATATGTGTGTGTGTATATTTTTATCCAGCCTTTACTAGAAGACCTCCAGTCAAGTAGGACCCTCTGTCTCCAAAGGTAGACATCTACTTTGGGGTGTTACTAAAGGAATTTTTTTTCTCCTTATATCATGTCTAGATCTTGCTGTCTGACTTTTTTTTATGTACTGCTCTTGGTTTCATCCCCTAGGGTCAAATAAAATGTCTTATTCTTTATCCATATGACAGTTCTTTAAATACAAATTGAAAATTGATATCATGTCACCACCTATTTTCTCTTATCCTGACTAAAAATACCTGGTCCCTTCAAGTAATTGTTAAATAGCAAGGTCACTACTTCATTCATTATCCTGTTCACCTTCCTCTGGATGTGCTCCAACTTATCAAGGTCTTCTTAATATGTATTTCCCAGAATGAAAGGCGGTAGTCCCAGTTTGGTCTGACTAAATTGGAGCATTGGAGACCCATCACTTCCCTTTTTGTGGTACACTGACTCAATGAAGCCTAAGATAGCATTAGATTTTCTGGTTGAGACTTTCTTTTTTATCAGTGACTTCAGTGGGACATATGCCTAGTATTAGAATGTATGGTACAAAGAATATGGACATTTTAGTCACTTTAATTGTAGAATACTCTACTGATTTCCAAATGAATATACTAAATTGCAGCACCATCACCAATGCACAAATGTTCCTATCTTCTCACAACTTCTCCAACCTTAACTATTTCCATCTATTATCATTATTGCCAATTTGCTAGGTATGAGGTGAAACTTCAGGGTTAATTTGAATTGCATTTTTCTTTGTCATATGTAGCATTCCTTCAAGTGGTTATAAATAGTTTGTGATTCCCCCTTAAGAACTGTTGGCTCATTTCTTTACTAGCTGTCTATTGGAGAATACAAATACACACACACAGTGTGTATAGATATATATTGACATCTGCAATTATATATGCATATGTTCTGCTATACATAAACTGTACACATGTGCTATATATGCATATATACACAAACATATGAACATACAAATATGTGTATGCATGTGTGCATGTAAATATATTCATACATATGCAGACTGTATGTATATCTCCATCTATTCATCTACCATTGTCTATCTATAGTTTCCCAACTACCAAACTTTCTTAAATGAGAAATTTTATGAATTTTTTCCTATTCAAACTTTTCTCTTTTTATCCTAGACACAATAATTTTGTTTGTGTAGGTTTTTTTTTAATTTTGTGTAATCAAAATTATTTATTTCAGCTGATTGATTGTGTTTGGTTGAGAATATACCTTCTATCTATATCTCTGCAAGTTCTGTGATATATTTTTCTTCTAATTACTAAATAGTAATAGGTTCTCATTAACTCAAGAATCCTGAGGGTCTTCCCTTCCCAGTTTGATTTTTTTTTTTAATTTTTGACTAAAGGGGCCATCCCTTGAGTAACTACTTAAAGAAGCCTATTCATTGAATGTTTGTATCTCACTCAAAGTGAGAATGTGATAAGATGGGGTCAGGGTCTCACATTGCATCCTGGGCCATCTCTAGTCGTCCTGATGAATATCAGGTCACTGGACTTCAATGTCTCAAGAGAAGAAAGTGAGGTTGGTGACCTTGCACTCAAATCAAAGTCAACCACAAGTCATATCATCATCTTGATGTCATGGTCTTCTTCGAGAATGAAGGATAAACACAATTTTTTATGGTGTGATCTTTACTCCTTAGCTCATATATCTATTTTGAATTTATTATGAAATATGTTGCAAGTTTTTGGTGAAAGTCTAATTTCTGCCAAAGTGCTTTCTGGTTTTTCTAGAAGTTCCTATAAAATAGGAAATTCTTTCCTGAATATTTTATTATGTCTTCAGGTTTCTGATTCTCTGTTAACTGATCTATTCCATTAATCAATTTCTTTATTTTTTAAACTAATACCAAATGGTTTTGATGACTACTGCTTTATAATACACTTCATGGTTTGGAAGTGTTATTCTTCTCTCATTCTTGTCTTTTAAATGATTTCTTCTGATGTTCTAGATCTTTTCTGCAAATAAATTTTATTTTTTCATATATTCATTTGATAGTTTGATTGAAATAGCATTGAAATTGTTAATAACTTTGGCAGTATTGTGACTTTTATTATGTTAATCTGGCTCACCTATGAGCATAAAACATTATCCTAGTAATTTAAGTTGTTCTCAAACAACTTATGTCTTCATTTAGGTCAAGGAGGTGGTGAAATATATAGAACACTTGGCTTCAGATACTTAGTAGCTGTGTGAACCTGGGCAAGTCATTTAGCCTTAGCTTCCTCATCTGTAAATTGAAGCTAATAAAAGTTCAGTACTTGATCAAATGATATAATATTTGTAAATTGATTAACATGGTTCCTGGCACATAGTAGGTGCTATATAAATGTTACCTATCTTTGTCGTTGCTGTTGCTGCTGCTGTTCTTTATTTCTTTAAGGAATACTTTATAACTGAATATATAGGTGTATTTTGTGTGCTTTGGTAAGTTGATGTTTAAATATTTTGTACATTTTTAGTTATTTTAAATAGAATCATATCCCTCTTTCCGTAAACTCTGACTCAAAGAAGACTAAGATGGCATTAACTTTTTGGCTGCCTTTTCACTTTCTGACTCATATGAAGCTTGCAGTTCGCTAAAAATTCCAGATCTGGCCATTTGGAATCTGTTACTATCTGTTTCTATTTTGACCCCTCAACACATAGGTTTGGTGGGTGTATGTTTAAGTGTTTTTCCCCCTTGGGTCAATGACGGGGGTGAGGTTCCTTGAACAGATCCGTGTTGGACTCAGTTTAGTCCTGGGTAAGTTTGATCCCAAAGAGGAGTCTTTTCTCATTCCCTATGGATAATTATGCTCCCATCCAGGAGTCTCAGGAAATTTTTTAAATAAAATTGTTAGTATAGGATTATGATTTATTTCCTGCCACAAAAGAAATGCAAATATTTACAAAATGTATTTAATCATAATTAAACATCAACTATAACCCATTACCTCTATTGTGTTCTCCTAGGAAGTAAGGACTTAGACTGCTAAACAGACATTTTATATACATTTTTCAACTCAAGAGCCACATCTTTGCATCACTGAAGGTAGTGATCTCCCACAGGAAGGGTGTGTGCAGGAATCACCTCCAATTGGGCAAGAAAGACATGATTCAAGGACTCTTGAACTCATAAGGAAGGCACTTAACATAAATGAATATCTCTCAGTTTGTCCATTCCATGACCATTTCCAGAGGGAAAGAAGCAGTGTAAAGTCAAATAGGTAGCCAGGGACTTGGATATGAATGCATACATATATACACACAATACATATATAATTTCATATATGTATATGTACATATATATATATGCCTACATATGTGAACTGTATGAACCATAATGTTCACCTGATAGAAATTATTAGTTTTTTCTTATATTAATAGCCAATTATTTAATTAGAATTAAGATTCCCCTTTCCTATTTCCTCATTCAGAAACCGGTTTCCTGCAAGTTGTTCAGCTGGTCTCTGAAGGGCATTGCAGATAGATGAGATTGTACAAATCCTTTGGGTACATGCTTCTCAATCTTGGGTGGGACTCCACCCAAGTAGAAGACCTTGCAAACTGAGTCTAGTCTAGGTGAAATCTTGCCCTTAGGAAATAAGCCCTTGTCCTTGGAACCTTCCACTAGAATTTAGGGTGACCCAGCTTATGAAGGGGAAAACCAGTCAGAGTAGTTTGGGAAGAGATGAATTCTTTTGTCAAGTTTGCTTGGCAGCATCCAAGTCTCATGATCAATTCATGTTCTTAACAGGTGGAGGTGAAGACTCCCCACCTCCTCATTAACATGCCTACCCATCATTGATTTTTAACCATTCAGAGTTGATACCTACCCTTTTGCAAAGGCATTTTAAGCATTTGATGTTCCCCAGAGAGTCTTTGGTTTAAGAGAGAAAGCCACTGACCTCAATCTATTGTTTGCTACACATAATTAATAGATTAATTATTAATTGTCCAGAATCTCTGTCTCTTGGACATTTCATTCATCATGTATCTAGAGAAACTCATGTTCTTGTTGTCAAGTGTGTGTGGTCTCCGTAGCATCTTCCAGGGAAGGGGAAAGGATAAATGATTCAACCTGATCCCTCAAAGCCCTAGGGAGACCTGGCAGAGTCTCAAGTGACATGTTCAAGGTAGAAACTGTTTCTTCTCCTTTCCCCCTCCAGTCTACTGAGTGAATGACTCTCTTTGTCCCTATCAACAATCACCTTTGAAAAATCCTGTGGACCAACAAGGGATTGCTTCCTCACTCCAAAGGACAAACCCTTTAGCATTGAACCAAATTACCTAGGATTAAGAGTTCTGGATCTAGATTAGACCTCAGAGGCAATCTAGTCCTACTCTTTCATTTTATAGATAAGAAAAGTGAGGTCTTAGGAGGCTAAAAGATTTGTTCATAACCAGTTAGGTCTAAAATATCAGAGGATGATAGGCATTGAACCCAGATCCTCAAAGGCATTCCTCTTTCCACTAGACTACACTCTGTGTCTCCAGAGCCCTTTCATGCCAATGTGCTCATCTCCATCTTAGTTGGAAGTGCCTAGTTCAGCAACTCAGTAGAGTTCCTCTGATTAATTTTGTTACAGTATATTGCAGGGGTTTTTTTCCTTAACTTTGAGGTTACTTCCCAATTAACCCCACATTTACAATATATGTTTTAGCCAGAGAGATAGTTAAATCAAACAGTTTTGAATTGTTTCAGTTATTTAATAGTGACACAATAAAACCAATCTAACTGGTTCCTTAAGCATTAGAATATTGTTTAAACTTAGGAAGCTTTTTAGCTACCTTTGGAAATCAGTCATTAAGTTGTTACCAGGTTCATAGACTGTAGCTGGAACTTTATATGATGCCTTAAATAAAGGACAATGAGCTTCATTAATCTTTTTGGTATGGTTTATAGCTGCCTCTTTGGAAGACAAGGTCCTGTCTCTTAGGATGGGCTATTATTATGTAATTCATAATGAAAATCATAAAAAAAAGATTGCATCTGTACATAAAATAAATTATCTGGACCACCATAGGGAATAAATGTCTGTCATCTGAGACTAGAATGTTGTGTGCTCTGCAAATGAAAGACCTGAACACATTGCTCACTCTATTTGAAATTCAAGTTCTCATTTAAGACCTCCAGGTGAAACACAACTTTAAATCATTTTCTTTTAACTGGCTTCCTAGAATGCATGAAACTAGGTAAGCTATTCTTATATGTCTGAATGATATTAAATTGTAGATCCCAGATTGAGGCATCTAGAAAGAAATCTATTTTTTAAAAACAGGACAAAGATTCTCAATGAGCCGTATAATCAATGAAGGCCCATTTCTTCTTGATCAGCAGCCAGCCTCAATATTACATTTTGGGGAGTGGTTGGATTTGGAATAGTCAACGCAGAATAGAATGTGAAAAACTAAGTTAAAGGATCTGTGTATGCTAATGTGAACCAGGTTAGGACAATTTAACTTTTGTAGAAATCCTAGACATGTGAAAGATTAGATTTAGGCAAAAGATGTAGATGGTTACACAATTCCCTCCAAATTAAAAAAAAAAGTCAGTTTTAAGCACTATCTCCATCTGTAACATTCTAATCACCTAAAAATTAACACACACACACACACACACACACTCATATTTCATTCTGCCAACTAGTGCCATGTAAGGTTTGACCTTGTCTGATGTTGCTCAACAGCCTTGAGGGGGTTTGTTAACATAAGTACAATTGACTTTCATAAGTGATGCTTCAGATTGTGCATTGGAAGTATAGGGAGCTTCATGTGGAATGGCCCACATTTCTATGATGAATGAATAACTGTTGGATGTGTACTGAGTCCTTCTTAGATTGATATTTCTTCCTGTTTCTCAAAGTAATATAATAGTCAGGTGTTTCCCATCTCTTTTCAAAAAAAAAAACACTACAATAGCTTTCTGTCAGTATTAAATATATATTTCATTCAAGCTGTGCAATGGACATGTCCCATCATATTATGAAATCCTATCAGATTTGAAGAATAAAGAAGATGTTCTTTATCTCAAATTTAGATTCTTGGTTCTTAGTTTTGATACAGACAATTGGCAACACTAGAGAGTTATCTTTGAAAAAAATATTAAGCAAAGGCTTACTAAATGTAAATGTTGAGTTCAATACTTGTACCCTATTCACAATCCAGATGTTGTTTGCAAAGAAACAGCAAAACTAATAGTAGACTGTTGGGAATATGGTAGAAATAAATTACATCTTTCATGGTGCTGAATTATGCAGGTTCTGTGATGGATAATCAAATGTCTATCTCTGTGTCTTTCTTATGAATTACTCTTCTCTTTTTATGCTGTCCAAATAACCAACAACAGGCACAGGATATTTGGTAACATTAGGTAGTTGGTCTCCTCAACTCCTTCCAGTGAATACAGTGGCAATGACAATCAACCACACTTTATTGAAATATTCCTTCTCGAGGATCTCAAAGCACTTCCTGTGACTATAAGGAACGTTTGGCCAATGAAATAAATGAGAATCATGAGAAATGAAACTTAACCTCCACTTAAATTTAATAGATGAGCCAGGAAAGAGTAGAGGTCTCCTGAATTCCTTGGTTAGTGAACAAACTCTTTGATTATGCAACTAGGAACATCTCAACAAATGAATTATGGTCTGATAAAACAGTTTTTGGCAATTTATAGGTGGACAAGTTAAATTTTCAAGACATTAAAGTTCCATTGGGAGTCTACACAACAAAGCAGTAGCTTGGTTTAGTAGGGAGGGCACAAGTGCCAGCAGTGTATTCTGAGGCCACGTTGTTGGTGCGCTAAGCCTATTATTCCCTGAAGAGGTGCCTCCCAGCCTCAGTAGCGCCAGACATGATGGTTTGGAAGCAGTGAATCACTATTTCTGCCACTGAAGCCGTTATTTTTGGAGTGTCGGAGGAGGTGACACATCTGTAAAGGGAGCACAACACTGCATGAGACATGACTGCATCAGCCCTCCCCACGCCCTGACAAAGTAGTGGGATTGGCACAAATTGTGGTGTGCTGTCTTAAACCATCATCCATCTGTAACACACAAAGGAACACACTGGTTTGCTCTCTTCTCGTCTGCAGATTTGTGCCTTCTGAAAACCTGGGCTCCCTATGAGCTCTGTGTGGGATTCATCTGATAAATCCCTCCTCACCCCCAGCTTGCTATTTTCTCATCTCTCTAATGAACACCTATCTGGGTGTGAAATGTGCATGATTTGTTGAATGTGCCAACTTTGGACAATAGCCGTCCTGAGTCTACACTCCCCTACAGGCTAGTGACAGAGGGCTGGAAAGGAATGCCGCTTACATTGGCTGTCACTTGTGCCTGCCTTAATCCAGTATGTTGGATCATGCTCTATGTTATAGGGACAGAATTGGCTACTTTACTTCATTCCTGGTAAACCCCCTGAGCCTGACAAGGCAGCTTGTAGTTAATCCTCCTCCATCAAAGTCATGTCAGCTCCAAAGGTGAGGGTGAAATTTGGACATCTCTGAATGGGATCTTGAGGCATAAGTGGCAATTGATCAATTTTGAGACTACTTGAAGATTGAATATATTTGTCAAAGAAACCAAATCCATGGCTTTTCAAAACAACATTAACTTTCTATCCTGATTTAAATGACAAACATCAAAAAGAAACTATATAAAAACCCTAGTAGGAATGATAATTTGGAGTTGGGAAGGGAGTTTGACTAAATCAACATTGTAAATAATCTAACATCACTTTGTTAATTAAACCCATGAGGCAGTTTTTTTTTTTCAAATCAGGAAATATGAAGGCTCTCTGTGTTAAATAATTTTCATTTAAATGATCTTTAACCAAAGTTAGTCCCAGCCTGCTGTATGGGTTTGCTCTGACTCTTCAGCTTGAGAGGTGCAGCTTAGAGGGAAACATCTCCTGCTGCCTTAGTACCGTCAATGTTGTGCTTTGGAGCAGTAACACAGGCATTCTGTATCCCTGCTGGAGGCAGGTAAGCAGCAGGAACCGGAATGGTAAAGCAATGGCCTGGCACCAAAATAATCTGCAATCTGTTCCAGGGACATGTCCACCAGCATGAGGTCAATGGGATAACATAACCTGGTAACCTATCTCCTCCACAGGTTCTGTTGTTCATATAGGTATTGGCTAATTCATTCCTTTCCTTGTGGATAGGAAGGAAAATAGACAATCTCATTCAAATTCTAGTTAACAGTCCTACATACTATACAAGAGGAATTGCTCTATTCACCAAGGGATAAAGAGGGTAGAAGAAGAAAACAAAGCATTGATAAGAAGATAAAGCATGCCCATACTGGAAATTCATACTAGGTAATTTGAGAAGTGGAATTCCCACTAATAAGTGGTATGGATTGGGAAAGGTTTTTCAAAGGAGATTTTCTAAGAAACAGAGGAGAGAGGTGAGTGCATTCCAGTAATGAAGGACAGTTTGTGCAAAGGTAGGTAGATAAGAAATGGGATGATGAGTTTGTAGAATTACAGGTAATTCCACTTGGTGGCATATGAACATGAAGCTGTAGAATATGCGTGAAAATTGATATGTGTATTTCTAAGCTAGATTGTGGAGTGATTTAAAGTATGGGTCAAGGAACTTTTTATATTTTATCTTACTGAGGAAATGGAGACACTAGATTTTTGAGCAGAGGTGGTGACGTAGAATTGTTACATAGCAAAATAACATTGGCTGCTGAATACAGCTGGCAAGAAGAGGGAAAAAGTTTGGATGTGAAAGGAGTGATGAGGAAACTGTTATAATAATATAGACAAGAACTGGTAAGGCCTAAACTGGCATTATAGTTGACTGTATGGCAGAGTAAGGAATAGATGTGGAAGCAATGGGGTGAGGGAGAGGGGAGGGCCAAGGTTATAAACAACATTACCTTGGAGGATGTTAGGTCCTTAAACAGAGTGAAAGTTGCAAAGATAACAAGTTTATGAGAAATATTAAATTCTGAGCATCCTTTGGACATTTTGATGTCCAAGCAATATCTAGTTGTAAATGGTTAGCTGATAGTTGTTAATGTTGAAATGGATTCAGTGCTAGATAGATAGATTTGGGAGTGATCTTGCAACATTTGTTATTAAAAGCATGGAATGCAATGAGATCACCAAGTCTAGAATAATAAGAAGATAAGGCCTAGGACAGTTTTTTATGGGCTGCCATGAATGCCTACAGGTTAAGAAATGGATCATGAATCAGCCAAAGAAACTGAAAAG